>NW_022436959.1:14593956-14763255 GCF_009761245.1 Sapajus apella | reverse complement strand
AAAGAAAGAAAAAAAAAAAAATTTAATGAGCCAGGGTCTGTGCCTGTGGTCCCAGCTACTCAGGAGGCAGAGGCGAGAGGATTGTTTGAGCCTGGGAGGACAAGGTTGCAGTGAGCCATATTCATGCCACTGCACTCCAGCCTGAGTGACAGAGTCAGACTCCATCTCAAATAATAATAATAAAAATAATTTCAACCCAAATGAGTCAGATCAAATCACAGGCCAAAATCCAGCACTTAACAAAGAGTAAATATCCCCATTCCAGACACAATGGAAAGCCAAACATCAACAGAAACATCCAGAAGGTGTTTCCTTATTTTCTTTTGATTTTTAACCTGTTCTGGTTCTCAGTAAAATAACACTGGCTTTTATCATTGGCATGCTCAGTTGAACCGTAGCCCTGGCAAAAATTAAATAGCCATACACGCCTATCCATTCCCCCATCCCATCCCGACGATCCTGGAAAATGTCAAGGAAAATGTTGACTATGCAGGGCTGCCCAGTGGTGGTGACAGTCTCTGAGGACCCCAGCCTCATGCTGCCAGTGGGTCAGCCCCGCCACACCTCTATTTGGGTATGAGGAGAAGCAGAACTTGGGGCAGCTTCAGACGGAGGGGTGGGGAACTGACTTCCCTTGTCCTCTGAGGACTCAGTGCATGTTCCTGCTGAGATTCCAGGTGGAGTTTATGACCTCTTCCTACCCTAGTTTGTTAGGGTTAGAGAAAGTGGATGTGGCAGGATGGGGTGGGAATGGGCAAGCAGGATGGCAGAAGTATGGACAATGTCCTGACAAGGTGGCAAACCTGAGGAAAAGGCAGAGGGCACACCATTTTGACCAGGGCCCCTGTTACCTTACCGCACAGCCTTCATCTCATTCTCTCAAAGGACCTGATTACTTGCTAGGAGCTAATACAGGGATTCAGACCCCCAAAGCCACCCACTTTCCAAATAAGCAGACAAGTCCTGAAGCTAGGGAATCCTGGTGCAGGAAGAATGTTCTCCCATTAAAAGGATCTGGATTCTCTTCCTCGCCCTCTCACCCTGGTTCAACTGATCTGGCTCTCCAGCTGTAAGGTACTTTACAGCATGAGGAAATGATGTTCCTGTTTACCACCCCCCCTGCCCCCGTCTTGGTTATAACAATGACGAAAGAAAAATTCATGCCAGATACCCCTGCTGAGGCCCTGTCTGGGTGGCAGAGGAGGGATCTAGTTTGGCAAAAAGGGCTTCTTCTCAGCACAAGCTCTTGCCTGACAGCCACGGAGAGATTCTGTGCAGAACCACTGACTTTCTGCATACTTCCTAGAAGCCCTAGACAAGGGGGGTAAAAGTAGCTGCACAGATTTGCAGTCAGCCTTCCAGAACCAAAGCAACTGTATAGAATTCCTGCTGCAATGCTTCACCTTGCCGGGTGCAGGCTGCTGACTCAGAAATGAACCTACCATTAAGCAACAATCAGAAAGACTGGACCCCTGGCCCAGAAAGACCCTGAGTTTGTCAAAGCATTTCTAGGCCTTTATGCCCTATTTTTACTTCCTCCCCTTGCTTATCTTGGGTAACCCAGAAAGGAGCTGAGAGATGTAAACAATGTTTCCGATTGTGGAGATCTGGGATCCAATCAGCAAGGAGGGGCAGGATTAAATCCAGGCTGACTCAGAGATGGCAGGCAAGGACAGCAAGGAGAGCAGACATCTGCAAGGACTTGGGCAACTCATTAGGGAGGAATTTTAGGAACAGAAGAGGGAGAAGCTGTGGTGCAAACTTGTACCAAGAATTACTCCCCGCCCTCAGGCCCCGACCAAACCAGCTTTCCCCTGCACATGACCGTGTTTGGAGCCACACAGACAGAACTGAATCCTGGGTGATAAAAACAGTGTGCAACAGGACTCTATGTTTGGGAAAGGAGGGACGACATTACATTTCAATCCATCAGCATTAACCGAGTGTTACGAAATCCCAGGCACTGTGATCAGAGATAAGACAGAAATGAGAAACAGTTGCTGTTCCCAGCCTAGAAACAGAACTTTATAAGGTTTAGCCGCAGATCCCTCTATTAGCTCCTAAAAAGTAATCAATGTTCTTTCATAAAATGAGGAAAAGAAAGCAGTGGTCTGAGCTGTATAACAGAGATTGCATGGTGCAATCCAGGAGCCTGCTCAAGGGAGAGTCCAGACCAGCCCTAATCCAGCAAAACCCAGGGACCCGGGGCGCCCAGGGCTGTACTCACATTTATTCCATCACTTGTTACCAATGGGTATTTGAACATCAAGCACCCATGAACAAAATGGTGAACCAAAAAGGCAAACATATCTGCCTTGTGGAGTAGACATTCTTAGAGGAAGATACTGTTCATAAGTAACATTCAGAAGACTAAGTAAATGATATAGTATATTAGAAGAAGTATGTATGGAAATGAAAACAGTGGAGTAGGGTAAGGCAATCAGGGAAACAACCATGTAAAAATAGGGTGCTCATTAAATCGGCCTAATTTTCCAAGCTGGATGCCCATCGAACTGAAGCTTGAGCAACTTACCTGTGTACAAGCTGCTCGTTGACCTGCTCCTTTTCCTTACCCTTCCCTAATTCCTGTTTTCCCACCTGTAGTTACAGTGAAATCTCAGACCCTTCACTTGACCACCTGCTGCCTATTAACCAACTTCTCTTCCTTGCTTCACCTGTTTTCCTTCCTGGCTCTGCACAGCCAGTGGGGGAGAGAAACGCAGGATGAATTTGAGGCTTGCCTCCCATCTCTCTTTATTCAGGTCACCTGAATAAAGCCTTCTTTCCTGGCAATATTCAGGAATTGGCTTTCTGTGTAGTGAGCAACGAGACCTAGACTGAACTCCTGGCACTCTGTAACACTCAGGGTAGGCCTCCTTGAGAAGGTGACATCTGAGAAAGGACTGGAGAGTGAGGCCCTCTCCAGCAGTGGATGCTGAGGGTCCTGAATGTAAGCCTTGGGACCTCCTCCACATGAGTCAATCAGTCTGGAAAGGGCCTCCCACTCTGCAAAGTTTCCAGCACCTGGAAAGCAGGCTCTGTGTGCTCTCCTCCTTGCATGTTCTTCTCTTACATGACCTGGTATTTAGTAATTGCTCATTTAAAGTCCAGTACATATGCTAGAACAGCCTCTTGGGCCTGCTCTGATTAGGGCTTTTTCAGGGCCAAACAAGATGCCGGTGGAACTCTGGACATAGACAGATCGATGGTGGAACATTCTGGCAAGAGACAACAACAAGCAAGTTCTTAAAAATAATTCCCTACCTTCATGCACTTGGATTATAGCCTCTGAATAAATGCCTAAATGCGATGATGCACCTGGGACTTAATCAACTATGGAACATTGTCAACGGTTTTCTGACCTGCCTAAGATCGTTACATAATCTGGCCAGAAGTGCAGGTCTAATAATCCAGTGTAATCATCTTCAGCTCCTCCTTGTATCAGACTCATCCTGTAGAACTCTTTACTTCACCTGTCTACCAGGACCTCAGCTGCTTGCTGTGCTGCCGTAGCCATTGCTGAGCCTGAGTCTAGGAGGGCAGCAGGCAGGTCAGCCTCACCTAAGCCCCATCTGTGGAGATGGATGCCCAAAGTCTCTGCCACACCTGGATTCCATAAACCCTGGGCCAATGGGGGTGCAAATCTGTGTCACACCCAGGCCAGACACTGCAGCAGGATGATTATCCTGAGTGAGCAGGTAATTATCTTCTCTGTTCCAACCTCTCATGTCTTGTTCTAAGAACACAGAGCACATAGCACATAAAGGTAAAATGGTAAGAATTCTGCGTGTTCTCCTGGACACATGCCTCCAAAGATATCTCAGATGTCCTTGCTCTATGTATAAGACACAGCCTTACAAATTCAAGATTAAATCCCATCCGCAAGCCTTGATGCTTTGATTTTTTTCAACAATGACAAACATAAGAGACTCAGATTCCTTCCAGAGAAAAAGACTCTATGATTTCTTTCACTCCTAGAGTGTTTTCAAATGCATGCCTCACTAACCCTCCTTCCCTCTCCCTGTAAGAAATGAACAATAAATGATACTCTCCTATGTTAGACACACTATCTTAGAGGGAGGGACACCATTGACACACACACACGTGTGTGTATGTTCTCGCCCCACTCACAAAGCCCAGCTAAATGCTTTTAAGCTCTGCTTTGAAATTATTTTAAAACTCAGATAATTTCCCAGGATTTTACTTGGCTGAATTCATCCAGTGTTCTTTGTTTTTTTCCATCATGGATCAGCAAAGGCAATTTTCAGAATGACTCTAGAGGGATTATTTCTCTAATGCTTTTCTTCCCTGAGAGGAACTTGCCTGTTCGCCTCATTTTAAGCTGAATCCGACTCCCTCAGTCTTGTGATCACAGTTGGTGAGCGTAAACACCTAGTCTTTTTCACAACAAAATAGAAAATCCACTTTTCACAACATGTTTCTTTTGCTTGGTGCAGGCTCCTGGGTTCCTGTGTTTAAACTGCACACGGAGTGATTCTAGGAAAGTCTGGATGTCGAGGCTTTCTAGTGCTCTGCCGTCAATCTGCCTGTCTAGTCTCAGTAAGTGTTTCTTTATAGAGCAGAAGAGGAGAGAATAAGTCTTTATTATGGGAGCATATACCTTTGCAGGCCTCTGGGGGCTGATTATGAAACTGTGCTACATGAGCATCACCTTCAATGCCTCATTCTAGCCAAGCTGGTCTGCAGAGAGTATCTAAGAATACAGGCTGTGTGCAGAGGTTTTCAAAGAAGGATTCTGTGCTCACTTTCAACACATAATTCCATGGCTGCTCCCCCATCAACCACATTTTAAGGTTATCTTCTTTGCACACATAAATTTAAAACTTCTTAGACTGCATGCAAGACCATTTGCAGAAGAGCTGCCAATCATCTCTCTCCCGTTAATTCGCTCCTCTGAATTTCATTCCTCCAAGACCAGTGCTCCTAGTCCTGAGCAGATCCAAATCCACCATCCGCAAACTCAGCTTCTGTTTGCCCACCTTGGGCCCTTTCCTTACAGAGATCCCACCACCAGAAAGAATCATTCTCACCTTCTGAAATCATACCCACCTTCCCAGGCCCAAATTAAATGGCATCTTCTCCAGGAAGCCGCCTCAGATGGCCCACCCCAACTGGAATTCATCTCTCCTCCTCACACTCTGTGCCTCTATTTTGTGGGATTAGAAAGATGGGGAAAGGAGGGTAGGGCAGCGGGTTTTGGCGGCAATTAGAAGAAATGAGGGCAAATCTCATACAGGTGTTTTGAATTTCACTCCTGTTTTGTTAGGAGGGAATGTGATTTTGTGAGACTGAAAACCTGGCAGAAGCAAAGCAGGAATAAAGCCAGTGGATTTGAAGAAGACAATGTATTCCAGGATATTTCAGCATCCTTAGGGATGAGATCTCTATGGGAGAGCCAGAGACTGGGATCAAGGTTTTAAAATCCAGGGTGTGGAAAGAGAGCTGAAATTTGATCTGTATCTGTGTTGGTGGTGATGATTAATGAACAGTGATAGAAGCTGCCTTACATCTGAAGTGCTGTCCAAAATTCTTTGTGTCTCTGAGGTTAAGACCATTAGATTGAGGTGGCCGGAGGTAACAGGGCTAGAGCACTTATCACAGACGGATTGATGGCTCCTGTCTTTGCACCTGTCTCATTCACTTGGCTTTCAGCATCTTTAGCACGGGGATCAAGTCTTACTCACCTTGAGACCTCCCACATACTGGCACTCAATAAATAATGGTTGTAGAATTGAATTGGGTTAAATTAAATGAGCCCTGGGAAAGGTTTCTATCCTAATAGTTTCTTAATAGCATCTGTAAGAAAACTAGACTCAATTTTATGTAGCTTTAAACATTTTATTTAGTTTGAATCAGCTCCAAGAAGGCAAATGCCTCTTTCAAATAGATAAGTTTGTCTGGAAATACAAAACAATCCAGTAGAAAAGGCCTTCATCTGACTAAGCCCTAAGCAATTCAGGCTAGTATTGGTCCATTAGCACTCTTTGCTTTATAATTTTTCAAATAGTAAAAAACTTGTGGATCATGCCACTGCACTCCAGCCTGAATGGCAGAGCAGAACCCCATCTCTAAAATAAATAAATAAACTTCTGATATAGAGAATTTATGTCGACTTTATGATTGAGGGAAAATGAAAGTATGTACAAAAAAGAAAATTAAAATACTTGTGGCTGGCTGGGCACGGTCACTCACGCTTGTAATCCCAGCACGTTTGAAGACCCAGGCAGTTGATTGCTTGAGCCCAGAAGTTTCAGACCAGTCTGGGAAGCATGGTGAAACTCCATATCTACAAAAATTACAAAAATTAGCTGGGCATGGTGCCATGTGTCTGTAGTCCCAGCTATTGGGGTGGGAGGATTGCTTGAGTCTGAGAGGTCAAAAATGCACAAAACTCATGCCACCCAAAGAGAAATACTTCATCAACATTTTGGTGTATGACTTTCCTACCATTCCCCTAGTATCTCTGGACCTCCCCTAGGATCTAATAACTAAAGTCTTCCAGGATGCCGTTCCAGGACTATGGCTGGCATCCTTTCTGTTTGGTCATTACCAGAGTCTTGCCTGGAATGTCACCCTACTTTCTCTTTCTGAATTCACTCCCACTCCTTCTAAGGTTTCCCACTTTATGCTCTCTCCTCATTCCCTGTCTGTTAAAATCTGTTCTTAGCAAAAGCTCACTCACTCACTCACTCACATTAAAGTGTAAATCATGATTAAACCTTTGCATGCTACCCATTCTAGAAGTATTTGCATTTAGAGCTGAAGCCCTAAATGAAAGAACTAGATTCCCAGTTCTGAGCTATAGATCCCTAATAATATAGATCTTCATATACAGTTTCTGGAGGAATATTCAGGTTTTGGCATCCTTGATGTCAATATTGAAGACCCACCTTAACAAAAAAAAAATCAAAATTATAAATATAAAATTAGATATAAAAAAACAGTTATTTAGAAGAAAGCCATGAAAATGAGCATCTTGCATACCTAAAATTCAATATTTAGGAGCTTTCTGATAGACTCACTTCTGGTGTTTTAAAATTGATCCTTAGCATCCAGTGAAACTGGCAAAGTAGGTACCATTAGCCCCACTTTACAGATAAGGAAACTGAGACCCAGAGAAGTTACACAGTCAAAGAATAGAATGACTGATAGACACTGGAGGCATCTTCCCTAATGAACCAAAGCCAAAAAGAGTTAAATGCTGTGTTATAACAAAGAAAATATTTGTAGATGAGATCCAAACCCAGATCTCCTGGCTCCAAGCCTGCTGTTCTCTCTAGTATCCATGCCATCCAGAGGCTGAACTGAGGCTACAATTCACAGCTGCTGACCTTAACTCTCCAGGACTTTTTCTTCTAACCCCAATGTGAACTGACCCCTTAAAAAGAAAAAAAAAAAGATACTACAGTTGCATATTTGACATTTTCATATATATAAACATGGTAATAACAAAACTAAGAGTATTATCTTAATATGTGAGGAGTCCGGAGAGAAATATGGATATGTCAGTTTTCATGTGATAGCAGAGCCCAGAAAATTTTCATGTCAAATTTATATGAAGTAAATTACATGGTGAATAAAGAACTCCCTATTTTGAGGAACTCCATAATAAAGCTACCTGTTAAAAATTAAAAGAATTCTTGTCAATCAAAGAACAACATTTCAGTTTCTCTCTTGACAGTTTGAATGTTCATACCCAGAGATTTCCTAAGGTGGAGCATGATTGCACACAGTAGGAAAAATGTTGGAATTCGGACAGGCCTATGAGAAATAAAACCTGAGACATGGTTTAGATTCATTCGACAATAAGAACAGGCTTCCGCACTGTGGAATTATATGTTGGTCCTGCTGGTTTTCTTTTCATCTCAACCATGTGAATGATGTTGCCAATAAGATTTTTGTTTCTATCTTTGAAATGCAATTATTCTGCCAGTTCTTTTAGAAACTCTGGTAGGTTAATTACAGTAATGGTCTTGATTGGCCATGCCTGTCTTGGACCCCTGGCACTGCAATGTTAACAGTCCTGGGCTAGCTTGCTGAAGAATGAGAAACAGGAGATTCAGTACCTCCTCTTCCATTTACCATTGCCCTAGCTGACAGCCATCCAACCCCAGACATGTAAGGCCATCCTAGACCAGCCAGCCCCCAACCGATTAGTCAGATGACTGCAGACCTTGAGTCAGCCCAGGCTACGTCCTTCAAGACTGAAAGAAACAGCCAGGCTATCCACACACTCATGAGCTAAATAAATGATTATTGTTTTAAGGCATTTAGTTTGGGGATGGCTTATTTTCACAACTAACTGATACAGAAAACAACCATAATACATTCCTGCAAAGAATTCGCTACTTTGAGAGCATTTTCTGCCTAAATAGACTGAACTTTTAGCATTGGTGGTTGATATTCTATCCTTCATCTGTCTGAATGTCTTAGAGACCTATAAACTGTGTAGTCTGAGCATAAATAATTCTGTAGTATGGATAGATTCACATGGAGTTACTAACATATGTTTGGCAAGAACATTGTTCTGGCAGTCATTAAAATGCAGAAAAATAAAGTTTTCAGAACAAAGTGAACTTTTTTCATGAATAGATTTGACTACACACTCACTCTAAAGATTCAGTGATTTCTCTTCCAACATCTCATCAAATAATTAAAACTTCTCAGATAGGCTGTAATTACTAATAAAGTAGGAGTTTGGCAGCATGGCCACCTATTTTTGTAAATAAAGTTTTGTTGGAACACAGTCATGCTCATTCATTTACATATTTTTTTGTGTGTGATTACAGCAGAGTTGAGAAGTTGCAACACAGACACTGTGATTCACAAAACCCAAACTATTTACTATCTGACCTTTAAGAAAAAGTTTTCAAACCACTACAATATATCACAAATACCTTTCTAAAGTAAATGTATTAAAATAGCTATTATTCAGATACTTTCAAATTATAGGCTCAAGCTTGGCAAAACCTAACCAATCACATTGCAAGGAGAGATAGTAAACAAAGAGAGGAAGGGGCATGTGGGGGTGTTGTCACAAAAATTGCAGGAATACAACCATTGTTGGGCCTATTAGATGGACTTCTCTCAACTAAGCCACAGTTAGGTTATACAAACAGGTGAGCCAGTAGTCATAAAGCATTTACAACAAAGTCAAGTTCTACTGAGCTTTGCTCATCTGTTTCTCTGGAGCCCATTCATTAATCATATTCCTGATGAGTCACCAGATTCCTCTGCCAGAACCACAGTTATGTTTCAGGAACATTAGAACTCACAGCCAGGGAAGATAGACACTTTGGGCTTGACATTCACCTTTCAAAATGTCAGTGTCTTTATAAAACCACCACCAGGGCCAGGCGCCATTGCTCATGCCTGTAATCCCAGCACTTTGGGAGGGAGGCTGAGGTGGGTGGATCACAAGGGCAAGAGATGGAGACCATCCTGGCTAATATGGTAAAACCCCGTCTCTACTAAACTACAAAAATTAGCTGGGTGTGGTGGTGCGTGCCTGTAGTCCCAGCTACTCAGAAGGCTGAGGCAGGAGAATCGCTTGAACCCAGAAGGCGGAGGTTGCCATGGTGAGCCAAGATCGCACCACTGCACTGCAGCCTGATGACAGAGTGAGACTCCATCTCAAAAAAAACAAAAACAAAAACAAAACCACTAGGTGCTCTCTAAAGCTGGCTCCAACTTGGACACTGTGACTGTGAGCTAGCTGGTGGTTGTGGTGCTGCTTATGGGACAGCAGTTGTGGCAACTAGTGGCATAGCTCCCCCAAACCAAATGCAGCCACTGCTCAGGCTTGCGGACCCCAGCTCAGCTTATCGGAGGGAGACCCTGGGCCTCAAGCTCTGGCAACTCTCACCCTACTGAAGGAACAAGGTGCCTGGCTGCTACCTCACTCAGGCCACAGTTAAGAAGATGCCAAAATGGTGTGCCACCAGCTTGTCCTAAAAACAGACAAGAAGTTTATTTTGGCAGGGAGAGGTTCTGTACACCCAAGTTATTAGCAATGTAATTCTGGGTAGTAGAAACACTGGTGGTTTTCTTTTCTTTTTACTGATACTCATTTTCTGTAGTGGTATGTATTACGGAAAAAAAGAAAAAAGAAAAAAACAATAAAAGGTGTTTCTCAAAGGACCTCAGTCCCATTTCTAAGGCAAATAATGGGCCTGGGATCCTCTGGAAAACACATGTAATCATTTCTCTTTGATTGGGGAAGACTGATAACCAGACTTTGCAGCTGTACACTCTCCATGCAGAACCCTAATTACTTTTCCTCCTTTAAATCTATTCTTGATGCTTTTTTTTGTTATTTCTTAGACTGCTTTAAATATATATAAATATATATATTTATATATATATGTATTATTGTACTTTAGGTTCTGGGGTACATGTGCAGATCATGCAGGACTGTTGCACAGGTACATACATGGCAGTGTGGTTTGTTGCCTCCATCCCCCCATCACCTACATCTGGCATTTCTCCCCATGTTATCCCTCCCCAACCTCCCTCTCCTACGCTGTCCCTCCCCTAATCCCCCACAACAGGCCCCAGTGTGTGATGCTCCCCTCCCTGTGTCCATGTGTTCTCATTGTTCAACACTTGCCTATGAGTGAGAACATGCGGTGTTTGATTTTCTGTTATTGTGTCAGTTTGCTGAGAATGATGGTTTCCAGATTCATCCATGAATCTGGAAATCTTCATAGGGATGAAAGACACAAACTTATCGTTTTTTATGGCTGCATAGTATTTCATGGTGTATATGTGCCACATTTTCCTTGTCCAGTCTATCATCAATAAGCATTTGGGTTGGTTCCAGGTCTTTGCTATTGTAAACAGTGCTGCTATGAACATACATGTACATGTGTCTTTATAACAGAATGATTTATAATCCTTTGGATATATACCCAGTAACAGGATTGCAGGGTCAAATGGAATTTCTATTTCTACGTCCTTGAGGAATCGCCACATTGTCTTCCACAATGGTTGAACTAATTTACACTCTCACCAACAGTGTAAAAGTGTTCCTTTTTCTCCACATCCTCTCCAGCATCTGTTGTCTCCAGATTTTTCAATGATCACCATTCTAACTGGTGTGAGACGGTATCTTAATGTGGTTTTGATTTGCATTTCTCTAATGGCCAGTGATGATGAGCATTTTTTCATATGTTTGTTGGCCTTATATCTTCTTTTGAAAAGTGTCTGTTCATGTCCTTTGCTCACTTTTAAATGGGTTTTTTTTTTTTTTCTTGTAAATCTGTTTTAGTTCTTTGTAGATTCTGGATGTTAGCCCTTTGTCAGACAGATAGACTGCAGAAATTTTTTCCCATTCTGTTGGTTTCTGGTTCAATCTAATGATAGTTTCTTTTGCTGTGCAGAAGCTCTTATGTTTAATTAGATCCCATTTGTCTATTTTGGCTTTTGTGGCTATTGCTTTTGGTGTTTTAGTCATGAAGTCTTTGCCTATGCCCCTGTCCTGAATGGGATTGCCTAGGTTTTCTTCTAGGGTTTTTATGGCGTTAGGTCTTAGGTTTAAATCTTTAATCCATCTGGAGTTAATTTTTGTATAAGGTGTCAGAAAGGGATCCAGTTTCAGCTTTCTGCATATGGCTAGCCAGTTTTCTGAACACCATTTATTTAACAGGGAATCCCTTTCCCCGTTGCTTGTTTTTGTCAGGTTTGTCAAAGATCAGGTGGTTGTAGATGTGTGGTGTTACTTCTGAGGCCTCTGTTCTGTTCCATTGGTCTATATCTCTGTTTGGTACCAGTACCGTGTTGTTTTGATTACTGTAGCTCTGTAGTATAGTTTGAAGTCAGGTAGCATGATGCCTCCAGCTTTGTTTTTTTAATTTGTTTGTTTCTATTTTGTTTTTGCTTAGGATTGTCTTGGCTATGCCTGCTCTCTTTTGGTTCCACATGAAGTTTAAGTTGGTTTTTCCAATTCTGTGAAGAAAGTCAATGGTAGCTTAATGGGATTAGCATTGAATCTATAAATTACCTTGGGCAGTATGGCCATTTTCCCAATATTGATTCTTCCTAACCATGAGCATGGAATGTTTTTCCATCTGTTTGTGTCCTCTCTGATTTCCTTGAGCAGTGGTTTGTAGTTCTTCTAGAAGAGGTCCATTACATCCTCTGTTAGTTGTATTCCTAGGTATTTTATTCACTTTATAGCAATTGTGAATGGGAGTTCACTATGATTTGGATTTCTGTTTGACTGTTACTGGCGTATAGGAATGCTTGTGATTTTTGCACATTGATTTTGTATCCTGAGACTTTGCTGAAGTAGCTTATCTGCTTAAGGAGATTGTGGGCTGACACAATGGGGTCTTCTAAATATACAATCATGTCATCTGCAAATAGAGACAATTTGACTTCCTCTTTTCCTAATTGAATACCCTTTATTTCTTTTTTTTGCCTGATTGCCCTGGCCAGAACTTCCAATACTATGTTGAATAGGAGAGGTGAGACAGGGCATCCTTGTCTTGTGCCAGCTTTCAAAGGAAATGCTTCCAGTTTTTGCCCATTCAGTATGATATTGGCTGTGGGTTTGTCATAAAAAGCTTTTATTATTTTGAGATACATTCCATTGATACCTAGTTCATTGAGAGTTTTTAGCATAAAGGGCTGTTGAATTTTGTTGAAGGCCTTCTCTGCATCTATTGAGATAATCATGTGGTTTTATCTTTGGTTCTGTTTATGTGATGGATTACATTTATAGATTTGCATATATTGAACCAGCCTTGCATCACAGGGATGAAGCTGACTTGATGTGATGGATAAGCTTTTTGATGTGCTGTTGGATTCGGTTTGCCAGTATTTTTCTGAAGATTTTTGCATCGATGTTCTTCATGGATATTGGCCTGAAATTTTCTTTTTTAGTTGTGTCTCTGCCAGATTCTGCTATCAGGATGTTGTTCGTCTAATAAAATGAGTTAGAGAGGATTCCCTCTTTTTGTATTGTTTGGAATAGTTTCAGAAGAAATGGTACCAGCTTCTCTTTGTACCTCTGGTAGAATTTGGCTGTGAACCTGTCTGGTCCTGGCCTTTTTTTGGTTGGTAGACTATTAATTGCTTCCTCAACTTCAAATCTTGTTATTGGTCTATTCAGAGATTCAGCTTCTTCTTGGCTTAGTCTTGGGAGTGTGCAAGTGCCCAGGAATTTATCCATTTCTTCTTGATATACTGGTGTATATGCATAGAGGTGTTTAAACAACAGATATTTATTTTTCACAATTCTGGGGGCTGGGAAGTCCAAGCAAGGCACTGGCAGATTTGGTGCCTGGTGAGCACCCACCTTCTGGTTTATACCTGGAGCCCTCTAGCTTTGAGGCTGGATGTGGGCTATCGACACAAACATATAGACCACAGCACTGGTCATTTGGAAAATACCCAATATTTTAAGATGCAATTATCGAAACAATAGACCCAAAGCAACTGGATAAGTTGAGAAATTTTATCACTTGCCAAGTTTCAGTTGCAAATGTGGAGTTTTCAGCTTAGTGAATTCCTTGCTCTTGTTGATACCAAGGGTTAACAATGATAGTCATGGCTGGTCACAGAGAGAGTAGAGGAATGAAAACAACTTTCCTCCCACCTGTCAACTCTGTACCTGGAGCGATTCGTGATGGCATAGCTCCAGAAACTGCAAAAAAGCTGCCATTAACAGTGTAAATGTAGTCTTTTACATGAACATGAGCTATGCTACATGGTGATTGCTTTTTTTTTTTTTGAAACTACATTATTAGCAACTCACAATGAATCAGTTATTTTTAGTCACCAATCATGAGTCTTCTATTCCCAGATTAGCATTAGATACTTCACCTGATAATTTAATGAGCACACCTCATAAAAATAGCACAATTATCTATATTTACAACCTGGAAGTTTCTAGTGTCACCTTATGTTTGGTGTTGTTAGCATTTACTAGATGCCCTCCAGGATAAATAAATGGCAAATGGTGCAGAGAATACCCCCTCTAGGCATTCAGAGTCAGTTACTGAGGTGGAAGGCGTGGAAGAATTCAAGTGAGATCACCTGAGTGTGAGGCCCAACTACAAATTTTGCATCTTTTTAGGCACATTTCTTAATCTCTCTGAGATTGCTTCTTAAACCAGAAATAACAGCCACCTTATGGAGGGTAGCAAAGAAATTAAAGCCCATAAGTATTCCATTGCTCCCCTGCATTTCCCAACCACCCCCAGCTAGGCAGGGCTGCATGACTAGCCTAGCCAGTGAAAGACGCGTGGGAATAATGCTTCACTTCCAGCTGCGGCAGCGGAAATCCCATGTGTGCTTACCCCATCTCTCTCTCCCCTAGTCTAAGAGACTGAAAGGGCCACATTTTTTCAGATGGCACAGTTTACAAAACGGGGACTCCTCTTTTAGCTTGGGTGCCCGAGTGACTTTGTAGAGCGGAGCATTCACTTCCCCCTCACCTTTATGGTCCCTTAATGAACAGAAAGTATGAATAAGGAAGTCTTTATTATGTCAAGAGATTTTCAGGTTACTTCCTCCACTCAGCAAAATGTAACCCACCTTCGCCAATAGCCAGGATTGTTTGAGGTGGTAAAATGTAGCAGTAAAGAACATGGTTTCCAGGGTCACACTGCCTGGATTTGAAACTCAGCTCCATTATTGATTAGGTTTTTGATTGCCCTGTGCCTCCATTTCCTCACTTATAACGTGAAGACAATGTCTCATGTAATTGCTATAAATACTAAATCAATAGATAGAACACTCTGAAAACAATGCCTTACTTATAAGCATTATGGGTGAAAGTATACACCCCCTTAAATTCTTATGTTGAAGTCCTAAACCCCAGTACCTTTGAATGCGACTATGTCTAGAGTTAGGGCCTTTAAAGAGGCAGTGGAGGTTAAGTGAGGTCATACGGGTGGGCCCTAAGCCAATGACTGTTGTTGTTATTGTTTGAGACAGAGTCTCGCTCTTCTTGCCCAGGCTGGAGTGCAATGGCACGATCTCTGCTCACCACAACCTCTGCCTCCCGGATTCAAGCGATTCTCCTGCCTCAGCCTCCCAAGTAGCTGGGATTACAGGCATGCACCAGCATGCCTGGCTAATTTTGTATTTTTAGTAGAGACAAGGTTTCTCCATGTCAGTCAGTCTGGTCTCAAACTCCCAACTTCAGGTGATCTGCCCGCCTCAGCCTCCCAAAGTGCTGGGATTACAGGTGTGAGCAATGTGCCTGGCCATGACTGGTGTTTTTTAAGAAGAGGAGATTAGAACACAGACATAGAGGAAAAGTCAGTGAAGACAGGGAGAAGATAACCATCTACAAGCCAAGTAGAAAGGCCACAGAAGAAATCAAATCCTGTTCATACTTTGATCGTGGGACTTCCAGCCTCCAGAATTGTGAGGAAATATATTCCTGTTGTTTAAGCCGTCTAGTCTGCCATACTTTGTTACAGCAGCCCTAGCTAGCACTCAATAAATAGCAGCCACTACGAGATACATTGCCAAGCACATGCTAGATATTCAGTAAATCTAAGTTTCCTTTTCCCCTGGATTTCCCCAGGGTAATCCTCAATCCTGGCTGCACATTAAAATATCCTGGAGAGATTTGAAAAAGTGCCAAGCCCAAGCTGCACCCACAGTTTCTCATTTACATGGCTTGGGTGGGACCCAGCACTGATCAGCTTTTATGCTCATCAGGTGAGTCTAATGTGTGCAGCCAGGGTCGAGAACTACTCTTCCACACTTGGCCTCAAATTGATGCTTACCTCCTTAATACTCTAAAAGTTTTCCCAAATTTGGTAACAACAAAAACAATGTATGAGATTTCCTGTGAGCCAATATCCTTTCCTAGCTCCAGTAAGGTGGCATTCAAACCACAAATTAAAAATCCAAGGCTGCATTGTGCTGACTTGACAGCTGGGCTGACAGTGTGCATTTTTTACTCAAGCCGTGAACAGAGCAGCTGATCTGCTGCAGCATTTAACCCATCTGCTGCAGGGAGGGGAAGGGAGGGACCTGAAAGAAATAAAGTTCAGAGTTTTGGTACTCAAGACACCCAGAACTTCAGTTGCCTTCTGTTCTGTTTATTCCATTTGGGTTGCAAGAAACAGCAGCTTGCTTATGTGGGCCCAAATAAAGAAGATGGAATAGGAAGATACAATAGGCAAGCCCATGGAAATGGAAGGTCCTGAGGCCACGGCCGCCACAGGAAGAGAACCTGCGGGCCTTCAGAAGCAGAGAGGACTTCCTCCTCCTCCCAGACTCCACACGACCTCTCTCATCTGCGCTCCTTTGATCTAATCATTGTCTCTCTCAACTGGTTTCACTTGCTTCCTCCTCTCGCTTGCTTTTTCCAAGGCATTGAGACTCTGGGGCTCAAACTCCTACCACAAATTGGTGGCAATTTTTTACTTTTGTTCAAATCAGCTTACTAAAATTTGACCATCTGAGCTAGAACACCTAAATCATAGGTCTTTGATCAACCAACAAATTGGCTGGTTTCAGGTAAAGAGTATACTCCTGTCTCATCGGCTGTGGATGAGGAAGAAAGGCCATAACACGGAACCACTGGAAGTACCAACTGGGACACTAAGATACTATGGATACTAGATGTCAAAATGAGTTGTAAAATGGACAACCATGCAGATACAGTCATGCATTGCTTAATGATGGGGATACATTCTGAGAAACATATTGGTAGGTAATTTTGTTTTTGTGTGAACACCATAGAGTATACTTATGCAAACCAGATAGTATAGCCTATTGCTCCTAGGCCACAGATCTGTGCAGCATGTTACTGTACTGAATACTTAGGCAACTGTAACACAGTGGTAAGTATTTATCTATCTAAACATAGAAAAGGTACAGTAAAAATATGGCATTATAATCTTATGGAACCACCACTGTATATGGTCTGTTGTTGACCTAAACACTGTTATGTGGCACATGACTTTCGAACAGGTGGCTGAGCACAGTTATAGCATTCTCAGATTCACATTGAGAAGGACAAAAAGTAAACACAGGATTTTTGCAAAGTTATTTATTTGGAACTCTACCCCAAAAAACTATTAGAACTAACAAACTCAGTAAAATTACAGGATAAAAAAATCAATATATGAAAATCAGTAGCATTCCTATATGTGAACAATGAGCTAACTAAAAATGAAATTAAAGAGGTAATGTCATTTACCATAGGTAAAAAATATAAAATTACTTGAGAAAAAATTTAACCAAGGAGATGAAAGACATATACAAAGAAAACTACAAAATATGGTGAAAGAAATCAAAGAGAATAGACAGAATTACTATTGTTAAAATGACCATATTACCCAAAGCAATCTATAGATTCAATATAATCCCTATCAAAATACCAATGACATTCTTCACAGAAACAGGAAAAAAAAAAAAAAAAAAAAACCCTAAAATTTGTGTGGAGCTACAAAAGACCAAATAGCCAAAGCAATCCTGAGCAAAAACAACAAAGTTAGAGTCATCATACTACCAGGCGTCAAAGCTGTGGTAACCAAAATATCATGGTACTGGCAATGAAAACAGACACATAGACCAATGGAACAGAATAGAGAACCCAGAAATTAATCCACATATCTACAGCAACTGATTTTTGACAAAAGTGCCAGGAACACTTGCTAGGGAAAGGACAGTCTCTTCAATAAATGGTGCTGGGAAAACTGGATATCCGTACGCAGAAGAATGAAACTAGAATCCTCTCTTACCCTATAAAAAACTCAACTCAAAATGGATGAAAGACCTAAATGTAAGATCTGAAACTATAAAAGTATTAGAAGAAAACGTAGGGGAAATGCTTCAGAACATTGGCCTGGGAAAAGATTTTCTTTAATAAGACCTCAAAAGCATAGGCAACAAAAGCAAAAATAAGCACTATTATTGTAACTATAATTAGTAAGGATTATAACCATGATATTATGATATATTAATTATACATGATTATTAATAAGGATTATAATTAGTAAGGATTATATCAAATTAAAAATTTTCTGCACAGGAAACAATCAACAGAGTTAAAAAACAATCTACAGAATGGGAGAAAATATTTGCAAACTATTCATTTGATAAGGGATTAATATCCAGAATACATGAGAAACTCAAACATCTCAGCAGCAAAAAAATAAACAATCTGGTTTTAAAATGGGCAAATAATCTGAACAGACATTTCTCAAAAGAAGATATACATATGGCCAAGAAATCGAAGAAGAAATACTAAACATCACTACTCATCAGAGAAATAGAAATCAAAATCATAATGAGGTGTCATCTTGCCCCAGTTAGAATGGCCACTATAAAAAGGACAAAAATTAACAAATGCTGGTAAAGATGCAGAGAAAAGAACTCTTATATACCATTGGTGGGAATGTAAACTAGTACAGCCACTATGAAGAAGAGCATGGAGGTTCCTCAAAAAATTACAAATAGAGCTGCCATATGATAGTCCCTGCTCAGAAAGATTAACATGTGTTCTCTACAGAGACCCAGGGGACTGGTAGCTGGTCACATCTGAAAAAGCCTACCTGGCCTGTGGCAGCAGGGTGAACAGCTAAATCTAGGAAGTAAGTTTCTATCAGCATATCCAAGG
This sequence comes from Sapajus apella, assembly GCF_009761245.1. Lineage (NCBI taxonomy): Eukaryota > Metazoa > Chordata > Mammalia > Primates > Cebidae > Sapajus > Sapajus apella. The sequence continues at coordinate 14,744,642 of NW_022436959.1, read as the reverse complement.
CACATGAGTCCTGGGGGTCAGAAGTGGAAACCGGTAGGAATGGTGGCTTGTGCATTCTGCCTAAGGAGGTAGAATCCCAGGGGAAGAGGTTGGGGTTGTCATAACAGGTGGGGAGACAATGAAGGGGATCAGGAGAGGCCAGCCAAAGGAGAGGTACTATCAAAATCAGGGAGATTGTGTTCAGAAAGGCCCAGGAGAACCTAGAAAAGCTACTTCAAGAGAAAGGTCTAGAGAATGTGATGCCATCTTAGGAAAACACTGGTCATGTATGAACTTATCTGTCCTCCAACCTTCCTTCTGTGGCAATCTTGAAAATCCAGAAAATGTGGTTCTGAAGATTCAGCTAGCCCGGGGAAGAGCAGGAATATCATACACAGAAAGAAACAAACCACGAATCTTTGCCCCTTCCTGGGTCACTGAGGGAGTGGAAGAAATTCATGTCTGAATTGAGGCTACTTGCGAAAAAGTCACTGGAAGATTGCTGAGAGTGACCAGAAAAGTTGTGATATTGTTCTACTTTTCATCGAGGAACAGGGGAAAGCAACCACATTGAACAGCTTTTAAAGAGAGTGGGAAACAAAATTGTCTTTCTGGTTCTGTTCCATGAGTACTGAGTGTTCAACTGATGAGTTATATACAGATGGAGTTAAGGAGCAAGGGATTGTAATAAAACAAGTTAGAAGGAGAAGTTATCAGGCAAGTTAGGGTATGTATTAAGTATTCCTTCATTTAAAATCAGTTCCCAAATCCTTGTGGCTGTTTCCAAAAGATCCAGTCCCTCCCAGAAATGAGGCCTTCTTAGGTGAATGACTCTCAATATTTGGGGTCCAGTTCTATGTGAGTTCACTCATTACCATGCTGGGTTCACCAACAGGACCTGCAGTACCCACCCACTGAATTAACCAGCCTAAACATGATTATGTGATAATCCTCCTAGAATGGTCACTTTGGTGGCCAAGGTGACCAGACACGCTCATCTATGATCCACCTACAAATGAGTTAGAGTTCCAAGCTTCTTTTCTGTTTCTGGCCAGTAATTTCCAAGTGCAGTCTTTTGAGCTATGCAAACTCTACAATTCAACTGTTGGGCAGAGCCCCTGTTGAATGGGGCATGCTTCCTTTTCTCTCATAGATTAGAAGAGAATGGAGGCAGTGAGTGGCCACATCAAATTTCATTTCTAAGTTTATTAATTAAATGACAAAAGTATCTTCTGCTAGAGTCCAGGCAATAAGGTTTGTACTACAGAGCATACAAAGGCAAGACAACAATCTCTCCCCATAATGTATTTACCTTACAATAAAGAGGGCAAGATAATGGGGACCACCCCATTCCAAGAGGAAGGAAAGGCAGTAAGTGCAGAGAAGGGTTGGGATGACTCTGGGAAGTTGTGACATTTGAGCTGGCCTTGTATGGGTAGCATTTCAATAAGAAGAGATCAGGTGTGATGGTGGGGGTAGAGAAGGCCATTCCAAACCCAGGGGACTTGCCACCATGCCTGGTCTACCATGGGGCCTTTTCCTCTTTACTAAGATAGTGGAGATAAAAATTCCATTTCCTGTGTGAAAAGTCTCTTCCATTTAGGGGATGTCTGTAGTGATCTTTGATTGAAGGTGGGCAAGTACAAGGAGTGTTCTGGACAATTAGTACCAATAAAATAGCCTGGGATATAGACATCTAGTGGGGGTCTCTGTTTTTGTCTGTGGGCTGTTGTTATATATGGATTCTTAATTTAAGTCCATAGATGGGTATGGAGGGTCATTAATTTTTGAAATTAAAAGCAGATTTTTAAATATTTTGGTAGATTTCAAGGGTATACTGGGCCAGAGATTTCACCAAATTCCTCAAAGAGATCTATGACCAGGAAATGTTTAAATCACATAGCTAAAAAGAAAAAAAAAAAAGAAGAAGAAAACAAATCAAATTAGTTTGGCTTGAATAAAATAATAACAGTAAAGGAGGAGGGTGTTAGGTCCCTTTGGATTTAGAAATGTCACAGACGCATAATATTCCCTTCCAGAGCATGACTCGGGTACTAACCTCAGAAGGTCTGGCCTATCTATGAAGATGGAATTCTACCAAAAGCAGGGATGGGAGAAGGAAAAAAAAACAGCAATAGTTTTCTCATTTTCAGCTTCACCATTGTTAATTCTGTGCTTTTTGACTTTACTTTCTAATGGTAGAACTGGGCAGTCTCTACCAGTGGATACAGCTTGAGGCCACTGGAAGTCCCAGCAGCCCCAAATTGTCTTCCTTTGGACTTGCCATAAGGACTAGGTCCACAGAGGAGATCCTGCTTTGTTTTGTGCTAAGGCAGCAATGACAAGAAGGTTTCAGCTCTCACAGGACTCTGTTTTTTGAGGTTGCCTATAGTGCTGTATAAAGAAGGATTGTAGACCAAGACTGGGCTGGAGGTAAGTTTTTGCCTTGTCTGTTTAAAAGAATTCTCTCCAAAGGCTCCTACTAAAACCCAAGTGCTTTCTGGGGAAAGTAGATAATGATTCCCTTAGTTTTACGTGAATAAAGATTGATTGGTTTGAATAGCAGGTTCTCTCACAGAAGGCCCTGAGGGCAAAGCCCAAGAGGATTTGAGCTCTGGCAGAGAATGTAGAGGAGAGAGGGAGGGGGAAAGAGAAGGGATAAGCCTGGAGAGAGACAGGCAGAGAGAAGAGAGGCTGGGTCCACTTTGGGATAGTCTCAGAGGAGAGCATTTAACATGCATCCTTGTCAATCATGACATACGACCAAGACAAGTATTAGGAACTAAGGATTTGGTCAGTGAGGACTTCCTGACTGTTGTGTTAGAAACATAAATGAGCACAGGGCTACTAGCCTCTCCATAAAAATTACTTGCTGGGCAAACCCTCACCATGAGTCACTCCTGCAGCAAACAGCTCCAAGAACTCAGAAGGAATGCTCACATGCCTTTCATACCCGTAAATGCTCCAAGGGCATGCTCTGAAATTTCTGCACATTCAAACCTAAGGGAAGCTTTTAAAAGATCCCGATGCCTGCCTCCTCCCATGCAACTTAATTCCGTGATTCGTAACCAGCTTTCACAATTATTGATGCCTACGTTCTTCTTTCCCCCAGCCCCCATCGAGAGATTCTAATTTAGTGGGTCTGGGGTGCAGCCTGGGATGTTTAACAGCTCCCTGGGTAATTCTAATATGCAGCCAAGGTTGAGAACCGCTGCTAAGGAAAAATCTGGCAGAAAGAGATTCTGATTCAGGAGGTCTGGGATGTGGACCCAGGAGTTTATATTGAAACAACCTTTCCAAAACGGAAGACTATCTCTACATGATACAGAAACATTAATTTGTCGATTCAGGAAAAGCAGATCAATCTGACTATTTGGCTTTGTGTAGATATAACACTTGGTTGATTAATTGAATTTTCTCCTTTTCAAGTAATTACCTTAATATCCCATTCAAAGAGCCACTGCACATTATTAACTTGGGCATTTTGATTGAATTGACTGCTCCATCCCATCAGAGCCAATCATGTCATCACCCTGTATCCTTAGACCCAGCACAGTGCCTGGCACATGGAGGACAATCAAATATTAAGGGGAGCAAAGCCAGTAATTACCTAGAGATCTTTTAAAAAAAATCTCACAGTCCTATCCTAAACAGAAAAATTTGATAAGTACCAGGCATTAGACCCATCATCTATGAATGAATAGGCCAGTATTTTTAGCCAAAATAACCGAACTAGTGTGTGTAAACTCCATCTTTCTCCGATGTCATGCTTTTCATCAAGTGGGGGAGGAGAAGCCTCTGGCAGCCTGGCAGATGGGTACTGCCTAAGCCTCTCTATCTTCCTTTCGTAAACTAATCTCCTAAATGAACATGTCATATCCAGCGAGTTTTAGGGCTTGGGAATTTGCAGCGCTCTGGAAAATCTTTCCTCGGCTGACTGGTGGGCTTTTAAGAGGAGGCCCGTTAGCATGTCTACAGTCTGGCTGAATAGTACCCCAGAAAAATTAAGCCTGGTGGGCCGTCTAAAACAGCGGCAGTCAATACTGTCTGGCATATCTGCAGCAAATTTAACTGCTGGGAATGGCCCAGCCATGAAATGCTTCATGGTCAGTCCTGGTCATGGGACCAGGCAAGCGACAGTGGCCCTGTGAGACACTCAATGCTGGGGGTCACCACACACTCAGGCCTTCTGTTCACAGTCCTGTGGATGTTTATGGTGAGGCTTGGTGTTCCCAGATGTACCTGTTCAGATGCTCCTTTGGGCTTTGCTAATAATGACTTTATTGAGAAAATAAGACCTTATTCTAGGATCTTTAATTCTCTTAAAACATTTTAGGCCAGGCACAGTGGTTCACGCCTGTAATCCCAGCACTTTGGGAGGCCAAGGCAGGCAGATCATCTGAGGTCATGAGTTCAAGATCAGCTTGACCAACATGGAGAAACCCTGACTCTATTAAAAATACAAAATTAGCCAGCGTGGTGGTGCGTGCCTGTAATCCCAGCTACTTGGGAGGCTGAGGCAGGAGAATCACTTGAACCTGGGAAGTGGAGGTTGTAGTGAACCAAGATCGTGCCGTTGCACTCCAGCCTGGGCAACAGGGGCAAAACTCTGTCTCAAAAACAAAAACAAACAAACAAAAAAATATTTTAGACAAGAATTTGATACTTGAAGGCCTTGCTTAATGCAAGGTTGTGATTCTTATGTTGGTTTTCCATATATTCTTCACAAAGAAATTGGTCATTTACATTGAGGAAAAATCTGCTCTGTTCTGAGAGGAAGCCTTCATACCCACCAGAGAAGCTGCTGTGGCTCTCCCTGACTGACTCTCTTTCCTCAGCCAGGGCTGACACCAGAATAGCAGAAGCTGATGTTCACATAGGGAAATGATTCCGGGCCACATAGTCAATAGCTGCAACCCCAGGCACTGCACGCTGCAACTGCTCTGGCTACCCTCAATCTTCCCTGTAGTCCAGCACACACAGGAGTATGCCTGGTTCCACAGGGGGCCTCTGAGACCTGCTCCAGGGCAAGTTCCATTGATTTGGACTGGACGGTGCCTGTGTGGACTGATAAATATCATGACTAGCATCCCTGTCCACTTCATTCATCCATCCAGACCTGGAGCCATCTGACCACCACCTTCAACTCAACACTGTCCCATGCTCTAGGATTATCCCATCCAGGAGATGCAGGGATTTCCAATATTTTGTCCAGTCCTCTCAAAATCAGCATCAGCTCACACTTGTTCCCAACCCAGCTCTCATCTTGCAGTCCAGCTCTAGAAAATAACTTTCAGTCTTATTTCTGAAGCCAAGTTCCCACACTGTGTTCCTGCCCAGCCAGCTTCCAGAGCTGGGGCGTACCCAGTGGATGTACTTGCCCAGGAGACTTGGCTGAGTTTGGGTGCTTCACAGCCCACCATACACCAAGAAGGGAACGGAGATTTTCTCTGGTCAGCAAGATTTAGTATGGGTGAAGAGGGATGTGAATATTGGTAAGGAAGGGGACAGAGTATGGAGATGCAGGAACAAAGATCATGGGAACAGGTGTGCGGGCTGGCACAGTAGGGCTTGGGGCATGAGCCCAGAAGGGAGGCTGGGGACAGAGAAAGGATGCCACTTGTGGGTGGGGCCAGCCTTGCGGTGGACAGGTGCACTTGGAGGAGTAAAGGGAATCCAGTTCCAGTTACTGAAGCCTCACCTGGCCCTTGTGCCAACTCCCTGTCCTGGTGAGCTGCATGGCTGTGTTTCCTGCTAGAGCTTGGGTTTACTCCTTCCCATCAGTCACCTGTTTTGGTCCTTGGGTCCAGCTCAGGAACCCACCCTAACATCTGAAGCCTGTTTTCTGAAACACACTTCCTAGATAGCAAGTGGTACAGCAAGTGCAAAAGCCTAAGGGTAAGCATGCACTTGGCATATTCAAGGAAAAGCTGGACTAGAATGATCCAGGGCACTGGATGAGAAATGGCATAGAAGAGGTAGTCAAGGTAACCACTGCATGGAGTCTGCTGTGGTTTAGATATAGTTTGTGTCCACCAAAACTCACGTTGAAATTTGATTCCCAATGTCGTGTTGGGTGGTAAGGCCTAATAGGAAGTGTTTGGGCTACAGGGGATGGGTCCCACGTGAATGTCTTGGTGCTATTTTTTCTGTGGTGAGTTCTTGCTCTTATAAGGCTGTATTAATTTTCAGGGAAATAGATTTATTCCCATAATAGTGGATTGTTAGAAGGCCAGGATGACATTGTCTTCTCTTTGCACACATCCACTTCTCCTTTGACCGTCTCCTACCATGTCGTGATGCTGCACAAAAGCGGTCACCAGAACCAGGGGCATGCCCTTAAACTTCTTAGCCTGTGGAACCATGAGCTCAGTCAACCTCTTTTCTTTAAAAACATTCCGTCTTAGGTATACTTCTATAGCAACACAATATGGACGAAGATTAGGAATCTGGGTTTTACTTTGAGCAAAATGAAGAAGATAATCGCTATTTTTAAAAGCTCACAACACTTGCAATCTAAACAGCTAAGGTAATGAGGGGTGAGCACAAAGAAACTGGCCAGAAAAACTAGGATGTGGTCCTGGTTCTCTCCATATTTGTAACAAAGCATGATGCAAAGTTTTATTCCCCTACATCTGCCTCAGAGTCCTTCTACCTAGAAGCATCCAACCCCTGAAAGAATGCCCTGGTCCTTCCCCTCTGTCTGTTTTGCCCATGTGCAGTTAGGTTCTGCCTTAAGTCATCAAGCATAAAAAATATGTCCCTCTTCTCCTTAGCCTAGAGAAAGGGAAAAGAAAGAACCAACAATAGCCCTCGTTAGTAAAGCCTCTTAGGATATGCACTTTGTGTGGAGAAGGGGAGGGGAAGACAGGATACCAAGAAGGGGAAGGCACTGCTACCTTTAGATGAAGAGGAACCAAGAAACTAGCCTGGAATGACCATTTTCTCTCCATTCTCTCCATCTGTCATCTCTCCCTCTACCCACCACATGTTCTATGTGTTGACAGCTTGGTTCATGGCCTATTCAAGTGCAGTGGCTCTGACTTTGTTCATATGAATATGCACTGGCTGTGTCTGTACATCCTTCCCAGCTACCCATTCTCTGCCCTGTGTGATGACTTGACCTTAGACCTCATCTGGCCCAGAAGCAGGTGATGTAGGTATGGTCAAGATTCTAAAAGGTATTCTATGGTCTATGGTCAAGATTCTAAAAGGTATTCCAGTTATAACTAATGTAGTCCTAAGAGTAATCTTCTGTATAACAAACTTCTGTACAACATATCCAAAATCAGTACATTTAAAAGACACCTTGGAAAGTGTGTGTGTGCGTGTGTGTGTGTGTGAGTGTGTGTGTGTGTATTGACACATATATATCAAAGTCCTCAATTAAAAAAATGGGTAAAGGACACAAAAGACAGGTAACAAAAGAAATACAAATGATTGAAACCCTTAAAAACCTCAACATCTTCAGAATTTAAAGAAATGTAGGTTCAAATATCGTCGAGAGTAGCCAGTGAACACGGACAGCAGCCAGTGTTATTTAGAAAGTGGAAACAGACTATCTCAAACATTGTTAATGGGAATGTAAATTGCTAGGACCTTTCCGCAGGGGAATCTAGCAATAGGTAACAAAATTTTAAAAAGCCATTCCCGAGCACAACTTCACTTCCAGAAACTTATTCTTAAGAAATCATTGGACAACTCAGCAAGGACATATGTACAAGAATTTACAGGAAAAACAAGCCAAACCTCCACTACAGAAAATTGGCTAAATAATTATGCTACACGCATATTGTGGGAGATTCTTTAGCCACTCAAAATAACGTAAAGCAGTATTTGTTGACATGCAAATGAGTGTACAATACAACAAGTTATGAAAGCTAGATTACAAAAGCATGCAACGTATGATACAATTTTTTGGATACTCTGTGTTTCTGGAAAAAAGATGTATACCAAAACTAAGTCATTATTTGTTTCCTATGGATTATAGGATTTTGTACAGGATTTGTTTCCTATGGATTTAATTTTTACTTTTTAATATTTTTCTGTATTTCTTTGAATTTTAAATAATTAACATTAGTGACTTTTAAAATCAGATAAAACCAATAATGCTGAAATGCTCTGGAAAGCAAAATGACATACTCATCAGCAGATCTCAGTAGAAAGGAAATCTCCTTTCTCTTTCACTCCCACCCCGGAGCCAATCCATCATGCCACACTTCAGATAGGATTACACTTCAACTCTCTCAGGCAGATGAGCATCTATCCTATTTTTAAAAGCTTCCAGAGAAAGAAGCTTCAAAATTTCCCTGGGCAATCCATTCCAGGGCTTATCAAATCCATCTGAAAGAGAAATTTCTTCTTATGCCTAATCTGAAACACCTGTGCTGTAATTTAAGCCATTGCTTTTCTCCTATAACTTGCAGTGAAAGTAGGAAATGGTGACTGCCATTTGTCCTAATCAGGAGCAATTATTTTCCAGAATATCTGAAATGATATACATCCTGCAAGTTCAACATACATGCACGCATGCATACACACACTCTCAGGACACTCTAAACAGGCAAGATTATACAAGCAAACATTAAATTCTGGGCTAACAGAAGTCACCATGTAGAAAGCCCACCTATCCTAGGCCGTTCTGAAGCACAGAATTGCAGCCGGAGGTTGTTTGTCTCACTTGTTTTAGTGATGGAACGCAACATCAGGAATGCACCCTTGAGCAGGAATGAGAGCTAGAAGGAAAATATCTCAGACTGTTCTAGTTGATAAAGCGGTGTAACACTCCCAAGCCTTGAAAAGATGGACGAGAACAATGGTTTGCTGATGCTGTTGGCCATTGTGAAGGACGCATTGTGACAGAAGCCTTTTTATCTTAATGTTCTACAGCTGCTCCTCTGTCCCTCTCTCCCCTTCTCTTCCTGTTGTTCCCTCCCTCCACTCTTCAGACTTCTTCCCTTCATCCTTCCCTGCTCAATGTATTGTCCACAATGCCATCTCAGCTAATGTTTATTGTCTGTTTGCTACGTGCCAGACATTGTTCTAAGAATGCCACATGTCCTCATCTACTTTTCCAATCCACCCTGTGAGGCGGGCACCATCATCTCCATTTAAAGTGGTCTCATCCAAGACCTCACCTCTCCACTTACTGGGCACCAGATGGTCTCCAGATATACTCTCTGGAACCATAGGAAGGTTTCCCTGCCCCTAGTGGGGTGGGTGGGGAAATGTGCCCAGGAGCCTGCCATGACTAGGTACCGAGGGAGCTAAGCAGAGTGGAGTGGTAGAGAGATCACACAGGCTTCAGAGCTTGGAGCAAATGCTGTCATAACTCCGCCCACATCCCTTGGACATTCATGCATAAGAGGTGACCTCCAGTCACCCATGTCTACAGCTCTGAGTCTGAGGGCTTTTGATCCCCAAGCCAGGAAGCCACTGTGACCCTGGGGGAGCCCTCCATCAGTGACTCTCAGGTGTTGGCATATAAATACCCCAGCTACCTCACAACTTAAGTGGAATAATTCTGGGATGTGAGTTTTATACTGTTTCGCTTGGGACTCTAGCACAGTTGTACGTAGCTGATACAAGCAGCTGATATAACAATGCACCCTTTCCTGGCTGCCTTCCTTCCCTGAGTCGCTTTCCACTGCTCAGGAAACTGCCTCCACCTGAATTATTATCTCAGGTGTCCTCCTGGGAAAACCTAAGAGTCTATGACAGACTTAGTTTGAATTTTGGCTCCCATGCTTTGACACACTTTAACTCTCAGAACATTGGGGTGAAGTGTTACCAGGGTTAAATTTCTTTGCATTTGAAGTTCTGGTAAACAGGCAGTCAAGAAATGGCCATTCTTAGTGTTGCTGGGAAGGTGATGCTGTTGCTATATGGTAGCTGTTCCTATTCCTAAATAAGAATGAATTAGATCCCATTTGTCTATTTTGGCTTTTGTTGCCATTGCTTTTGGTGTTTTGGTCATGAAGTCCTTGCCTGTGCCTATGTCCTGAATGGTGTTGCCTATGTTTTCTTCTAGGGTTTTTATGGTGTTAGTTCTTATGTTTAAATCCTTAATATATCTGGAGTTAATTTTTGTATAAGGTGTAAGGAAGGGGTCTAGTTTCAGCTTCCTGAATATGGCTAGCCAGTTTTCCCAACATCATTTATTAAACAGGGAATCCTTTCCCCATTGCTTGTTTTTGTCAGGTGTGTCGAAGATCAGATTGTTGTAGATGTGTGGCATTGCTTCCGAGGCCTCTGTTCTGTTCCATTGGTCTATATCTCTGTTTTACTACCAGTACCATGCTGTTTTGGTTACTGTGGCCTTGTAGTATAGTTTGAAGTTAGGTAGCGTGATAGCTCCAGCATTGTTCTTTTTGCTTAGGAATGTTTTGGCTATGCCAGCTCTCTTTTGGTTCCACATGAAGTTTAAGGTGGTTTTTTCCAGTTCTGTGAAGAAGGTCAATGGTAGCTTGATGGGGATAGCATTGAATCTATAAATTACTTTGAGCAGTTTGGCCATTTTCACCATATTGATTCTTCCTAACCATGAGCATGGAATGTTTTTCCATTTGCTTGTGTCCTCTCTTATTTTCTTGATCAGTGGTTTGTAGTTCTCTTTGAAGAGATCTTCTACATCCTTTGTTAGTTGTATTCCTAGGTATTTTATTCTCTTTGTAGCAATTGTAAATGGGAGTTTGCTCATGATTTGGCTCTCTGTTTGTCTGTTATTGGTGTATGGGAATGCTTGTGATTTCTGCACATTGATTTTGTATCCTGAGACTTTGCGAAGTTGCTTATCAGCTTAAGGAGGTTTTGGGCTGAGATGATGGGGTCTTCTAAATATATGATCATGTCGTCTGCAAATAGGGACAATTTGACTTCTTCTTTTTCTAACTGAATGCCCTTTATTTCTTTTTCTTGCCTAATTGCTCTGGCTAGAACTTCCAATACTGTATCAAACAGGAGTGGTGAGAGAGGGCATTCTTGTCTAGGGCCAGTTTTTAAAAGGAATGCTTCCAGTTTCTGCCAACTCAATATGATATTGGCTGTGGGTTTCTTATAAATAGCTTTTATTGTTTTGAGATACGTTCCATTGATACCTAGTTTATTGAGAGTTTTAACATAAAGGGCTGTTGAATTTTGTCGAAGGCCTTCTCTGCATCTGTTGAGATAATCATGTGGTTTTTGTCTTTGGTTCTGTTTATGTGGTGAATTATGTTTATAGGTTTGTGTATGTTGAACCAGCCTTGCAACCCTGGGAGGAAGCCTACTTAATCGTGGTGGATAAGCTTTTTGATGTGCTATTGGATTTGGTTTGCCAGTATTTTATTGAAGATTTTTGCATCAATGTTCATCATGGATATTGGCCTGTAGTTTTTGGCGTTTTTTTTGTTGTGTCTCTGCCAGATTTTGGTATCAGGATGATGTTGGTCTCATAGAGTTAGGGAGGATTCCCTCTTTTTGTATTGTTTGGGATAGTTTCAATAGGAATGGTACCAACTCCTCTTTGTATGTCTGGTAGAATTCGGCTGTGAGCCCGTCTGGTCCTGGCCTTTTTATGGTTGGTAGGCTATTAATTGCTGCCTTGACTTCAGACCTTGTTATTGGTCTATTCAGGGTTTCAATTTCTCCTTGGCTTAGTCTTGGGAGTGTGCAAGTGCCCAGGAATTTATCCATTTTTTTCTAGATTTACTGGTTTATGTGCATAGAGCTGTTTGTAGCAATCTCTGATCGTTGTTTGCATTTCTGAAGAATCGGTGGTGATCTCCCCTTTATCTTTTTTTATTGAATCTATTCTTCTCTCTTTTCTTTTTTCTTAGTTTAGCTAGCAGTCTGTCTATTTTGTTGATCTTTTCAAAAAACCACCTCCTGGATTTACTGATTTTCTGAAGGGGTTTTTTATGTTTGTGTCTCCTTCAGTTCTGCTCTGATCTTAGTTATTCCTTGTCTTCTCCTTGCTTTTGAGTTTTTTTGATCTTGCTTCTCTAGCTCTTTCAATTTTGATGATAGGGTGTCAATTTTAGAGCTTTCCTTGTTTCTCATGCGGGCATTTATTCCTATAAATTTCCCTCTATACATTGCTTTAAATGTGTCCCATAGGGTCTGGTACATTGTGTCTTCACTCTCGTTGGTTTTGAAGAACACTTTTATTTCTGCCTTCACTTCATTGTTTATCCATTCATCATTCAGGAGCAAGTTGTTCAGTTTCCATGGGATTGTGTGGTTTTGAGTGCTTTTCTTAATCCTGAGTTCTAATATGTGCTGTGGTCTGAGAGATTCTTTGTTGTCATTTCCATTCTTTTGCATTTGCTGAGGAGTGATTTACTTCCAATTATGTGGTCAGTTTTGGAGTAAGTGCAATGTGGTGCTGAGAAGAATGTATTCTGTGGATTTGGGGTAGAATGTCCTGTAAATGTCTATTAGGTCCACTTGGTCCAAATCTGCGTTCAAGTCCTGGATATCCTTGTTGACTTTCTGTCTCGTTGATCTGTCCAATACAGTCAGTGGAGTGTTAAAGTCTCTCCACTTATTATTGTGTGGGAGTCTAAGTCTCTTTGTAGGTCTTTAAGAACTTGCTTTACAAATCTGGGTGCTCCTGCATTGGGTGCACATATATTTAGGACAGTTAGCTCTTCTTGTTGCATTGATCCTTTTACCATTATGTAATGCCCTTCGTCTCTTTTGATCTTTGTTGGTTTAAAGTCTGTTTTATCAGAGACTAGGATTGCTACCCCTGGATTTCAATGTTGGCATGCCTTGTTAGGTTGGGAAAGTTCTCTTGGATAATATCTTGAAGAGTGTTTTCCAACTTGGATTCATTCTCCCTGTCACATTCAGGTATGCCGATCAAACGTAGATTAGGTCTTTTCACATAATCCCATAGCTCTTGGAGGCTTTGCTCATTTTTTTTTTCACTTTTTTCTCTAATCTTGCCTTCTTATTTCATTGATCTGATCTTCTATCTCTGATATCCTTTCTTCTGCTTGATCAATTTGGCTGTTGAAACTTGTGTATGCTTCGTGAAGTTCTCGTGCTATGTTTTTCAGCTCCATCAAGTCATTTATGTTCTTCTCTAAGCTGGTTATTCTCATTAGCATTTTGTCTAACCTTTTTTCAAGGTTCTTAGTTTCTTTGCATTGCTTTAAAACATGGTCTTCTAACTCAGAGAAGTTTGTTATTATCCACTTTCTGAAGCCTGCTTCTGTCAATTCATCGGATTCATTCTCTGACTTTTTTCGTTCCCTGGATGGTGAGGAGTTGTGATCCCTGAGAGGAGAAGAGGTTTCTGTTCTTTGATGGTTTCATCCTTTTTGTGCTGTTTTTTTCCCATCTTCGTGGATTTATCTCCCTTTAATCTTTGAAGTTGGCGATTTCAGGAGGAGTCTCTGAGTGGACATTTTTTCTATTGAGGTTGGAGCTGTGTCTTTTTTGGCCTGTAGAGGGCGTTGCTGGGCTCTCTCGGATTCAGTCAGGTTGTTGGGTGGGTGGTCCTTCCTGGGGTTTGTTTGCAGGTGAGATTGGCCCCGCCTTCCCAATGGCCTCTCTCCCAGAGCTCAATCTTCCTGGTTGGGGTCAAACTGGTGTATTTGCTGCCAAGCTCTCTAACAAGGGCTTCAGTTTGAATTCTGTGGAGGTGGGGCCTGCCACCAGGCCTTATGGCATGTTTCCTTGCTTTCAACTCTGCCTCCCTTTGTGGGACGTCCCAGCCCGCTGGCGTTAGTACAAACTCCTGCCCAGGTCAGTTCGACAACTTGTTGCGACCAGTGGTAGCCGCAGCTCAGATTTGCATTGATACCCCACAGCGCCCCACAGTCTGGTAGGGCTCTCGTAGACCGTTGGTTGCAGGAGGGATGAGGTAAGCACAGGATCCGAATCGGCCCCGCCGATGGGATGAAGTCCCCCGACCCTCTGAGCCGGCTGCACGTTTCAGGTGGGGACGGCCCCCCCTCCCATCTTGATTTGCCCCCCTGGGTGGCTCTCGCCCTGCGGCTTCTTCCCTGGGCTATTTTCAGTGCCTTATCAGTCCCACAGAAACGAACCTGGCACTTTATTTAGAATTGTGGAGTCCTCTAGCCCTCTGCATCTCATTTGCTGGGAGCTGCATTCTGGCCTTGCCTTCTCATGGCCATCTTGGCGCCCTCTATTCATCCAGCTCTTTACAAACACATTTGATTATCGTGTCTGATCCACATGTTGGGATAGGCTAGGTTAGGCTCCATGCAACCCCTGCAATCTCAGTAGATTAGAACAACACATATGGACTTTTTGTTTGCTCTTTCACGAGTCTGCTGGGGGATCCACTCCATGTCATATCCCCTGCAGGATCCACATTGACAAAGCAGCCATCACCTGCAGTATGGCTGTTCATTGAGGCAGAGTGAAAGGGCACTGGGCAGTGTTCTGGGCAAGCAATCCAATGCTGTGCTCTAAAGCCTCATTCTCATTTCCTCTCACGTCACTGGAAGGATCTGCTCACAAGGTCACAAAGTTGATTCTACCACCTACCTACCATGTACCAAGGCAGACAGCAAGACAGAGTTGATGTATGGAAGTAGTGACTATCACTATGTTACTGCATCCATTTTATTAGTGAAAACATGAAAAATGGCAAGTATACGTGCTTTTCTAAAGTCACCAGGGAGTTAGGGAAAAGGCCTAGAATTCTAGGGTGGTTTTTCTCCCTGAGATGCCTAAAGAAGACTACACTGGGAGGCAATGAGGGTCCCACCCCATTCCTATCTCTCTCTCAAACACAAAAACATAAAATGGTCTTCATAATTGTTCTATTGACCAGCGAGCTCAAGGGCAAGGATTGACTGATCAATGATGGTGACTCACGGGCTGAACTTGCTAATTGGGTAATAAAAAGGTCTTTCAAGCAATAGGCACAGTAAAAGAAAGTACATAAAAGTGGCTTCTCCCTGTGGCCTACTATCTTGTCCCCAGGACCAGGTAGCATCCTCCTGAGAGTATAAAGCACTCAGCCCATATCCTCAACACATGGTCTTCTCCCTTGGATTGTTGACGTTTCTGCCCAGTGGTATCCCGCAGCCTACTCAGATCAGCCTATAAGAACCAATTGTGTGCATCTTTTCTCAGCTTCACATTCAGGGAAGCCACAGGGGTGGCTTGAAGCCAGCTGTGGCAGGAGTATTTACACCATAGCAACTGGTGAAGCTACAAATCCGGCTTTGTTCTCCCAAAGAGCTGGTTGTTAAACATGTCTCAGCATATCATGGCTTCTGCTCTTAGTTCTTCAAATACGATTGCTTTTTCCTTCATACTCTCACATGGCTCGTGGGCATACCTGAATCCCTGAGGACTTGAGAGCTTTTCTGAGAAGGAGGGCTCTGCCTCAACCTTTTTTAAAGTTCTCCTCTTCCCTGGCACATACTTACATGGCATTTGCTATTTGCCTGGTGTAGTCTAATCACATACATGTATAAACTCTCTAATCCTTCAAACAAGCTTGTGAAGAAGGCACTTTTATCTTACAGGTGAAGAAACTGAGGCACAGAGAGAACAGGGAAATTATCCCAGACCCCATAGCAAACAAGAAGCAGAGCCAGGCTTTGCACCTGTGTAGTCTGGCTCTGCCATCTGTACTTGTAACAACCACACTCTACTGCCTCTCTCTGAGGGCACATACTAGAAGAATAGGAAGGTTTTAATTAATTTAAAAAACAATGTGAAATGTCACTTTTCTGACTATCCAATATCAGTTACGTCTGGTGAGCACATTGTTAAAAGTGGATTCTTTCACTTGTTTCATATTCATCTATTGAACACTGGCTGCATGCCAGGCTCTGTGCTAAGTGATGAAAAGGATACAAGGATGACAGTAATATGACGGAACATTTATTGTGCTTTTATGAAACAGGCACTGCAGCAGGTGCTGAAAGGACTATAAAGACAATGGTAATGACAGATGATGACGATGATGGCAATGTCACCATTATTTGAAGGCTTAATATGTGCCACACATCGTGCTGAGCTCCATTGTGTTTCAACTTTGCCATACCTTGTGGGACAAATATTTGTCCTTCTGTGCCCATTTTGCAGTTAAGGAAACTGAGTCATGGGGCGGTATCAGAAGCCACACAGCATGTCAAAGAGTTCACAATGGAAGCTGCTTCATCTGTACTTTGTCTACAAGGCGGTAGAGTTAGGCTCTTTGGGGTTATTCCCTGTTGCCTGCAGGCACAGCTAAGCAGTTCCATGGATGTTCTAGCTCAGTTCTGAATATTTACTTTTTGGTCTCAAGGAGAGCTTTTATCAATCCAACAACCCTTTTGAATACAGATATAATGAGGGGAAACCCAGAAAATCAAAAGTAAAAAGATTTTTCTAAACATTTTTGTAAGAAACATGAATCATTAGCATTCAGAAGAAGGCTACAATCAGCATAGATATCCTTCGTATTAATTGAGTTTAGTACATGGTGCCAATGAGACCAGAAACTCATTAGGACTCAGTAAGGAGCTTAAAACCAAGGTGAGGACCTCTTCTTTCAAGGTATACCTGACTTTGTTACTAGAACCTCCCATGGGAAAATCTGCAGTATGGATAGAACTTTGAATTTAGAATTATCAAAATGAACTTTGAAATTAAATGTCACTTTCAAAAAGCTGGATACACTTTTAAACAAATATGGTAGAGCTTGTATATCTCATTTGAATGTTTTTATCTTTAAAGATGTTACTATAAAAGATTATTCTCTTATTCAACTGTGTTACCACTTAAAAATATTGATAGCTCTAATTTTAGAGTTGTTTTCTGGTTTAATCTAGAAAGTGCACAGAAAAAGCAGCCTAATGTGTGTGTGTGCACGTGCACACACATGCATGTGCCTGTGAATGTATGTGTGTGGCTGTTACTGTGGAGTCCGTATTTCTGGTTCAGTTCAATCAACCACCTTACTAAGTATGCTTAGTTGCCCATGACTTTGTGCTGTTTCTAAAAGTAAAATTTGCCTGCTACAAGCATTGTAACCACAAAGGAGAGCGAAAATAACATGCTATAGGCTCTGCAGGGCAATTCTAAAAGAATAGTTTCCCAAATGGCTTGTGGCTTGAGCTTCTCTAGAATATGCAAGGTGAATCCTTTCAGGATAAACATGCTTATTTATATGTGTAATTTTTTTTTTTTTTTAAGTTTCACTCTTGTTGCCCAGGCTGGAGTGCAATGCTGTGATCTTGGCTCATTGTAACCTCTGCCTTTGGGTTCAATTGATTCTCCTGCCTCAGCCTTCTAAGTAGCTGGGATTACAGGTGCCCACCAACATGCCTGGCTAATTTTTTGTATTTTTAGTAGAGACCGGGTTCACCATGTTGGCCAGGCTGGTCTCAATCTCTTGACCTCAGGTGATCCATCCACCTTGGCCTCCTAAATATTTGTGTAACTTTTTAAAGGGGATTTTTATCCCTTATTTCAAAAAGATTTGAATCAGTCACTGACAGTTTAAATCAGTCACATTAGTTTATCCTACCATTTCATATGACAAAATCTCTAGGAAATGCTTATTTTGGTTCAGATAAGAAGAAAAAAGCCTTACAGTGAAGGATGTGGAGATATTTGATCATAAAAAATTTCATTTAAATATGAATTTAATACAATAAAAAGACATCACAAACAAATGGGATAAGGGGAAATTAATTTAAATCCTTGCCTGACAATACAGAACAAAATAAAACAGACAAGTGAAGGAACTCAGTGTGAAAATTACAATGACAATGATAAGTACTGGCAAGGATATAGAGAAACTGGAACGTTGCTGATGAGAATGTAAAATGGAGCAGCCACTTTGGAAGATAATTGACTGTTTCTTAAAATGTTAAGCATAAATTTACCATATGTTTCAGCAATTCTACTCCTAGGTATCTACTTAAGAGAACTAAAAATGTATGTCCACACAAAATCTTGAACATGAATGTTCATAGTAGCCTTATTCATAATATCAAAAGGTGCAAACAAACCAAATGCCCGCCAATGAATGAATGAATACCCATGGTATATCTGTCAATGGACTATTATTTACAATAAAAAGAAATGGCATACTGATACCTGCTACAACATGTTTAAACCTTAAAAACATTGTACTATGTAAAAGGACTCAGTCACAAAAGACCCTATCTTGTGGGATTCCATTTATATGAAATGTCCAGGAATAGGGAAGTCCATGGAGACAGAAAGTTGATGCTTGCCTAAGACTGGGGTTAGGAATGCAGGGTAGTTACTCAATTGGGCATGAGGTTTTTTTGGAAAGGGGTGAAAAAATTTTCTAAAGTTAGATTGTGGTGGAGTTTACACAACTGTGTAAGTTTGTTAAAAAAATCACTGAATTGTATATTTAAAATAGGCTAGGTGCAGTGTTTCAAACCTATAATCCCAGCACTTTGGGAGGCCAAGGTGGGCAAGTTGCTTAAGTCCAGGAGTTCGGGACCAGCCTGGGGAACATAGGGAGACCCTGTCTGTACAAAAAATACAAAAATTAGCTGGGTGTGGTGGCACACACCTGTAGTCCCAGCTAAATAGGAGACTGAGGTGGGAAGATCACTTGAGCCCAGGAGGTCAATGCTGCAGTGAGCCATGATTATGTGACTGCACTGTAGCCTGGGAAACAGAGACCTTGTCTCTAAAAAATGAAAAAAATAAAATAAAATAAGCAGATTTATGGTATGTAAGTTATATCTAAATAACACTTTAAAAATAACTGCTAATAACTTGACTATCTTCTATCCCTTTCTGGTTCCCAAACTTACATTTAATGTGAAAAATAAAAAAGGGATGATATATAGAGATTTAATACATTGTAACACAAAATGAAATAAAATACAAAGAAGAAATTGATAATAACATTTACCATATGTAAGACAAAAAGTTAATTTACTTAGTTTATAAAGATTTCATACAAATCTATAATAAAAACATAGTGAGATCTCAACATGTAAATAACAAAGGGCATGAACAAAATAGTTCACCACCGCTTTGAAAAATTACTAATAAACCAATGAAAATAGATTCAACCCTAAGAATAATCAGAAAATGTAAATTTAAAGAGCTATAATTTTCACCAATTAAAATAGAAAATATATTTTAAGAACATTATTGTGCACTCATCTGGGCATGGTGGGGCAAATCTACTTGTATGCTTTTGGATGAAATATAAAGAAGGACAATATTTGAGAAATAGCATTTGGCAGTTTGTCCCAGATACCTGAAAAATATCTATTACCTGGCTAAATAATTTGACTAGCTTAAGAAAATAATTTAGGATGTGGAAAAAACAACGTACAGAGATGTTCAATTGAAGAGCGTTTATAATAATAATAGGAAACTACCTAACTGTCTCATTATCAGAGAATGTTTAAGTAAACTACATTTATACCAAAGAATACTATTAAAAATGTTTGTGAAGAGTTAATAATAATATGAGGAAATACTTGAGTTATCATATTCAGTAAAGAAAAAAATCAACAGAGTACAAATTGTTAAGTGAAAAACATTACATCAGGATACAGGATCATTTCAATTAGTAAAAAATATGCAGAAAAATGCTGGAAGGAAGTAGATTAAAGCAGGAAGGAAATAAAGTGTTAACTGTCACCACCTCTGGGTAGGTGAGATTTTTAAATATTCATTATAATAATATTTTTACAGTCATAAACATAATTTAACACTCTTTCAAAAAAGGAACTCTTCAAAGCAAAAGACCAAAGGTGGGTATTCCAGAATAGCTCATTGCATGTGTCTCCAAGGTCATCATAACCTTACCCATCAAAAATCTGTCCTGGGTAAAGGGTCACAATGATTTGTTATGAATACACTGAAAAGAATGTACAGAGCTGTACTCTATATTGTTCAGATGCTTTTTAAAACAACTAACTGCTAGATTGGCAGCAGTAAGTTATTTTGCAAGAAAAAGTTAGCAAGCCATCCACCAACTGGGGCAGTCCAGTATTACCCATGGCCTATATTTGTTGCATTTGATCACAGCCCAACAGAACAATTGCTGTCTACCATATATCAAAAGCAACTCTGCAATGATTCAGGCCCAAAGTCAGTCAATGCAATAAGACAAATAAAGTTCATAAAAAAAAAAAACCAGTCAGTTGGCATCATATGAAGCAAAACTGATTGATTGACCGAACTTGAGTTTCCAACTGATTTGCATAGTGTTCTGAACACTCTAACTGGCAGCCATTTTGCTTAAAGTACAGACTGTTTCCTGTTACACGATCTCACCAGAGCCAATAATAATTTTTTAAAACTTTGTATAATTATCAAGGTACCAATGTTTATATTCCAACTGACAACCACCCAAGGCTCAGCCTAAATGAGCTGCAGGAATTGGAGGGAAATGACCTCCCGCCTTAGACCCAGCAGAAATCTTTAAGAAAATAAGCCTTTCAGATCTGACTTCTAGAAAAATAGCAAAGGAGTAGATTCTGACAAAAGCTACCCTGCTGAAATCAGCTATGGTTCCTAGAGCTACTTCCCATTACATATTTACAAATGGCTGTTACAGCCCTCAGTGGCTACAAAAGCTTCCTTGGAACCCTGGAAACTGTTATGGTGTTACGGTTGTTTTTCTTCTTTTTTGTCCTTTCTGCCTAGAGATACTTATTAGACTAGGAACATCTGTTTCATTAGACTCTCTAACGGAAATGGGGCAGCCACCAACCAAATGTGGCTGTCAAATACTGCCCTGGAGATGAGAAATCCTAGGGTCTGGTCTTAGCAATTTTATTTACAGTGAGACTTTGGTTAAGTCAGTCCTTTTGGGCTCCTGGGCACTGCATAAGAAATGGAAAATTTGAAGAGTTTCATATTCAGAAATCTGGCAAACCAGATCATCTGAAATTCTTCCACAGAATACAAAACAAAATAAAGTAATAATTGATTGAAATGCATAATTAATATCACAAGAAAGTAAAGGAAATCCTCAAAGGATAAAAGAAAATGAAGTAAAAGCATGAATTCAGAATTTTTTTTAAATGTTAAAGGCAAAATAGCCCTGGGCACACTTGAGGATATTCACTCAGCAGGAAGACAGAAGATGAGGCCTTGGGCCCTTGAACGGTAGAAAATCAAAAGGCAGACACTCCCTTTCTCCACCCCAACTTCATAAGTTAGCTCTTCAAAAAAACTACCTACACCTTCAGGGAAAAGATAAGCAACAACAAAAATTAGAACAAAACTGTCACATGGAGGCAGTGGCACTGGGTAAAAGGGGAAGTAGTCCCCCAGAGGATTAGTAACTTCAAGCCAATACTCATGCATTTATTCGTCAAGTATTTGTTGAACACCTATTAGTGCCAGTCTGTGACATTGGACAAAGAGCAGTGAACACAGCAAGTAAGCCCTGCCTTGAAAGAGCTTATATTCCAACAGTGGAAGACAGACAAGAAGCAAACAAAAAAGATATGTCAGGCAATGATGAATGCTAAGAAACATGAATAAGGGTAAGCCTGTTAATAAGTGACTGGCTGGGCAGGGGTGAAATTTTATACAGTTTGGTGAAGGAAGGACTGTTGGATAATAACGTAACATCTGAGCAAGACTTGAAGGAAGTGAGGAAGTGATCCATGCAGGTGTTTAGAGAACGTCAAGTGTAAAAACCCCTACACAAGACCTGTCTGAGGAATAGAGAGGTGTCTGGAGCAGAGTGAACCAAAGAAAAGAGAAGACAGGGTGGCAGAGACAGCAGAGGCCCTGGCTACAGAGGACCCTGTGGGCCATGCAGTGACCTGGAATTTATTCTAAGGAGATGAATAGAAATTGAAGGATGAGTGAATACGTAGAAGGCTCCCTCTGAGTGCTGTGTGGAAAACCAGCCGAAGGGGAGCAGAAGAGGAAACAGAACAGCAGTTACGGACAAGTGGCCAAGCAAGAGGCAATGATTGATGGCTTAGACAAGTTGATGTCATGGAGATGACAACCATGGCCAAACTCTGGAAAGGCCAAAAGGACATCCTGACTGATTGGAAGTGGGTTTCAAGAGAAGAAGAGGATCAAAGGTGATTTTAGGATCATGGCCTGGCTAACTGGAATAGAGCTGGTTTCTCTGAGAAGGGGAAGGGTGGGAAAGAATAGGCAGCTGAATTGGTGGAGGTCGCTAGTTTAGGTGTGGACATATTCACTTGGACAACATCATGGAGCTATACTTGGAGATATAGTTGTTAAAAGAAAACCTGAAGCCTTAAAAGGCTCATATTAGCATAAGAGAAAGGCTGAGAAACAGATGAACTAAACATCCAACCTAAGAGATTAGAAGTAGATAAGCAAATTAATGTAAGCAAATAGAAGGCAGGAAAAGTTTACAAAAGGAATGAAGTGAGAAATAAACGTACCGTTGAGAGGTTCAATCCAACCAGTGTTGAATCTTTGAAAAGAAACTGGTAAAATTAACAAACCTCCAGCAAGACCACCAAGGTAATGAGAAAAAGGTGCAAGTAGACAAATAGTAGAAATCAAAGAACACAACAAATGATTTGAAAGAAAGCCATGGATGTTATTACAAATCTGGTTCTAAGGGAGACAAATTCTGACACTTTTAGGTTTCTGTGCTGGAGAGCCTGAACTGGGGAACAGCTGCAACACTGACCTCAGCCCATCCTATAAGGAGCTTCTGTAGGAATGGGGTGGGCTGACAGAATTGTCCAGAATTGAGGCAAGGACTGGGTCTTTATACCCATGCACTGGCCAGACATTGGATGTAGTCTGCCCTGAGAAGTGATCCTGAACTTAGCACAGCATCCAAGGGCAATTCTGAGAGGGGTTCACCAAGAGCTGTCAGCCACCAATACCCCGGAATCAGAAGGAATGGGTGCTTGTGTCCTGGAGGTGCTGGGATAGTGTCTGGGGAGGACAACCCATTATCAAGTACAAGTACATTATCAAGTACAAGGCTTATGCCAATAAGCTTTGATAAAATAGACAAGTAACCTAAAAGTATAACTTTCCGAAACTGATTTGAGAATAAAAAAACTTGGCCGTTCTTATTACCTTAAAATGAATTCAATAAATGGCTGTGAATTTTGTCTTCTCACAAAAGCATCAGTAAGTTCTAACAAACATTCTTAGATCATGCAAGCTCTTAAGAGAAGAAAAAGGACAGAAAGAGGGAGGGGAAAATGAGGGAGAGAAAGAGGAAGGAGGAAAGGTAGAATGGCCCAACTAACTTCGTAAGCCTAATGTACCAAATGAAGACAAGAAAAATTACATAACATTTTCATTCATGAACACAAATGCAATAATTCTAAATAAAATATTAGCAAAGCAAATCTACCAATATTTAAAAAATAAAATACATATGACTAAGGTGAGTTTAATACTAGAAAATCTTTTAATGTAATTTACCTCAAAAAAAGGTATGAATAGGCCTTTCACCACAAAGAAATCATAAATGGTGAACATATGTAAGATGTTCAAATTCATTAGTCAATCAGAGAAATATCATTTTGAACCTACTGGATTGACCCCAAAAACTTTTGCGATCTGACAGTATCAAGGGTAAGTAAGACTGTGGTGTAATAGAAAACCTTATACACTGCTTCTGGGAGTATAAGTGTTCACCATCACTTTGGTACACAACTCATCATTATCCAGGGCACTGTAGGTGCATATATCCTACAACCCTGGCCCTCCACTCATAGGTTTATACCCTGGAGAAACTCTTGCCTGTGGGCACTAAAGGACAAATGCAGGAGTATATATAGAAACAAAGTTTTTAAGAGCAAGACCTCTATCCAAATATCCAACAACAACAAAAATAGATAAAGTGTGGTGTACTCATCAAAGGAAATCACATTTCAGTGAAAAATGAGTAAACCAGAGCTACCTGTTAACATGAATGAACCTCCCATCATGGTGCATTTTTTTCTAGAAGAATACAAACAGAATGATACGATTTATAGTAGTCTCCCCTTATCCACAGGGACTAGGTTCCCCTCAGTAGATGCCTGAAAAGTCAATATTACCAAGCCCTATACTATGGCTTTTTGATCTGATCACCAAGAGGGCTACTAAATGACTCATGGGCAGGTGGTGTATACAGTGTGAATGTGATGGACAGGGGATGATTTATGTCCCGGGCCATATGGAGTAGAACCACACAAGATTTCATCACGCTGCTCAGAACAGTGCATTATTAAAAACCTATGAATTGCTTATTTTTTAAAATTTCTATTTAATATTTTTACAACACAGTTTACTACCAGTTGTTGAAACTGCTGAAAACAAACCATGGATAAGGGGAGAAAACTACGTATAAACTTCAAAAATTTGTAAATCTAAATGGTCATATTGTTGAAGATTACAAGTAGTGCGTCTGATGGGCTTAAAAGGCCGGACGCAGGTTGGGCATCTATACCTGTAGTAAAACCTTACAAAAAACAACAATAAATGATAAAAAATAAAATCCGGCCAAACATTTACCTTGAGGTAATTGAGGTAATTACCTTGAGGATTGACCCTTGAGGGCAGACGGCATAAGGGACTAGATTGGGAAACTGACCCATTAGCATCTTCAGCAGTGCCAGGTACGTAGCACTTCTTAAACTGGTTGTGAATACGTGGGCACCCATTCTGTATAATACAGACATACATATTTATATTATTTTATGTAACTATCATATTTAAAAGTTTTAAAAATAAAGTGGGTTGACCAAATAACTAAAACCCTTCCTATTGCTTAAAATTCAACCTGTATGACTTCTCACTTCCCTCACCTGCCTTTTGGAAAATAATAATGTTCTCACAGGATTTTGTAAAGATGAAATTAATTAGTACACATAAACTGCTTGGATTGTACAGACACATAAGAAGTGCTCAATGAATGTAATTAATAGAACTACCATTCTCCTCCTTGTTACCACCAGGACTACCACAAGTGCATTTTTAATCTTACAATTGAGGCAAGAAATTATTAAAACCCCTAACAAAGGAAGACGTTGTCAAAGATTATGTTGTATCAGAAAAAAACAACCCCATCAAAAAGTGGGTGAAGGATATGAATAGACACTTCTCAAAGGAAAACATTTATGCAGCCAACAAACATATGAAAAAAATCTCATCATCACTGGCCGTCAGAGAAACACAAACCTAAACCACATTAAGATACCAACTCACACCAGTTAGAATGGTGATCGTTAAAAAATAAGGAGACAACAGATGCTTGGAGAGGATGTGGAGAAATAGGAACGCTTTTACACTGTTAGTGGGAGGGTAAATTAGTTCAACCATTGTGGATCACAGTGTGACAATTCTGCAAGGATCTAGAAATAGAAATTCCATTTGACCCAGCAATCCCATTACTGGGTATATACCCAAAGGATTATAAATCATTCTATTATAAAGACACATGTATGTTTACTGCGGCACTGTTCACAATGGCAAAGACTTGGAACCAACCCAAATGCCCATCAGTGATAGACTGGATAAAGAAAATGTGGTGTATATGCACCATGAAGTACTATGCAGCCACATAAAAAGGATGAGTTCATGTCCTTTGCAGGGACATGGATGAAAATGGAAACCATCATTTTCAGTAAACTGACACAAGAACAGAAAACCAAACATCACATGTTCTCACTCATAAGCAGGTGTTGAACAATGAGAACACATGGACACAGGGAAGAGAACATCATATACTGAGGCCTGTAGCGGGGTTGGGGGCTAGGGGAGGGATAACAAGGGTGGGGGGTAGGGGAGGGATAGCATTAGGAGAAATACCTAATGTAGATGACTGTGTGATGGTTGCCAGCAAACCACCATGGCACGCATATACCCAAACCTGCACGCTCTGTACATGTACCCCAGAACTTAAAGTATAAAAAAGAGTATCTTGTATCATTGGACCTTGGACTGTTCGTTGAACTCGCAGATTTCAACATTATTCAGATGCTTGCAGCAAAGTGAGTACCTCATCTTTTTCGCTCCACCCTGCAGCTGGCTTGATTCTGACTGGAACCATGGGCTGAAACCAAAGGCTTGTTTTCATTAGTCATGATGGCTAATACTGAGAACACAGCCTGTGATTTTACCTCAACAGCCACATTTTCTCAAGGAACGTGAAGAAAGCTGTTTCCTGCTGCTTAAAGAATGTGATTACCTCATTAAAAACTGGCTGTCCAACCTGCCTCAGGCCTTCTAAGCCTGTCAGACAGACAGATTTCTCACCATGACTTGGGTCTTCCGCATTTGCTCTTGACCTGCATTTTCTCCAGTGTAGTCTACAGCAGACATGGAACCCTAGGCTCTATGATTCCAGCTTCTCCCTCTCATAAGGCATTTTGGACTTGACCCTGCTCTTAGACTCTCTATCACCGACATCACAATTATTTCTATCAAAGGATAGCTGGTCTTATCCTATGGTTCTCTGTCTTTGTGGGTGCAACGAATAGGAAAATGTTTCCTGGTTCCAGGCTAAATCCTAGTGGCTCTGTTAAGGTGTTTTTGGCTACAAGTAACAGAAACTCAAACTCAAATTGACATATATAATACAAAGACAGTATTGGCACAGTAATAAAAAACTTCAGTGATACAGGAAGCTTTGGTGACCCAATGACAACACCGAAGATAAAGCTTCTCATCTTCTCTTCTATGGCACCTGCTTCATCCTAGGGCTGACTCTCTTCATGTTTGTAAAACAGCTGGAAACAGCCTTAAGGACATCTTGTTTCCTCAATTATGTTCCACAGGAAGTGGGAAAAAAAAGTCTCTCCCCCAATAGCTCTCTCAGAAGTGAAATATCTTCTTTTCCAATAGTCTCCGGAAACAGTTTCTCTTGATTCATAGATCTGAATTGAGTTGTGTGTTCTAAACCAAGCTCTGTGGCCAGGGGATGGATATGTTGATTGAAGATCAGCTAATCAGAACCGAGGGCAGTGCTTATGGAGTGGGGTCTCCTCTCCTGGAGCACATAGGCTGGTAAAAGAGGCATGATACCTGTACTCTGCTTGACCTTCACCTTTGCTCCACTCACTGCCCTAAGAGGCTAACTCTTCAGGATGCAAAATTCCAGATTTTGCTTTCTGGCTTCTAGTTGGATTTGATCTTAGGAACACCAACAGAAGATCAGAGAGTGGAGAGAGAACCGGATCAGGACAACTATTTCCCCAGCTGGTTCCTTGCTTTACTGTGGTTCTGACAGTGACTGTGTTCCTCTAGAGGGACAACTCATTTGGGCCACCCTTCCAGCTCCAGCTCTTTGCAGGATCTGGTAACATCACTCCCTCCCTTACCTCATCTGGCCCAGAGGTGGTAACAGCTCCCTGCTCTTGCCAGTCCTGAGCTGCTCCACCGTTCCTTGCGGGTCCTTGCTATGGTCTGGATGTTTGTGCCTCTCCAAAATTTGTATATTGAAATCTTAACCTCCAAGGTGATGCTATTAGGAGAGGGAGCCTTTGGGAGGTGATTAGATCTTGGGATAGACCCTTCATCACTAGGATTGGTGTCCTTATAAAAGAGACTCTAGACAGACCCTTCACCCCTACTACCATGTAAGGTTAGAGTGAGAAGATGATTGTCTACAAGGAAGCAGATCCTCACCAGACACCAAATCTGCTGGTGCCTTGATCTTGAACTTCCAAGCCTCCAGAATTGTAAGAAATAAATTTCTGGGCTGGATATGATAGCTCGCGCCTCTAATCTCAGTGCTTTGGGAGGCTGAGGTGGGAAGATTGTTTGAGGCCATGAGTTTGAGACCAGCCTTGGCAACACAGAGAGACCCTATATCTACCAAAAAAAAAATTTTTTTTTTAATTAAAAAAGTTAGCCAGGTGTGGTGGCATACACTTGTAGTCCCAGCTACTTGGGAGGCTAAGGTAGGAGGAATGCTTGAGCCCTGGAGGCAGAGACTGCAGTGAGCTGAGATCATACCACCATACTCCAGCCTGGGCGACAGAGTGAGACTCTGTCTCTAAGGAAAAAAAAATTCTGTTGTTTACAGGCTACCCAGTTTGTGGTATTTTGTGATAGCAGCCTGAACAAATGGACAGTCTTCATTCTACCCATATTTCTGTAATGAGCCCCTTCATTAAACTATGTGATTGTGCCATCTGTTTCCTTCCTTGACCTTGACTAATACCTGAATGAGAATTGAGAAATTGCTACCCAGAAAAAAGGAGAGCAGACACTAGGAAGCCAAAAAACAGCAAATGTGTACCATGACCCACTATGGATTACATAGATGAGCAATATTAAAGCACACACAAACACTATAGCAGGCTTGTCTCCTCCTAGAGAAATGCTCTCATCACTCCCTGACAGCAAATAACTGCCAGTTGCTTCATGAGCTCAACCTCAGGTAGAAAAATGCTAAGCCCTACAGATCTGCCGTTCCTGCCAGCAAATGCCACCTGAATGCTCACAGGACATTTCAGTAATCAACTGGAAAATGAAAAGTAGAAAAACACCGGGAGGAAAAATGAGAAGACAGAGAATCCCAGAATCCAACAGAACCTGAATGAGTTATTTTACCAAAAAATAACAAACACCAAAATCAAAAAGCAAACTTCACAAGTCACCTGGCAATTTGAACAGACTTCTGCAACAGCCACAGGACCACCCCTCCGCTTACTATTTCAAGCTCTTCCACCCTCTCCGCATAATGACTCATTGTAACCCCAGGGAGAGATGATTTTCCTGCTCACAAAAGCACAAAAACAGGTTAGGCCAAACCAGTTTTAAGATGAGGAGATCTATGTAGGAAAGAGGCCCCAAATTGTGGATATCCTGCCACAGAAAACTTCTATTGGGAAGGAAACATTGCAAAGTACACATATACAATTAGGAAGAGTAAACTGAAAGATGTGAAAAGATAGACTTAGGACTGTGCTATTCCACAGAGTCACCCACCACTACTCATTCAGGAAAGAATGAGTACTTGAACTGGTATAACTGGTTGTCAGCTGAGATGAATTAAAGAACAAAACTGCTGGGCTTTGTCAAGATGAACATGTGTGTATACATATGGGTGTAAGATCACCCGCCATTGATCACGTTCTCCTTTGTCCTCTCATCTCCTCTGCAGGTTTACAACAGTGTTATGGCGGGAGCAGGGAGGCACCTACATCCATTGGACCCATCCTGACAGCTGGGAAGGACGTGTCCACCGACCCAGGGATGTGCATCTGGCACCCACCTCACAACAGCTGTCCAAACCACGTAAGAAGCACAAGGATCACTGGTCACTCTCCATGAGAACAAAAGGCCAAGGATGCAGAGATAATTGCATCAAAGGGATTCAACTTCCTGGCTGACCTCATTCCAAAGATCTGCAGAGCCCAGATAAGCATCCTAGGGTTCTGGCAGAGGGCCCCTCCAGGGACAGGAAAGGGACAGGAAGCCGGCTTTCCGTGTCCGTACGGCCTTCCTTAGGAGGGAAAGGACACCTGTGGCCATCAAGTCATGATGCCCCATGCTGTCTCCTGCCAATTCCACAAGGAAACCAAATGAGTGTCACATCTCCCCAGAGTCATGGCTCTGCTGATCCCACAAGGGCCTCCTAGGCGGCTTTTCCTTCTATGTCTTCACCATAGGTTTCTCATATTTTCATTTAAACAGATTGGTAGATAATTCTTGAATTCTTTTCTTTCATATTCTCAAAAATACATTAAGAATAGTAAGAATAGGTAAAAAAAAAATTGGTAGATCTCAAGATAATATGTGAGACTAATAGCTATAGTTTGCAATAAAGAAACTTAAATGAGGTTTTTAAGCACTTATGTATTTATTCTCTAAATATTTTTGAGCTCTTTCTATGCCAGACACAACTCCAAGTCAGAGACAGAAAGATAAAATGCTCCCTATGCTGGAAGAGCAGATAGATTTGTTAGAAGTCACAGATACTTAAACAAATGACGATATAAGTTCTACAGTGTAATTTCATCCTTGGGAATTCTGCTAATATTATGAGGAATAATAAATAAGCCAAATAAGAGTACTTCATCAAAATTTTATTTCATACTGCCAGTTTTGCCCTATAATTTGTTAATTTATTCAATATTCTCAGCTCGAGTCATTCTATAATGATGGAAAGATTCCAAACCTATGCTGGCCAGTGGAGTAGCTGCTACCCACATGTGGCTAGTAAGTACTTGAAATGTGACTAGTGTGACCAAGGAAGTGAATTTTAGATTTTAATTTTAACTCAGGTGAATGCAAATAGCCACATGTGGTTAACACAGTTCCAAGTTCTAGTCCAGGTAGATCTGGCCACGTTTACCAAAACCAGTGAAGGTTAATCAATTGTGATTAAAATCAAGCAATACACCAATGTAAATGACCAACAAACCATTAAAGAAATGGCCAATGAACCATCAACCCTTAGGTGGCTGAACTCAGGCAAATTCCTTAACCTGCCTGCCCACCTGCACCCACTTGAATGTCTGGAAGAAAACGAGCCTGTTAGATGCAGCAGGAAAGGAGCTGGGAAGTGTAACTGTAAGGCAAGGTCAAGCAGCTCACACGGAAGCGCCAGGAACAAACAAACCACAGAGCAAAGCTGGAAGGACAGCTCAAATCTGGTGAGCGTCAAAAGGAAAATAAAAGCAAGTTCAAGCTCAAGTTCTATTTTTTAAACACTTGACATTTTAGAAAAATAAACAGAATCTATTCCAAAAGACATTTATTGACAACCCTCCATCAATACATGTTTTTCTGAACATTTTCTGTAGGCTCAGCACCAAGGTGGGGGTGGTTATTAAGAAATCTATAGTAGCATCAGTCTCCACCTTAAAGAATCTTAAAATTTGCTTGAGAGACCAAATGCACACATGTAGAATAGTGTGAAACTGATACAAGACAGTATTCGGTAAAGCACTAAATTGTGTTTATTTAGCCACATCTAAAGCTCACCTGTACCTGGTATGCACAGTGGGTAGAGTGGTAGGTAGAGAAGTGAGTGTAGGTTGCTGTGACTTGGGAGGGCTTCCTGGAGACCAGCAGGAGTGATATAGGACTCAGTTCAAGTTAGCCTGGCCTCCACCTGCCTGCAGTAGCATCCTTTATCAGCTCCACCCCACCCCTGCTTCTGCCAGCATGACTTGCAGTTTCCTAATGCACCTGCCATCTCTAAGCTGAGCCACTGTGTAGGCAGAACATGGTCTGGTGGACCGCCTGGCATGCCTGGACTCTGAAGGCGCAGACCGTGTTGAATCCTAGTTTCAACAGTCCTTCAGTGGCTGAAGTCAGGCAAATTCCTTAACCTCTCTAAGCCTTGTTCCTACTATGTAAAATGAAAGTAATAATATTATCCAGTCACAGGGGTTTTTGGTGACACTTAAATTAGATAAATAAAAGGCTTATACAGAGAAATCTTTTTCTGCTTTTCATATTTTAAAAAATGAGCTTTATTAAGATATTGACATAAAAGAGCAGTACATATGTAATGTGTACAACTTGGTGAGTTAGGAGATGGGTATATATCCGTGAAACCATCACCACAATCTGTGCCATAAACATCGCATCAGAAAGGTTTCTCCCATCATCATGCCTTATTTTTTTGTGTCATGAGAACACTTAAAATCTACCCCTTAGCCATTTTTTTACATTTAACTTTTAAGTTCAGGGTCACATGTGCGGGTTTGTTATATTGGTAAATGTGTTATGCAGATTATTTCATCACCCAGGTATTAAGCCTAGTATGCATTATTTTTCCTGGTCCTCTTCCTCTTCCCACCCTCCACCCTCCAATAGGCTCCAGTGTCTGTTTTTCCCCTCCTTGTGTCCATGTGTTCTCATTTAGCTCCCCGTTACAAGTGAGAACATGTGGTGTTTGGTTTTCTGATCCTGTGTTGGTTTACTAAGGATAATGGCCTTCAGCTCCATTCATGCTCCTGTAAAGGACATGCTCTCATTCTTTTTTATGACTGCATAGTATTCCATGGTATATACATACCACATTTTCTTTATTCAGTCTATCATTGATGGGCATTTAGGTTGTTCCCATGTTTTTGCTATTGTGAACAGTGCTGCAATGAACATACAGCTGCATGTGTCTTCATAACAGAACAATTTGTATTCCTTTGGGACTCTACCCAGTAATGGGATTGCTGGGTCAAATGGTATTTCTGGGCAAGGATTTCATGATGAAGACACCAAAAGCAATGGCAACAAACGCAAAAATTGACAAATGGGATCTAATTAAACTAAATAGCTTCTGCACAGCAAAGGAAACTATCATCAGAGTGAACAGACAACCTACAGAATGGGAGAAAAATTTTTGCAAACTGTATCTGACAAAGGTCTAATATTCAGCATCTATAAGCATCTTTAATTCACAAGCAAATTTTAAAGTATACATTATAAACTAAAGGCACTGGGCTGTACAGACAGTTCCTAGGACCTATTCATCTGGCATAACTGAAACTTTATACCCTGTTAGCTCTCCATTTCCTCGTCTCCCCAGTTCCTAACCACCACCATTCTACTCTCTGTTTCTATGAGTTTGACTATTTCAGATTCCTCAAACAAGTGGTATCATACAGTAGTTGTCTTTCTGTGCCTGGCTTACTTCACTTAGCATAATGTCTTCCAGGCTCATCCATGTTGTCATATATGGCGGGATTTCCTTCTTTCTTAAGACTGAATAATATTCCATTGTGGGTATATACATTTTTGTTATCCATTCATCTGTCAATGGACATTTAGGCTGCTTATATGTCTTGGCTGTTGTATGTGGCAATGAACATGGAAGAAGTGAAGATATCTCTTGTATATACTGATTCATTTCCTTTGGATATATACCCAGAAGTGGAATTGCTGGATCAAATGACAGTCCTATTTTTAAATCCTGAGGAACTCTATGCAGTTTTCCATGATGACTGTGCTAATTTACATTTCCACCAACAGTGTAAAAGGTTTTTCTCTTCTCCACATCCTTGCCAACACTTCTTATTTGCTTTTTTGGTAATACCCATCCTAAATAGCATAAGGTAATATCTCACTGTGGTTTTAATTTGCATTACCTTGATAATTAGTGATGTGATTATTGAGCACATTTTCATCTATCTATTGGTCAAGTGTATACCTCTCTGGGAAAATATTCATTTTCTTTGCCCATTTTAAAATCATATTTTGTTATTTCATTGAGCTATAGGCACACTCTAATATACACTGTACATGAACCCTTTATCAGTATATATGGTTTGCAAATATTTTCTTCCATTCCATAGGTTGTTTTTTCATTTTGTCAACTGTTTCTTTTGCTGTGCAGAAGCTTTTTGCTTTACCTGACAATTTCCAACACATCTTTTAAGGTTTTGCTCAGGTATTTCCTGTCCTGAGAAACGCCCCTGCACTCTCTTCCCTTGTTTTTGGGTTCCCTTCCCATGGAAGAGCATCCTGACCTCTCCATACCCAACAAAATCATATGCACTGCCTCTCCTGAAATACTTCCAGTATACGCTTGGTGTCCTGTACAGTTTTTAGCACTTGCCCCACATGTTTTATTTTTCTATATAATACTGTTGGTGAAGGCTGCACTAAAGTAATTGGAGTAAGTTTGGTAGATGTCCACTTTGTACTTCCAGCTTCTACCATCGTCTGGTCTGCAAATATGTAAGATGCATGAGCAGGAAACAAGGTTCTCACTTTAACACATGCTTAACTCTGAAAGAGGATCAGCATTAACTGTCTCTTATTGAGCTTTTCTAGATGAAAACTGGACTATGTGAGAGCTAACATTTCCCTTTCAATGGCTTGCTGCTGATAAAATGAAGCATATATAATTCCTAAGCTTGGAAGGTGGTGAGAGATGGATTCCACACTGCTGCTCCTGCCAGACATTTGATGTGCCTACCAGTTGTGTCTTGGCCAGTTAAAAGTCACACAAACCTATCCAACTTCCAGCATTACAGTCTAGAAAATAAAAAGAAATTATACGTTTGGTGCCTGTGTAAATTGTGTGGGTATGACAAGCCCTGTGATAAGTGTATAACGAGAAAACTGAATACTCCTTCACTTACAAAATGGGATAAAATCTCGACTATTTTATTATTTGGTAACATTTTTAGTTGGTAATAAATGTTCTCAGCAGCAGCCAAATAAAACAAAAAAAGTGCATGTTAAATGAAAAACGAATTACCGAATTTGCAGGTAATAAGAAATCTGGTCAATATGTAACTTGTACAAAATGTTTGGTGACATTTACTATCCAGCATGCTGGGGTCCTGGTAACATCACTAACCACATGAAAATCAGACCCTAATCTACTAAAGAAGCACCAGCTTCCACCTCACACATCAGAGCTGTTTTAAGAAGGCTGTGCCCCTAAACTTGTTTCACTTGTGCAGCTGCAGAAGGCATGTTGACATATCATCCTGTGAAGCATGACTTTTCAGCTAGATCAAACAATAATTCTTTAAATTAATTTTGACTATTCTAAGTCCGTACATACAAAAAGTGAACTGATAGCTGCACGTGAGATTGCTACATTAGCAAAAGGGCTACCAAACAGTGGCATGAAGCCCTTTGATATTAGAATCCTCAGATACTTCAGATTATCAGCTAATTCCAATGAATATTTTCTTCATACAATTCATGAAATCAAAGTAAAACTTTT
Organism: Sapajus apella; assembly: GCF_009761245.1. Classification (NCBI taxonomy): domain Eukaryota; kingdom Metazoa; phylum Chordata; class Mammalia; order Primates; family Cebidae; genus Sapajus; species Sapajus apella. Next base: position 14,710,099 of record NW_022436959.1, on the reverse strand, counting down.
GGAAGGTTATTATCAGGTAAAACGCCTGACAATGTTGGGAATGCTGTTATAAATTCAGTTCAAAAGTTCAATATTGTTCAAAAGGTCAATACTGAAGATATGTTTTATGGTAATAATGGGAATACAAAATTTTCAGGGAGAACAGGTTCATGGAAAGATAATGTTTTTACTAAATTAATAAAGTAACAGAGAACTTGGAAATGATTGTGGGCACATAATTCATAATTGTACCCAATCCACTGCAACAGATATTCCACTAAAGGAAACAGAAACTATCATCATCAAAAATTAAAAATATTTCTACATATAAACTATAGTATTAGATTCTTGTGCCAGAGTTTATATGAAGTATCTAATCACCTCCTACACCCCAATAAAAACCCAGAATCAATGAAAGGGAAACGCATCAACAATAACAACAGAAACTTCAGCTTGGCAGGAACACATTTTCTCTGTTCCTCATCAGTAATCTGATTTTAGAAATATTTGTGCCTTTGAATAACGACTTTGCAAATCAGCCTATGTCTTTTGGAATAATTCTTTAAATGCTGGTTGCATTTTGATGAAAATTAGATGGAATACTTTAATAAATTATTCAATAAATGGAATACAAAAAATTTCAGATTGTGAGGCTTTTTGTGAATTACAATTATCTAAAACAAGCTTACTCTGGGACAATTTGAAATTGTCTCTACCAGAGCAAGAGGGGAAATGAACAAATTAAACTGTGGGAGCTCAGCGGTGTATGCTACCTTGACTTGTGGGAAAGATCTTTTGATGAAGTTTCTACTTTTAATTGGATTAATTTATATTCTGTACTGAAATGGAATATAATTAAAAGGCCTGCAATTTTACAACATTTAACTTTGGTGAAACATTCAAAAGAATCATCTTAGGTAGAAATTATTTCACAAGCCATACCTTGTAAAAATATTTGTTGAATAAAGATGAACAGGGGGCCAAAGACATACCTTGTAAAGTTACTCAGGCTGAAACATTAACACAATTCAATATAAAATGTTAAAATTGAGAATACTCCCATTTAGCTGCATTTGCTCTTATCTTACTAAATAATTCAGCATCTGTAGAGAGAGTATTTTCTCAACTGTAAATATTTTGGACCACAGAGAAAGGTCAATTTCAAATTTATTAATCATAAAACACAACTGCAAATAATATGGCAGACAGTTTTATTTAAAAAGTTAAAAGCTTGCTTTCAGAATGTGGCATCGAAAGAAAACACTTAAAACCAAAAAAGATACTGAAATAACATTCCTCAAATTTGCCAGTGACATACTGCATTACAGGTAGATACGATTAAAAAACTGATTATACTAGGTAACTGTATACCAACGATTATTCCACCTATATTTTCTTAATTTAAAATTGTTCACTTAAAAGTTGTGCTTTGTGTACAAGAATTTTTAAAAATAGGATATTAATATATATATTAAATTATATATCAACATGCATTTAAGTTTATATTTTAATATTCAGTATACTGACATTAAAATATTTTTAATAAAAAATTTTTTCTAAATAAAAAATGTTTTCCATTTTTAAAAAGGGTTGTATTTTTATATTTTTTTAATGTAACTATAGTTTTACCACTATGCTGGAATTGTTAGTCAATTCCTCATTTCAGAAACTCCATAATTTGTATTATTTTAGTATTCCCTTCCTATCTCAAGGGTCCCAGGTTGGATAAATTCTAGGTTTACCCTGGCCACAGCTCACAGCAGCCTGTGTCAGATTGCTTATGCATCATTCTTTCCCACCCTATTGGACTTCCTTGAGAGCATGGATTAAATTTCCTGAGTCTGTATCCCTTTAATTGCCCTTACCATGTGCCAGGCACTGTTGAACTGCTTCAATCCTCATTCACCTCTGTGTGGGACATTCTAATTACCCCCATTTACAGATGAGAAAATTGAGATGAGGAACAGGTAAAGTAATACAGTCTGTGAGACAAAGTTGCAGATGTAAGAAGCTATGTTTGCTCATTTCTGTTTACCAGCATAATTTCACAAGCCCCTGACTCTGTGCCGCTCTCCAAAACATGTTTTGAAGACAAAACAGGATAGAACACATGGTCCCCCACATCTCTTGCCTGAGTGAATATATTCCTTAAAATAAATGGCCCAATCCTTCCCTTTTCCTTACACATAAGATAACGTCTGATGGGGTTAGTGATTATGCTCCTACAATGTATAACCAAATGTGCTCTAGTAATCTATAACCAGCTGTACTCTTACGCCCCAACTTTGATGTGAACTTGCACATACTGCAGCTTCACCACTGGTATATAAACTGTGAACTGAAATACCGCTTTGGAGCAGTCTGACAGATGTGCTCCTGGCCGACAGGCCTCAGTAAGACTTTTGAATAAAACTAGCTGTAATTCTTTAAACACTTGACTTTTTTCTTTAGTCAGCAGGCCCCAAATCCTAGACTATGGCCACGCTGGGATTTGGCTGGAGAGTCCCCACTACTACCCACTCCCTGTATGACCCTTTCTGGGTAAATGTTCTCTATAAAACCCAAATGAATGAATGAGTGATAAAGACGGCGGTGATGCTCATTGCAACGATGACGGGTAAAAAGACTGCAGTGAATGAAGTGCCTACCACACACCTTCACATTCGCACCCCAGGACTGAAAATTCTGAGCTGGAACCAGCAGTTTTCAAGGGAAAGTGACTGACGTTAAGTAAACATGGTTCTTTACACAGCACACCAACTGCCAGATGCAAGGAGTCAAGACAACAAATGTGTTTCTCCCAGCTAATAATGGAGGCCTCCTCATCTGGGCCTTTACTCAGCCAGTAAAAACCGGATACTCCCTCTGGCTAAAACCGGGATGTTGTATACCTGTCCTATTAGGCCCTGATGGCAGTCCTGGCCTCAAAGTCAGGCCTGAAGGACAGGAGTCAAGTCTTGAGGAGCTTTTTCTCAAATACCTGGGGTTGGAGGTGTGGATGGCAGAGTGGCTGAGCTGTCTGCAGAGGAACTAGGGGGAGGGTGTAAAGGAATGCTGGCTGCTTATCTGCGGGACCTATCGATGCCTTTGACAGAGCCGGAATCATAGAACATTTTCAGGGGAAGGAACACATTGCAGTGACTTTGGGCTTGTTGAGTCTGAGACATTGAGAAAGGGGTTAAAAAGAGAAAATGAGGCAAGGCTGAGAGAGGCAGGCTGTCCTGGGTTGCTGCCATGACAATGAGGAGGACTTGGCAGAGTTCCAGGAAGAAATAAGGTGTAGGCGTGATGGAGATACACTTGCCCCCTGGATGGAAGGAACATGGGATGAGAAAACATTGCTTGGAGAAGAAATAACATTAACCATTGTCACACCGGGCTCACCCCTACTCGCCTCCTGAGTCGAAACAGCTGATGGCTCCAGCGGCTCCTGCATGCCCTGGGGACAGACAGTGTGCCTTAGACTGAGGCCCCCTCCTTCCATCCCACTCGCTCCTGCCTATCCTTCGCCAGTGTCAGATCTGCATAGTGATCTTCCTTTCCTAATCCTGCTTCCTCCTCATCTTTCGCAGGCATTTACCGCAGTAAATCTGGAAAAACTCTGTTCTAGCACCTGCTTCTTGCAGGATGCAAACTGGCATGCTTCCCAACAACTCCAAAAGTTACATTGCTTTTTAAAGAACAAGAGAAAATCCTAGTATCGTGTTCTTTGGTATGTTCTGGAATCAAGGACCCAAGATTAATTGGTAATTGATTCACTTATTCAATCAGACATTCATTTAATCAATTACTTCAATAGGTATTAAGCACCCACTGTATATCAGGAACTGTGCTGGACCTTAGAGCTATACCAGTAAACAAGGAAGACATACATGAAAATCCCACTGAAGCAACTTGGAAAATGAAAGACCATGAGGAGTCCAGGAAGGAAAAGCTGTCTCTGGGTGTGGCGGAACCTTAAAGCAATTTATCCTATCTGATGAGAAAACACACGAAATGATTATTCCAGACCACAAAGATCTTCAATTACAAGCAACGTAACTTGCCACTGCTATGCCCTTTAAACGCTGGATGTATTCAGTTCTTCCCACCAGGAGCCACTGGAGAAGGGCAACAGCACATAGATCATAGGACAACAGCACAGCGTCACTGGCTGTCCTGGCAGCTGGTACACGCCAGCTCCTTTTTCTGCATTCAGCTCCCTCCATTACCTAAGAGCCAGTCAGAAACACTTCCACTTGGCTGGAGCTGACTTTTATCTACATAATGTATCATAAAAGCCACCCAACTGAACAAGCTCTGGGCCAGAGAAGGAGCTGAGGTCCCGCTGAAGATGATGTCCAGCCCAACAGGTTGTCCCTGTAAACTGACTCCTGCTTTCCCCAGGGTGCTGAGTCCCACTCCCCTGGTTTCTCCACATTTGTGTGATACAAGAAAGCCAGGGACCAACACAGCCTGATGAGCTCCTGGAGAAGCCCAGAACCAGTAGGCCTGTCTCTCCAGAGAGTTGCACTCAGGGCAGTAAAGGATCCTTGGAGAGGGAGTGGGTTTGAATCTCAAATCTGCCATCCTCATCCTAGGACAAACAGTATGATCTTTAACTTCTCTAGGCCTCAGTTTCCTCTGCCCCAAAGAAGGGAGGGTGCCTGCACCTCCCTCATTGGGTTATTGTGAGGACTAAATGAGATAACATGTGGAAAGCACACAGCGCTGTGCAAGGCAGCTTGAGACAGCATGACCAGGACTGGTGAGGACTACTCTTGTTTGCCTGGCTCTAGCAATTACCCTGACTTCAACCGCCTCTAACCATGCATCTTTCTACCTTTGCCTATTTCTCCGTTAAAAAAAAAAAAAGGAAAATAAATTCCTTCTGCTTTCAGAAATGAATTTTCTGAAATTACACCCATCATGGGGATGGATTTCAGGGACCATGGACTCTTTGCACACACGCTACTCAAACCCATGGAGAAAAATGTCCCATCAGCTGCCGGGGAGCCTCTGCCTTGGCCACTTGCAGCAACCTCAGGAGAAATAAGGGCCTCAGACAGAACAATAGCATGGATTGTACCTCTTGCAGGAATTTCATCTGTCACTGAGTAACAGGTTTTGATCTCAGGCTCACTGCCAGTTAGGAAGTGAAACCCTTTCCGGAACACTTGCTGTTTTGTTGGCTTTCCCCTGGAGATTTAATGATTTCACCTTGGAGGTTTTAGTTGACGAGCTGTGCTCTGTATGGAGCCTACCCCTGTAAAAAACCAATAAGGTATTTCATGGGCTCCCTGGTATTATTTTTTGTGAGTTAGGGGACCAGGGGGCCCTCCCACTAAGCCAACAATTGGGCACCCCCACAAGGTATGCATTTGCTGTCACCATAACGAGCTCTGGGTCTATCTGCATGGCACAAGGAGAGCTGTTAGATCAGTCATCTTCTCTAACCCAGAGGCCTAAATGAGAGGATGAGAAAGAGAAAGGGCCATTGTTTCTACAGACAGGTTCACCTGAAGAATTTGGACAGTGATGCTGGTTTCAGTTTAAAGGGCCTCTGGGCAGGGTTGAGGTTGGGAGCAGGGGTTGAGGGAGCTTCTAGACATTTCCACTTTTATTACACAGTGACAGCACAGACTCCTCTGTGGTGGGTTCTCTTGGGCCAACAGCAGATTTGGAGCCATGGAAGAACAGTGAGCAATCTCTTCACATGACCTTCATGTCTTTCTCCTGTAAACCGCATTGTATTTCTAACTTCAGATCAAGGGGACTAACATCTGCAATTCTTCACAGAGGACAGCTGGGTCATGCCCCTTCAGGCCTCCCCTCCTCCTGTCAGCCAGTCGTGCTGGGATCTGCAGGCTGCCTTGTGAGAACAGGGCAGGAACCGGCCAGCAAATGCAGCTATAAATACTCTTCTTGGCAGTCGGCTTCACTTAGGAGCCCACAGCTGAGGGGCGGAGGCCAGCGGGAAGCACCTGCACCTCTTCAGGGCACATCCGAGCCCGGGCCTGGCTTCCGCCCTCCACCTCTGAACCGGGCTTTGGTCAACCTTTTCCAGTTGGGGGAAGTCCCGATGGTGAGCCAGCTTCCCAGATGCATGAGGAGGGAAGGCACTGCGCTCCAAGCCGCCCAACCCCTTTAAACTCAGAGTCAGAGCTGTATTCTCACAAGACCTGATGAAACTGAATAGCTGAGGGTAAATGAGGAGGCAGGACAGGAGAAGAGGAAGAGAAATAAGCTTTTATAGAATGCTTTTCTCCTCCTGATTTCACTTGTATGGGGAACCGTGAAACAACCACTAATCAGTCTTTCCCCCTGATGAGTCAGAAAATTGACAACTGGAGAGTTTAAAAAAAAAAGATTGATGAATACATATTTCTTTTTTGGGCTTTATTTATGAAGCATGGCCTAAGAGATCCCTTATGGGCACTTTAAGTAACCAGAAGCAAGTTACAACAGCAGCGAATGGTCAATTGTAAATGCAGTTCTGCTGTGCAGTTGTCATTCAAATGTGACAGTATTTAAAAGCTGGGCTGTATATGAGATGAAGGAGTTCAAAGACTCATTGGATGACACTTCTCATGCTTCAGCAAGTGGAAGAATCACCTGGAATACTTCTTTATGGGGCAGATCCCCAGTCCCTAACCCCTGAGATCTGATCCTCTAAGATCTGATCCTGGCCAGGGCCAGGAACCTGCATGTGAATTCCAACCTGGATATTCTGGGACAGGACTGCACTTTGCAAGACAATGCCCTATGACAGCAGTTCACAAGTGAGTTCCCCAAACTGGAGCCACAGGAAATTTGTTAGAAATACGGATTCTTAGGTGAAACCCAGAGAGACCGAATCAGAAACTTTGAGGACAGGGCCCAACAATCAGTTTTAATAAATCTCCAGGCAGTTCTGAATACTGATATAAGTTGCTAAAGACTCCCTTAAGATTTCTTACAACTAAGTACAAACCCTGGAACACTGGCAATTCCAATGTGCAGCCAAGATTGGGAACCACTCCGATGGACACTTCCACTGGAATATGAATGCTAATCTCACTTCCATAACCCTTATTTTTCTGAGCATTCACCTTTTTGAGGCAAGATTAGAGTTAATTAGGTGAAGGGGAAAGAACGTGGTTTTGGTTTCAGGTGAAGGACTTACGCTCTGGCACCAAGTTGAACCTCCTTGAACCTCAGTGTTTTCATCTGTGAATGGAAGGAATGCTGTCTACCCCACAATGGTGTTGTGAAGAGTAATGAGATCGTATCTGGGAAAACACTTAGCCACTGTCTGGCACATTGTAGAAACTAGATTTTTCTCTCTGTACAATATTTTTTTAGTTTAATTGGGGTCTGGAATGAGATTCTTAATTTTTATAGGAATATAGCTTGAGGGCTTACTCTCCAGAGAGCATCAAAAGACTCATTTTAAAATTCGTCTCTTGTTTGAGGGTAAATGTCTGAAGAGCTCTGCAAGCACTCTTGATGTTAAAGATGACTGGTAGTCTTAGTTTAGAAGCAGCTCTAATTTAGCATAGCCTGATTCCACTTGGTAACCAGAGTCGCTCTCTCTTCTGAAACATCATTGATGTCTCAGTAATGGGGGAAAACCTTATAATATTATTAGACACTTTGCATACACATTTCACTTCCTTAACTGATCACCATTGCTTATTAAATGCCAGGCCAACTTCCAATACAGTTTGGTGACAGGGGCCTCTCATCAACTGTTGGAAAGAAATCACTCTTGTGTATGTACTGGTCAGCTTGTAATTCAGCTTGTTGGAATATCAGTCAGTATTGTACATTTACAAAAGAGTACATTCAGTAACCACTTTGGCATGAAGCTATACTGCCTGTGTTTTATATTTTATGTAATACATACGTTCCAAATAAATACTTGACAATGACTGTGTAATAGATTCTAAAGATGAGATGTTCACAAACACATCATTGATAGTGTAAAGTCTACACAAACCACGTTCCAAAAGCTTGGCTATTGTGAACGGTGCTTCAAAAACCATGGGTGTAGACATTTCTTTGATATACTGATTTCCCTTCTTTTTGGTCTACACCCAGCAGTGAGATTGCTGGATTTTATGATAGCTCTATTTTTAGTTTTTTGAGGAATCTCCAAACTGTTCTTCATAGTGGTTGCACTAATTTACATTCCCACCAACAGTGTTCAAGGTTCGCTTTTCTCCTTATCTTTGCCAGCATTTGTTATTGCCTGTCTTTTGGATATAGCCACTTTAACTGGGGTGAGATGACATCTCATTGTAGTTTTGATTTGCATTTATCTGATGATCAGCGATGTTGGGCACTTTTTCATATGCCTGTCTGCCATTTGTTTGTCTTTTGAGAAATGTCTATTCAGATCTTTTGCCTATTTTAAAATTGGATTATTAGATTTTGTTCCTATAGAGTTCTTTAAGCTCATTTTATATTCTGGTTATAAATCCCTTGTCAAATGGGTAACTCACAAATATTTTCTCCATTCTGTGGGTTGTCTCTTTATTGTTTCCTTTGCAGTGCAGAAGCTTTTTAACTTAATGTGATCCCATTTGTCCATTTTTGCTGTGGTTGCCTGTGCTTGTGGAGTATTACTCAAGAAATTTTTGCCAAGACCAACGTCCTGGAGAGTTTCCTCAATTTTTTTTTTTGTAGTGGTTTCATAATTTGAGATCTTAGATTTAAGTGTCTAATCCATTTTGAGTTTTTCATATGGTGAGAGATAGGGGCCCTAGTTTCATTCTTCAGCATATGGATATCCAGTGTTCTTAGCACCATTTATTAAAGAGACTGACTTTTCCCCAGAATATGTTATTGGCACCTTTGTCGAAAATGAGTTCACTGTAGGTGTCTGAATTTGTTTCTGGGTTCTCTATTCTGTTTCGTTGGTCTATGTGTCTGTTTTCGTGCAAGCACTATTGCTGTTTTGGTTCCTTAGGTAATATGATTCCTTCTTGATTAGGATGGCTTTGGCTGTTCTGTGGTTCCATATAAATTTTAGTTTATTTCTATTTCTGTCAAGAATGTCATTGGTATTTTGATAGGGATTGCATTAAATCTGTAGATTGCTTTGGGTAGTATGGACATTTTAACAATATTGATTATTCCTATCCATGAATGCAGAATATTTTTCCATTTTGGTGCGTCCTCTTCAATTTCTTTCATCAGTGTTTTACAGTTTTCATTATAGAGATCTTTAATTCCTAGATATTTAATTTTGTGACTATTGAAAAAGGGGACCTGGTGCAGTGGCTCATGTTTGTAATGCCAGCACTTTGGGAGGCCGAGGTAGGCAGATCACCTCAGGTTAGGAGTCCAAGATCAGCCTGGCTAACACGGTGAAACCCCATCTCTACCAAAAATAAAAATTAGCCAGGAATGATGGCACATACCTGTAATCCCAGCTACTCAGGAGGCTGAGGCACAAGAATCGTTTAAACCCAGGAGGCAGAGGTTGCAGTGAGCCGAGATCCCGTTGTTGCCCTCCAGCATGGGTGACAGAGACTGTCTCAAAAAAAGAAAATAAATTACTTTTTCACATTGTTCACTGTTGGCATTTTGTATCCTGCAGCTTTACTCAATTTATCAGCTTTAATAGTTTTTTTGGTGGCATCTTTAGGTTTTTCCAAATACAAGATCACATCATCTGCAAACAAGGCTGATTTGACTTTTTCCTTTCCAATTTGGATGCCCTTTCTTTCTCCTATCTACTTGCTTTAGCTAGGACTTCCAGTATGACACTGAATAACAGTGATAAAAGTAGGCATCCTTGTCATGTTCCAGATCTTAGAGAAAAGGTTTTGTTTTTACCATTCAATATAGTATAGCTATGCGTCTGTCATATGGCTTTTATTATGTTGAAGTATGTTCTAGCTCCAGTTTTTTTGAGGATTTTTATCATGAAGGGATGTTGAATTTTATCAAATGATTTTTCTGCATCAATTGAAATGGTTTTCGTCCTTCATTCTGCTGATATACCACATTGATTGGTTTGTGTATGTCAAACTAGCCTTACATCCCAGAGATAAATCCCACTTTGTCAAGACAAATGATTTTTCTAATATATTATTGAATTTGTTTGCTATTATTTCGTTGGGGATTTTTGCAGCAATATTCATAGGTATTGGCCTATAGTGTTTTCTTTTATCTTTGTCTGGTTTTAGTGTCAGAGTAATACTGGCCTGTTAGAATGAGTTTAGAAGTACCTTCCTTCTCTATTTTTCACATTAGTTTGAGTAGGATTGGAATTAGTGGTTCTTTAAATGTTTGGTAGAATTCAGCAGTGAAGCCATTGGGTCCCAGGCTTTTCTTCACTGGGATTCATTAGTAATTTAAACAGGGAAAATCTACTATAAAGAATTGTTAACTAGGCAAAGGATGATTAATTCCTAAAAGATATAAAGGAGAAGTGTAAGATATAATTGAGATAGAAACTACAGAAGACTGCTACCACCCTTGACTGAGGGAAAGGAGAGTAAGCAAAGACTCTGGGAGAGAGGTGTAGCTACTGCAGGAAAGAAGAAACAGGCTGCCAGCGGGTGCTCATCACAGCACCCTGAGAGCTTCACCATGTAAATGAACACTGCTGAGACCCTCCACACTCCCATTTGTTCACACTTGTGTGGGAAACAAGGAAAGAAAGCATCCCTTTCCTCTCTTTCAGCTTTGCAGGCTCCCTGCAGCGCCCTCTATCGACAGACCAAGCCCGCCCGTAAAAGAAGAATCGGTAATGTGCAGATTCTAGCTTCAGGGTCACAAAGCAAGACAAAAAAGGGCGGGTTTGGAGCTGCAAGGCAATAAATTAAAAACTGGAACAAACGTCAAGAGAAAAGTACAGTTAAAGGATTACAGAGAAAGGATAAATGACTTTTACTCTCTCTTCTCCTCAAATCAATAGATAGGCTGAGTCCTGAGCGAACTCCTTCAGTCTCAGGGTAAAAACTGCAGAGTAAGCAGAAACTAAATGGCTCCCTTGCAGTGATGCCCAGGGCTGAGAATCTTCCCCCAAGCTTGCAAAATCTTGACTTCTGTATGCATGCATAGGGAGCCCTTTTTCTCACGTGTTCAGGAAGAACAACCAGGATTTCTGAGGTGAGAATTATTATCTGTCTTCATGCCAGTTGCTCATCCAATTCCAGTGCCTGGAGATTGCTTTGCTGCTGAGCTTTTTCTCCTTTGAATCCTGCCCAAGAAGAGTAGGAAGGCAGGGAACAAGGGATAAACTATTTTGATTTCTCTTATGTCTGCTCTCTTTTGAAGTGAAACGATTTCATACAGCCCCCAGATTGGCACAGGTTCCCCCTTTCACCAACTCCCCTGCAGTCTTTCTCACTGCAGTCAGGAAGACATTATTTAAAAAAATTCCTGTCAGTGCCAACCAACTGCGACAGGATTTTATTTCAAAAATCATTCTGTTGGCTTTCCTTGTAGGAAAGTCTCTGCCATATTCTATAAAACACTCCATTATCCATCTCACCCATCTTTTGAAAGAAGCCTTTTGAAAGGACACATGATGTGCAGAAAGTACACTGGCTTAGGGTAGAGGCTGAGGCATTTCCATTTCTCCAGCAACAACTGTGCTATGTGCATGAGAAAAATCACTCAGTTCCTCATTGCCTCCCTCAGCATCTCTCCCTGAACTCCAGATACCTGTTAACAGTCACTGACCTCAGAGAGGTGGTAAAGTACCATGTTCGTGCTGTTGAGATGGAAAGGCCAAGGAAATTTGTTAGGGCAGCTTTTCTCTACACAGCTTCACACCCATAGCTCTTTTCTGTGACTTTTATGTTACTTTTTAAAGTTTTACTTTTTAGTTAGGACATAAAGTACACAAATTGATGACCTTTTTGCATAAATATATGCCTCTGTAACAACCCTTGATCAAAACATAACATCAAATAACCTATAAAGACCCCTTGTGTCCCTTCTTAGTCAATGTATCCCTGACCCTAGATGTAATCACTATTCTGACTTCCATTGAGCTGTATCTCTTTCCAAACTGTATCTCTTCATATAAATGAAGTCTTATAGTATATGCCCTTTGGCATCTAGCTTCTTCACCTAATACTGTCTGTAAGATTCATATACAAGTAGTTAGTAATTCCCTCCTTTTTATTGCTGAGTAGTATTCCGTTGTATGAATATACAACAATTTATCCATTCTACTGTTGGTGGACATTTGGGTGGTTTCTAGTTTGGAGCTATTATGAGAATAAAGCTTCTATGAACTTTCTCGTACATGTCTTTTGGTGGACACATATGTTTTTCTTGGGTATTGTATCAGTCCAATCAGAAGAGCAAAACCATGTAATAATTTGAATAGGAAAAGTTTAATATAATATTTACAACAGAAACAACAAGGGATTGAGTACTAAGAACTAAAGAGAAATCTAAAGAATGCAGAAAGAAAAGATATAAGGAGCAATGACCAGCCCTGGGAATGAGAAAGAACTCACAAGACCGACCTACCTCCAACCCCTCCCTTGGGCCTGAGATACAGATCTTGTCAAAGAGGGTATGGCCATATTATTTACTGAATAATAGAGAAGTCACTATAGTGCTGTACCAGTGGAATCTTCTGGAAATATGCCCTCTGGAAGTTTACGGAAATTCATCATCTAGGGTGCCAGAGACAGCTCTTCAGAGGGCACTGTCATACCTGAGACACTCACTGCAAAACTGACTGAAAGAGTAACCCACAGAAGTTGTAAGCCACTGGATGCTGCTGGCTGCCATGCGCTGCAGGAGCTGAGAACTGGAGAAGCCCCAAGTGCTACAGGAGCTGGCTGCTGGAGAGGCTGCACATGCTGCAGGTGCTGGAGAAGCCACGTGTGTTTCAGGAGCTGTGCACTGCGAGGCTGCAGGTGCTGCAGGAGCTGGATGCTACAGGGCACCTTGCAGGAGCCTGGGGAGTGAGCATAGTGGAACCAGGAACAAAACACTTCTCCTGCAATGTCTCATCAGCAGCCTCTACTGACCAAGTTTCAGTACCAGTTGGCAAAGAAAATAAAATTATTTTTAAAATATTTTAAAGGCTCACAGAGCAGTCAGAAAGGGTCAATTCACTGTTGAGAGACAATAAATCAATAACTGGCACAAGCATACACATAGAAGAGGAACTGCTGGGTCATAGAGTTGTTACAAATTTAGAATTAATGGATTTTGCCAGTTTTCCAAAGAGTTGCACCAATTTACAATCTCATGAGTAATGTCGAATTCCAGTTGCTTCATATGCTTGCCAACACTTGATATTGTCAGTGTTTCTTCTGGTGAGTATGAACTGGCATTTCATTGTGATTTTATTTAGCTTTTTCCTTAATGAGTAAAGATGTTGAGCAGCTTTTCATATGCTCGTTAGATATTTGGATACCCTCTTTAGCAAACCTGTTGAAGTCCATTGCCCATTTTTATTAAGTTGTCTTTTTCTTATTGATTTATAGAGTTTTATATATTCTGACTTTGAGTCCTTTATCAGAAGCATATATTGCAAATAACTTTTCCCAACATGTGGTTTGCCTATACTGCCTTAAAATAATATATTCATAGGGGCAGAAGATCAAAATACTGTATCTTTCAATGTGCTGTCTCTCACATATCAATGGCCACAGAGTCATGGTGTCATGCTTATATAACTGGAATAAAATAATCTTTTGGATTTCATCTATGTACTTGCCTAAGAAGGCAAATGAATATTTTAAGAATCTTTCTAATCTATTTAAAACATTTGTTCTCCTTTTACTCCACCAGTTCAATTACTGCAAAGATTTCTGAAAATGGGGAAAAGATTCATAGTTTGGATTGATTATGGCAGTTCCTGTCAGAATCTGATTGTCTCCCTCAATTTCCAAGGGAGAAATCCTGCTTAAAAACCAACAGTGTGATAATGCTGCATCTAAGCATTCCAGTGGCAGCCCTCCTTCCCTATCATGGTGCTTTATAATTACTGTTTTCCTTTTTGCCATTATGCTCCTTGAAAGCAGGAGCCAACCATTCTTAGTCATCTTTGTAACCCCAGGGCTGGCCCAGGAACTGATGTGTCCTATGTATTCCATGAATGTTCCTTGAATATCTCAATTTAGTCACAGTAATCATCTATGCCAGATGTGAGTTGAGACACAAACTGAATTTTTACTTATGCCATTTTGAATGGATGTTGGTGCTGATGATAGATAAGGGGAAATATGAGAATTTGAAAGAAATGTCTGACTCCTTGAGTCATGAAAAAGGGGAAATTCGAATCCCCAGCACAACCCTTTTGAGATGAAAACTGATAAAGAGGAAGAAAACAGAGTCTGGTTTAGACCAAAAAGAGAACAGAAGGAATCAGACGTAGTGCCACAGGGATGGCTAGCTGGGAGAGGGAACAAAACAGAGGGTAGCAGCCAATCTGGGAACCCCATAGTGGAACTTGCCAAGCCCAGCTGCATGTGAGATTTACCCGAGGAGACCGAAATAACCCCAAAGCCCTGGTTCCACCACAGACCACCTGATTCAGAACGGGGGTGGGATAGGCATATTTTTTTTTTTAAGTATCCTGGGTGGTTCTGATGCATGATGAAGATTGAGAATGCCTGCTCTAGAGTACAGTGAAGCTGGAGGGCTTCCTCCAAACCTTGACCCTGATGTCTGTGTTAACAAAAGGCTGATTCTCTAAATGTCCTTGGAAGAATCCAGAGGATCCGCCAATTAGAGGTCTGGGTGCTGCAAAGTCAGCATTAGATCTCAGGGTAGGTTTAGGCTTCTGGTACTGAGGACTTTATTGTCTTTCACTGTAAACAGAAAAGCTGTAAAAGGAAGTTCTGATTTTGAATTGGGGGTAGAAAAAATAAATTAGAAATTAGGAAGCAGAAAAGTTTACTACCCTAAGTAAAATGCCACAATTAGGCAATTGTATTCCTTTTTTGCTATAATTGTTATAATTAGCCAATTATGTCCCATTTGCACCCTGAGAGTGCTGCACACTGTGGTGAAGTCATTTTAGTCATTAAAGGTTCAGGTTGAGAAATGGAGGGCTTTTAGTGCCAAGGCTAGGAGAGTAGCTGCCCACCAAGCGTAGCTGCACACTGGGAAATGTGTTCCTGAGGTGGGTGGCTTCACTAGTGAGTCAGTCTCACCTTTAAAATTCTACAGTTCTATCATATACTCTGTAAGGTGTGAAGCAATGGTGCTTTTTGAATCTGAGTTTTCTTGCTAATGCCAACGAGACTTCCTAAGTCACACTTTCCACGTGACTGTGACTGGAAGTTGTTGGAAGGGCTTGGGCCAAGCACAAAGAACTAGAAAACCTACGGGCAAGTTTTAAGCTTTGTAAACCTGAGGTTCAGATAGAAAAGTGCAAAGTCGGGCGCGGTGGCTCACACCTGTAATCCCAGCACTTTGGGAGGCCGAGGCGGGTGCATCACGAGGTCAAGAGATCTAGACCATCCTGGTCAACACGGTGAAACCCCGTCTCTACTAAAAATACAAAAAATTAGCTGGGCATGGTGGCGCGTGCCTGTAATCCCAGCTACTCAGGAGGCTGAGGCAGGACAATTGCCTGAACCCAGGAGGCGGAGGTTGCGGTGAGCCGAGATAGCGCCATTGCACTCCAGCCTGGGTAACAAGAGTGAAACTCCGTCTCAAAAAAAAAAAAAGAAAGAAAAGAAAAGTGCAAAGTCAACTGCTAGGTCCTCACCTGCCCACATCATGACATGGTATTAGAAAATGAAAAACAAGGAGGTTAAAATACATTGTAATTATTGGCATTACTCTGCATTGAAATCTGGGGATTCTTTGTTCCCCAAAAAACCAACAGGATAAACAAGCTCTCTCACCATTTCCCATCCCAGCCAAAGTCACCCAGCCAAACATACAACAGCTTAATTTATTGTAAGTCCAGATGAGCCATTCCACTAAGTTGTTAGGGTTAGGCTTACTTCTAAGAACACCAGACAATATAACCAGATGAAAGAGGGAAAGTTCTAGCATTTTGACTAGAGGAGCTCTACTTTTTCATTCAATAAACATATCAGGTGACAAATATGTGCTAGGCACAATGCTAGGTGCCAAAATCACAGGGTAAAAAAACGTGATCCCATGGAGGTAAATATGAGGAAGAACCAGAGAGAGAAACAAATGTATTAGTTAATGTTCTAAAGTGCAATGGCAGAGAAATGCCCAGGGTGCCATGGGAGCGCCTAGTAGAGGCTCGGAGCCAGAGAAAGTGATAAGCAGGGAGGAGGAGGAGTTGATGCCTCAGTGGAATCTTAAAGGAGAGGTGGAGTGGAAGGTGGCCTGAGGCCACTTACACTGGCTTGTGAAAGCCAATTACATGCATTTTTTCCCATTTCTGCATTCAGCGACCTGATTTGTAGCTTGATGTCAGCAGTGGTATGAATATTTATACCTCAGAAGTAAGCAAATCCTACATATCAAGCTTTTTTCTCCTCCAGAGCCAGTTGTTAAACACTAAACAGCACACCACTGGGTAGGCCATGACCAAGATGGAAGGAAAGCATTTTGGACAAGGGTACACCCTAAGCCAAGCCATCGAAGTCCCAAAACACTTGGAAGGGGACTACAGGACTTTAGCTTTTCTAGGTTATAAAGTCCACCACTGCAATGGCAGGAGATAAAATAGAAAGACAGCCACTGCCTTGTGGAAGGCACTGCATGTCATGCTAAGGAGCTTCTATTTTTATCCTGCAGGGGGTGCGTGGGCAAAGAAGTTTTAAGCTAGAGTGTCATATGCTAACTTTTTTTTTTTTTTTTTTTGGAGACATCCTAGTTTACAACCACGAAGGCCTCCCTTGATAATAAATATCTTATATAAACTAAATTGAGATTAAAGAGAATTCACCCATAAAGCCAATAACAGAACAAAAACAATAAAGAAAAAGAGAAAACCTCCAGCAATTGACTTTGGGTCACCTTGTCCGACAGCAGTGACTCTCAGAATGTTAGACCCATGGAGGTTGGGGCTCCTGTTTGACACACCCCACGCTAGTTCCTCTGAAGCTATTTGCACTTTAGTTAGTGCTGAAAATGTCACTCCTCTAGAGCATAGGCACAGGCTTTGATTCAATTTCATGATTCCATCAAAGGATAGGCCTCAGCTTTTAAGCTTGGGGCTGTTGCCCATTTACTTATAAACTTCTTATTTAATTTTATATCTGGCCAAAACAGATAAAGACAGGGTCATCTGAAAGAAGAGGAAGCTGTCACTGGCTTTCCTTGCAGTATTTTCAATGTAGCTCCATGTTTTCGGTGTCAACTTTAAAGGAAGTTCTTTGTACCTTGATTCTAAACCTTATGTTGGCAAAAGGCGCCAGATTATGATTGGGTGCCCTGGCCTATGACCTGAATAACGATGTCTAAATTTTCCACTTATTACAGAAATGCTCATTTTAACAAAAACAACAAAATATGGCAAAGGTTACACATTTAGTAAATGATTTCTGTATCTCCTCTGTTTATGACAGTTTCCATATACTCCCTCTTGGCACAAAGAAAGTGAGCCAGGCTGTGTCTCGCTTTCCAGTATTATGTTGGGCCATCATCCTGCCAGGATTCTCTACCAACATCCTTTTTTAAAACCCCTATCATAAACTTATGCCAGACCCTACCCCCGCCATGGGCCCTGTCCTCAGGACTCTCACGAACAACGCGCCCCCACACCCTCAGTGAACGCAGCATGAATTTTTCTTTTTAGCATTGTAGGCAATTCTCTTTCCATTTTGGTTCATTTCTAGTGACGTTTAGTTTAACTATCCAATTTCCCACCACAATAGCGTAATTTGGTTCAGGTTGGTGGCCTATGGAATGTAGCAGTTTAGGTCCAATCATTAAACGGAGTTTAGAAGATTGTACGGTATGAGGAAAGGCTGGGTGTGGTGGTTCACAGCTATAATCCTAGTGCTCTGGGAGGTCAAGGTGGGAGGGTTGCTTCAGCCAAGGAATTTGAACAGCCCAGGCAACATAGTGAAACCCTGTCTTTACAAAAAAATGTTTTAAAAAGATTAGCCGGGCATGGTGGTACCTGCCCATAGTCCTAGCTATGGTTTAGGGATGGGAGAGGGCTGGGATGGGAGGATCACTTGAGCCTGGGACGTCAAGGCTGCAGTAAACTATCATTGCACCATTGCACTCAGGCCTGGGTAACAGAGTGAGACCCTGTTTAAAAAAAAAAAAAAATAGAGGAAAGCCTTTATATGGTTCCCTGTCCATTCAAGGAAGGACAAATTTGAAAGGGTTCCCCTAGTTTAGGTGAGGTTCAGCCTACCAGACAGCAGAGATGGTTGACATGGAGGTTATCTGGAGTTGCCGGGTAAATCAGGGCATGCTCTAGTGGGCAAGCTGGGGAGTTGGCCATCAGGCCTAGTGGCCTAGACATACAGTAAGAGTCCAGGGCCAGCAGGGGCAGGAGGTCTTAAGAGCATAAAGGCAGCGGGGGTTCTGGTTTTCATTTGAGACCACTGCAGAAAGGCTATTGCTACGCCAAGGCTGCAAGGTTGCAGAAGAATGACACTCAGGGCCTGAGGCTGGGCCAGGTTCCACCAAAAGCCATCACACTCACACCAACTCCTGCACCACCCGGAGACAGCAGCAGACTTCCTCCTGCAGTGACCCTCCTGTGCCTTCTGCTGAAAAACCTTCACATTTTCAGCTCATTATGTACATTTTGCATGTGTATACATGTATATAATAAATAAGATATACCTTTTGATTGTATCGCTCACTTTAAAGGAGAAATACTTAAAGGAATCTTGTTTATCACAGAGCATGCATCAAAGGATGCATCTTGAGCTGAGAGGCAATACACTGATAAATGACACAGGAGGCCTGACATTTGAAAAACTGTCACTTTCCTGGGTGTGTCAGCTCCACAATACACAACAGCTAGCTGTGCTGGATTGCTCATACCATCCATGATTTTAAAGGAATTGCTTACCGCTTATTCTGCATGTCCACTGGGGGCACTAGCCTATGACTGCAGCTCTGGAGAAGGTTGTTTCAGTTTCCGATGAGGTTTCAAGGTGGCAGTGCTCTGTACTCTCATTCACTCCTTCCAGTTGCTGAGGGAACTCTTTTATTTTTTTCCTTTTTTAGGTGGAGTCTCACTTTGGTGCCGGGGCTGGGGTACAACGGTGCCATCTTGGCTCACTGCGACCTCTGCCTCCCGGCTTCAATTATTTCTTCCTCCCTCAACCTCCCAAGTAGCTGGCATTACAGGCACCCACCACCATGCCCGGCTAATTTTTGTGTTTTAGTAGAGATGGGGTTTCACCATCTTGGCCAGGCTGTTCTTGAACTCCTGACCTCAGGTGATTGCCTGCCTTGGCCTTCCAAAGTGCTGGGATTATAGGCATAAGCCACTGTGGCTGGCCCACTGAAGGAACTCTCTGGGCAATTCTGCTCCAGCATTTGACTGACCTTCCCCAAAGCAGTTACACGTCATTGTTCTGAGATGCTCAGACAGTTCCGGTTTTAGGACATTAGATTACACCCCGTACTCTACTTGCCACTGTCTCTTTGGGAACACAAGCAGGCTCTGCTGCAGTAGCTTGATTCTCTTGATGGTGCAAACAAGCTCCTACCATCAGAGGCTGTGGTGCAAGGCTCAGGTTCTAAACCAGATGTACCCTATTTACAACATTTACTTAAATTTTGTGTTAAGTTGTTGAAACTTCAGTTTTCTCATGTATAAAATAGGGATAAAAAGCTGCCCATGTGACTGTTAGGATTAGGTGAGATGATCTGTGCAAAGTACTTGAGCCGTACCAGCTACACAGCAAGCTCTTGGTAAAAGTTATCATTACTATGCTGTACTGATGGCCAAAACTCAGACTGCCAAAGACACAGCCAAGCTGCTGCCTTTCTCACAGTGCTAAAATTTTAGCCACCATTTAGAATTATCACTTTGAGTATCACTACCAACTAAAAAAGAAATGAATTTTGATGGAATGGTTTTTACTGTCCCCTAGATTCACTCCTGGATTAGAGAATTTGCAAAGATTTGCCTACGATTTTTCTGTTCTCTTTTTAATTCAGTTGATGGTGATGTTCATTATCCACTTGAGGTGGCATTAGAATAAATTAATATTAAAATATTTAAATTTAGAACAATGTGTTCGAAATGCCATTAGGAAGATTTATCACCTGCAATGAGAAATCAGTGCTCCATTAGCTGCAAACCCTCTCCAGTGAGCTTGGAGACCTCAGGCTCAGATCATTACCCATAAGCTCTACCCTACTCTGTCCCCTGACTGCTGTCTGGACAGCTGTTCTTGGGTTTACTGAGGGCATGTTCTACTGAATCACTTTTGAACTTAGACCTACATCTGGCTGGGGACTTCTAAATACCATCAGTGTAGACACTGAGCTCAGGCCAATAAACAATACAAGGTGTTAAGAGCTGAATTGTGCTTGCCCCACTCATTCTTACGTTGAAGCCCAAATTCCAGTACCTCGGAAAGTAACCATATTTGGAGACAGGGTCTTTAAGAAGTGACTAAGTTAAAATGAGGCCATTAGGGTGAGCCCTAATCCAATCTGATTGGTGTCCTTAAAAGAGGAGGAAATTGAGACACACAGGGACACATCAGAGATGCACATACACAGAAAAATACCCATGGAAGAACACAGAGAAGACAGCTATTTGCAAGCCTAGGAGAGAGGCCTCAGGAGAAACTAAACTTGCTGACACCTTGGTCTTGAACTTCCAGCCTCCAGAACTGGGAAAAACTAATTTCTGTTAAGACACCAGTCTGGCATTTTGCTATGGCAACCCTAGCAAACTAATACAGTAGCCCTCCCTTATCCTCAGAGAACATGCTCCAGGACCCGCAGTGGATGCCTGAAACCACAGACAGTACCAAACCCTTTATATATACTATGTTTTTTCCTATACATACCAATGATTACATTTAATTTCTAATTTAGGCACAATAAGAGATTAACAATAACTAGTAATTCAATGGAACAATTATAACAATATGTCAGCATCGCTACTCTTGCACCTTGGGGCCATTATTCAGTTATAAAAGGGGTACCTGAACACAAGCACTAAGACACTAAGACATTTGATCACCCAGACAGCTATGAGGTGACTAACGGGTAGGTGACTAATGGGTGGGTAGCACTGACAGCATGGCCACACCGGACAAAGGGATGAATTCATGTGCAGAGCAGGATGGTGTGAGATTTTATCATGCTACTCAGAGTGGTGCCCAATGTAAAAACTATGAATTGTTTATTTCTGAAATTTTCCATTTAATATTTTCAGACCATGGTTGACCTTAGGTAACTGAAACCGCAGAAAGCCAAACCTCAGATAAAGGGAGACTAATATACAGATTTTTTTGTTTTTTAAAAAGCTTATTTATAAATTTATGCAACCAATTTTGGAGTACACAGATTACCTGCAATGTGCTCTTCCAATCAACACTATCTCTGAGATTTGTTCATATTGATATGTATCTAGGTCTAGGTAATTTTTCTGCTGTGTAGATTTCCATCTTACTACTACCACAACTTGTTTTCAATTTCTCTTTTGTTATTGTCATGTACAATGCGACTATGACCTTCTTTGCACTTGCAATAAGGGTTCTCTAGGTGCTGTGCCCAACCCCTATTAACCTCAATAGGGAAAGCACCAGGTTCAAGATGCCAAAGAGGAGAGCCAGAGCCAGCAAAGGAGATTTGGGGCTTTATAAGGAGCTCACCTATAGGGAAGCAAGTCCAGTGGTGGCAGGCTGGACAGGAGAAGCGCCTTATGTATAGGAATGGTCCAGTGCTGACAGGCTGGATGAGAGATCCACATGGCCCGCCTAGTGGTGGTGGGCTGGGCAGGAAAACCACAACACTCTCCCGCTAATGAGCTCCACCTGGCAATCTTCATTTACTAAAACTCAGTCTCGAGCTCTTGCATGGCTCGTGTTCCACGGGACAAACCTGGGGCTCAGACACTTATCACTGATAAGGAACGAATCTCCAAGTTGGCCACACCTGGATTCGCTAGTGCCGAACACACATTCAGGTGTGTCTGCCAAACAGGCTCATTTTCAGCGAATGCTGAAGTTATCACTCTCAGCTGCATTTACCCTTCACTAGGTTATACCTATCATTGAACATTTTGGCTCACAGTACAAAATATCATTTTTTTCTAGATTTTTTAATTGACAAAAGTTGTATATGTTTCTTGTGTACAACAGTTTTTTTTTTTTTTTCATCCAACTTTTATTTTAGGTTCAGGAGTTACATGTTCAGGTTTGTTACAAAGATAAATTGTGTGGTATAGGGGTTTGGTGTACAGATTACTTTGTCACCCAGGTAATGAGCATAGTACTTGATAGTTTTTTGATCCTCACCCGCCTCCTACTCTCCACCCTCAAGTAGGCCCAGGCATCTATTGTTTTCTTTGTATCCATGACAACATGGCATTTTGAAGAATGTACATGTACAACCATATGAAGAGACAGCAAGAGAGGGGCCATGTATAAGCCTGACAGATTCTTCCATTACGGCCCCCAGAGGAAACCAATCCTGCCAGCACCTTGATCTTGGACTTCCAGTCTCCAGGACTGTGAGAAAGTAAATTCCTTTAAGCCACTCAGTCTGGCATTTTGCACTGGAAGTCCTAGTAAACAATTGCACAAGGACAGGCAAAACTCACTCGTCCAAACAATTGTTAAAATTAATACAAGAGGTATTCCAGGGAAGCAAAAAGTGATTGAGAGCTACATTCCTATCTTAGAGCAAGGAGCTGTTGACAGGGCATCCCACCAGATCTGTGTGTGGTTGTTAAAAGCAGACTCAAGGCCGGGCGTGGTGGCTCATGCCTATAATCTCAGCACTTTGGGAGGCCAAGGCAGGCAGATCACGAGGTCAGGAGTTTGAGACCAGCCTGATCAACATGGTGAAACTCCATGTCTACTAAAAATACAAAAAAATAGCTGGGCGTGGTGGCACGCACGTGTAAGCCCAGCTACTCAGGAGGCTGAGGCAGGAGAAACACTTGAACTCAGAAGGCGGAAGTTGTAGTGAGTCAAGATCATGCCACTGCACTCCAGCCTGGGCGACAGAGTGAGACTCTGTCTCAAAAAAAAAGCAGACTGCAGAGCCAAACTGCCTGAGCTCAGGTCCCAGCCCTGCACTTGCTGGCCGTGAGATCTTGACCAAGTTACTTGCTTTTCTGTGCCTCGATTTTCTCATCTGAAAAATGGGGACAATAGCAACACCTGCCTCCCAGGGCTGCTGTTAAGTATTATAGAAGTTAACAAATGGAACACTGGCATATGGAAAAATGCTATGGACAAATTTGCTGTTTTTATCTGGTCTTTGAAAAAGACTTAAGAGGAAATATAATTAAAGGTTGTTCTAATCAATTAGCACCTGCCAGCATGCCAGAAGACCCTTATTTATAAGATCCTTTTCCTTGGTGTAGACTTGTCTCCCTTTGCCAATTTTATTTAAAAGGATAATGACCCACGTTTAGTAGAAAGCCCCAAGGATGCTATTTTGAGAGGAAACTTCTCAGGAAATTCCCAAGTAATCTGCAGGAGAAAAAGATATCAGTTTCTTAAATCTCTTTAAAAGCCTGCCAGCTCCAAATTAGCATGCTGTGTTACCAGTCAGGACAGTGGGTTGGTAAGGGCTGGATCTCTGGGTGTGCTGACTGCGAACACTGATCCTGCTGTGCTCTTGTGATCTGTGCACGTGTGTGCATGCATGTTCAACTTCAGTGCAAACTTCAACACTGGTATGATTGGGCTGTGTTCCCACCCAAATCTCATGTCAAATTGTAGCTCCCATAATTCCATTGTGTTGTGGGAGGGACACAGTGGGAGATAACTGAATCATGGGGTAGTTTCTCCCATACTGTTTTTGTGGTAGTGAGCAAATCTCATGAGATCTGATGGTTTGTTTTATAAGGGGAAACCCCTTTCACTTGGCTCTCACTCTTCTTGTATGCCACCATGTGAGACATGCCTTTCACCTTCTGCCTGATTGTGAGGTCTCCCCAGCCACATGGAATGTGAGTATGTTAAACTTCTTTCTTTGCAAATTGCCCAGTCTTGGGTGTATCTTTATCAGCAGTATGAAAATGGACTAATACAAATACCCTACCAAGAGATATGGTCCAAGCTCACCCAAGAACCTCTGAATTCCTTCTACATCTTCTGGATGGATATTTGGAAATTCCTTTGGCAAAGAGTTCCAATCCTCTTGGCACTAAGCTGAGGTCTAAGGAGAAGAGGGAGCCCCAGAATGGGGCCCCTAAAATATCAGATAAATAATATCTTTTAGCATGAAGATATCCCATGTAATATTTAGGACATATTTCTGCTAAAAAATATTTGTTGCTTATTTGAAATTCATATTTAACTTGGGAATTCTGTATTTTTATTTGCTAAATTCAAATTTCAGATAAACAAATCTTTTAGAATACAGTATAAGTATGTTCAAAATATTATATATTTGGGATGTATTTATACTAAAAAAAATTATCTGAAATTCAAATTTAACTGGCTGTTCTCTATTTTATCTAACAAACTTATTCTGAGTGCTTTACACATATTGATTCATTTAATCCTTATATAAATGAATAAGGGAGGTACTATTATTACCTCCATTTTATAGATTAGGAAACTGCAGAAAGGAAGCTGAGTGGTTTGCCCAAAAAATCTGACAATACCGAGTGCTGACAAAAATGCAGAGCAACTGGAATTCTCATATATGGCTGGTGGAAATGCAAAATGGTATAGCCACTTTGGAAAATCATTTGGCAGCTTTTAAAAATGTTAAATACACATCTACTATAAGATACTGCCTACCATTTATCACCCACCAAAACACTTTTGGAAGTGTTTTGATTTGATACTATGAGGCTAAAGACAAGACCTGCACATAAACACTATATCCTAGCTGATAAATATGTATCCTCACAGGGGCTTAGGTTAGAAATTTGGAAAATATTTGTATACCAGAGAAGAATAAATACAGTTATGCATTGCATAGTGTTGTTCAAACAACAATGGACTGCATATATGATGGTGGTACCATGAGATTATAATGAAGCTGAAAAATTCTCATCATCTTGTGATGTCATAGCCACTGTAATGTCATAGTGCAATACATTATTCACTTGATTGTTGTTGTCATGCTGGTATAAACAACCCATTGCACTGCCAGTCATATAAAAGCATTCCACATGCAATTATGTACAGTACATAATACTTGCTAATGATAACTGTTACTGATTTATTATATTATACTTATTATTTTACAGTGTACTCTTCCTCTTTTTTTTAAAGGTTAACTGTAAAACAATCTCAGGTAGGTGCTTCAGGAGGTATTCCAGAAGGAATCGTTTTCATGGGAGATACAGCTCCGTGTGTGTTATTATCCCTGAAGACCTTTCAGAGGGACAAAACATAGAGGCAGAAGGCAGTGATATTGAGGATCCTGACCCTGTGCAGGCCTAGGCCTATGTATATATTTGTATCTTCATTTTTAACAAAAACATTTAAGTAGTAAAAAGATATTTTAAAAAGCTTGTAAAATAAGGATATAAAGATATACAGCTGTACGGTGTGTTTTAAGCCAAGTGCTATTACTAAAGAATCATGAAAAAGTTTATATGTAAGTTACAGAAAACTAAGGCTAATTATTAAAAAATGGTTTCTTTATAAATTTAGTGTAACCTAAGTCTACAGTGTTTTATTTAGTCTGTATTAGTGTACAGAATGTCCTAACCTTTCGCTTTCACTCACCACTTGCTCACTAACTCACCCAGAGCAGCTTCCACTCCTGCCAGCTCTATTCATGGAAAGTTTCTTGTATAGGTTTACCATTTTTACTTTTTTACTGTATTTTTACTGTTTCATTTCTGTTTAGACAGACAAACACTTACCACTATGTTACAGTTGCCAACAGCATTCAATACAGCTGCATGCTCCACAGGGTTGTAGCTAGGAGCACTAGGCTTGCAGACAGGTAAACTAGGTGTACCCTTCAGAGGAAACTTGGTTTGCTCCTGTAATTATATTAAACAGCAAGAAGAGATACTTCCTATAAATACCCTGTTTCTGATTAAACTTCTGCCCCCTAATTTTAACATCCATTGTTGGGGTCTGGCTTGTGACAATGACTACTATGGTGTAACAGGCTCTACCATCCAGGTTAGTGTAAGTACACTCTACACTGTTTACACAATGAAAATCATCTAACAACACATTTCTCAGAACATATTCCCATCATTAAGTGATGCATGAGTACACCATGCAGGGCCAGTTTCTCACTGTTAGATAAAGAAGTTACAAAAAAGGAAAGGAGGAAGGCTAGAATAAACTCCAGTGCCAGACTGGAGTTAGATATCAATGCTGACTCATGTTTAAAAAAAGATATGCACACTCACACTCAGATAAATACAGAAATAAAAGAGATGTGCATAGACATAAGTTATTACATGTACATATATTACCTAACTCTCCACTGAGAGAGCCTCGATGCAATTGCACTCCAGGAGCAATGAGTACATCTATTGCCCATATCTTGTTTTCTAAATACCATTCTCCAGTTAAAGACTCCTTGGAGAACTAAAGGAAAAGTTGATTCTAGGGCTGTGGCAGAGGAAATACAAAATGAGCCTGGAATAGCTTTTGGTGCAGGAAGAAATGCCATAATATATATAATAAAGCATTTAGGCATATCGAGAGAGCACAGGAGTCACCTGAAAGCATCTCCAAAGGTCAAAGTTGACTTTAGGGGACAAAATAAATGACTGGATTAGATTGTAACAAAAAGTAAGATAAATATCTATGAGTCCATATTGATATAAATTTACAACTGAATAAATGTGGGAGAATTGACAAGTCTCCCCTTCAGAAGAATTCCAATTGACAAATGTAGAAGGAATGAGGAAATGAAAAACCACCATTAGAACACCACAGCAGTCGGCCGGGTGCGGTGGCTCACACCTGTAATCCCAACATTTTGGGAAGCTGAGGCGGGCAGATCACATGAGGTCAGGAGTTCGAGACCAGCCAACATGGTGAAACCCTATCTTTACTAAAAGTACAAAAACTAGCCAGGTGTGGTGGCGCATGCCTGTAGTCCAGCTGCTTGGGTGGCTGAGGCAGGAGAATTTCTTGAAACCAGAAGGCAGAGGTTGCAGTGAGCCAAGATCACCTGGCTGCATTCCAGCCTAGATGACAGAGCAAAACTCTGTCATAAAAAAAAAAAAAAAAAGCCACCATAGTAGTCATCGTCACAAGCCAGACCCCAACAATGGATGTTAAAATTAGGGGGCAGAAGTTTAATCAGAAACAGGGTATTTATATGAAGTATCTCTTCTCACTGTTTAATATAATTACAGGGGCAAACCAAGTTTACTCTGAAGAATCCTGGAAAACACATCCTCACCAAGGGATGAAGGTTAACATCATCTGTAATTCATATAAAAACCACATAACCCTGATACAATGCACTGAGAAAGGAAACCTGTGTGTCTCTCCCTAGACAACATAACTTCAACCTACACATAACAAATTAACCCAAATCAAGGGACATTCCACAAAAATCATTGACCAGTACTCTTCAAAAGTATCAAGGTCATCAGAGACAAGGAAAAACCAAGGAACTGTCATAGATGAGAGAAGTTAAGGAGACCCGACAGCTAAATGCAATGTGGGATTCTGGATAGAATCCTGGAATTGTGTTCCACTAGTTTGTCTCACCAGTTTTTCTAAACTGGTGAAGAACAAATAGGGTCTGCAGTTTAATTAGTACTATTGTAGCAAGGTTAATTTCTTAGTTTTCACAAACATTCTGTGGGTATTGAAGATGTTAACATAAGCAGAAACTGGGTGAAGCAGAGATGAGAACTCTGTACTATTTCTGCAACTGGCTCTAAAGTTATCTAAAAATAAACTATCACCCAAAAAATGTAAAACCCTCATTTCACCCTCACAATCCCTTACTCTAGCAAAAGGAAAAAGGGTATTAAAGAGCCAATCTGGGGCTACAAGAATAGGGTCAGGCTTCCACAATTTGTGCTAATAAATGATTTCCCTGGCCCGCTTTCATCTTTCAAGTCTGGAAACCTAAAGAGCTTATTTTTTCCCTCTTTCCTTCTTCAGACTTCTAAGTCAGCATTTCCTACAGAGTGCAGCCCCTGTTCTTCCTTTCCCACATAGCTCAGGGCCAGACACGTGGGTGGGCGGCACTCCTTCTCAGCCCTGTACTGCCCCTTTCTAAGTGTGGTAGAGGAAAAACGAGCTCCTGAGAGGTGCCATGTGCTGTTAAAATGTCTAAAACACTTCTAGAATTCTGAGGAATGTGACGCAGGAAGCTCACTGACTCCAGTTGCAAGGCCTGGTGTTAAGATCCCCCATTTCCTCATTTTTTGAGGAAAATGACTCCAATCACTGAATGTGTAAACTGTTGGTGGGTAAATAAGTAAAAACATCCAAAGATGCTGCCAATTTATGACATTTCATAGTGCTGCCTACCTTTTCAAACCTTCCACAAAGCAGAACTGTTTTTCACCTAACACCAGGTATTTAACATGATTTTAAGGTGTTTAGATACTGTATGAGAAATAGACTGCTCCTGACTTTTCAATTAGCTCACAAGGTAAAGGGTAACTGATTAATAGAATTTTTTTTCAAGGCTCACACCTGTAATCCCAGTTCTTTGGGAGGCTGAGGTAGGATTACTTCAGTTTAAGAGTTTGCGAGCAGGCTGGGCAATATAGTGAGACACTGTCTCTAAAAAATTTTTTAAGTTAGCCAGACGTGGTGTTACATACTTGTAATTCCAGCTACTCAGGAGGCATAAGCAGGATGGCTATAGGCTCAACGGCTTCAGCCTAGGAATTTGAGGCTGCAGCGAGCTATGATTGCACCAATACAGTCCTGCCTGGGCAACCCTGTCTCAAAAAAAAAAAAAAAAAAAAAAAAGAAGTTTTCATATTGCTAACATAAATCATTTGAGGTAACTACTTTAAAAGGCTATATTTCTGGCTATTGGAAGAAAAGATTAACCACCAAAAAAGGAAAAAGAAAATCCCCACTAACAAAAACCAGGTGCTTAGGGAGTTATCACCGAGGTAGAAACACCTTTAACAGACTCAAGACATATTAGAACTATTTATTTTTGGAGGCTGAAGGGATTGTTGGGACTTCTAGAATGAGAAAACTGTATTATTGTCCCTCTTTCCAGACATAGGCCAGCTTAAGACCTGAGAAGAACACACCTAAGTTTGTGCAGATGTGAGAAGCTGAAACCCCAGATCTGGAAGGCATATGAAAGTCTTGCATTCCCGCGTGCAGCATCAGCCTCCTGAGTCTGAACTGGCGCCTTAATCCCAGAGCCCCACGGGAGGGTGAAGGCAGGCTGGACACTCCATGTCATTCCTAAGCCAACAGCAAATGTCCAAAGTATCAGCCTGGAGTCTTTGATGTCCTGCAGGTCAGTGCTACTCAAAAATGTGATTGGCAAGTGATGTGTTATCTGTCCATGATGACATAAGAACAGAGATTGAAAGTCTTTACAAGTTTCACAGCAAGTTGACAGAGTAATTCCACATTGAATCTAACCATAAAAAATAAACTGTCCTTTTACATTACTCTAAACCAGCATTTCCTGACTTTTCTTGTGGCATGCCTGTGAATTTGCCAGAGTTCTGGGGAGGTGAAAGGAGTCTCCTCTTTTTACAGCAGTCTTTCTCCCCTGTCCAGATATCTTTGCACCCACCCCTCTCCCAGCAGAAACATGTCCCACGTGGACATCCCATCCTCCCCCTCCTTCCCTGGCATGGCTGTTGGGAGGCTAAGCAGGGGCATGGAAAGAGGCATGGGCTGTGGAGGCGGGAGACTTGGGACTGACTAGCTGTGTGGCAACAGTGACTTCACGTGGCATCTAACCTTAGTTTCTTCATTCATAAAATGGAGAGGATGATGATGGTGAGGCCTACCTCTCTGTCTAGAACACCTGCTGCCAGCAAGGGCAGCTACAGGGGTTCAGAATGGTCTGTTGACAGCTCTTTTAGGGAAATATTTATGCAGCTGATGTTGTACTGCTCTGGTACTTACCAAAGACAAGCTAAAACCGTAGTGCCTGTGCCTGGCGCTGCTGTCTTTGCTCAGGCCCTTCAGAAAGCCGATCCTGAAGCAAGCCCAGGGCACTGAGAGTGAAAGCAAAGGTGAAATTGAAAAAAGGAAAGCTGAAAGCTATAATGTGATGCATTACTGCACTGACCAGGACACAGTAAGTCATTAAGCTAGCATGCTCACACTGGGATTTTCTTTAGAAGTTTTGCAAGGAGAAGAAACTGCAACAAACCAGTCCTTGGAAGGGAAAGAAGAAGGACACCATTTCTAGTTGATGAACAACTGCATCCTCTAGCTCCTGTCTGTCTCTCAGAAAACCAGAGGCCATATCTCAAACTGTTACATTTCATCTTAGCTTAGATATAGAAAGTGACTCAGGTGGGTTATGCCAAATGAGGGAGAACAAGATAGAAAAGGGAATCTGAGAAAGCACACAGGATTGCAATTTAATGTGTCAGTTTCCAATGCCACTTCTACTGCCATCCAACCTTCTATACAAACCAGAGAGTGGAATGAGACAATGTGGAATCTGTGTCTTGAGTCCAGTGACAGTGCCGAAATGATGAGCCTAGGACATTTGTTTAGGAGACAAGTTGAGTTTTTCAATAACAGCCAGATTTTCTGGAGTTTTTCAAAAATTCTGCTACCTAGTTGCCAACCCCAGAGAGGATGAATCTGTAGGTCTGTAAGACTGGATTCTGTTGTTTTAAGATGGTATGTTATTTGCTCTGTAGATGATTGTGAAGTTAGGGCTGGGACCCATGGTGATAGTTCCTGCATCACTCCAGGCTAGAGGTTCCTCAGACTCCCAAGTGCCTCTGTAGACTAGACCACGCCAGGAGTTCCAGTCTGGAGCTGTGATGGTGGTGATGGCAGACAGGGACCAATGGGAAAGTACAGTTCTATTCTGCTGCCAAAAACCTGCCTGGCACCAACTAGTGCCCATCCCTGAGGCTGTATGCTGAGAATCAGCTCCGAAGATAGACGGTATAACCCGATGGTCACCAAAGATTACTTTGTTTTATTATTTAAAGTCAAAGGGGTAATATGACCAGTTATGGGATGCTGAAATTCATCACATTCTGTTGCTGCAGTTCTACCTATGTGCCTGGCAGTGGCTGTTGCTTTGAAGGGAAAGAAATAAATATATCATATACCTATGTATATCATTCATTGTATATGCATATATGAATACCTTTATATTTACATTCAAACACGTACAGATGTCCCATGATCAGTGAACTCCAGGCCTACATGCTAGAGATAATAAAGCAGTAAAGACCCTGATTTCAGTGGTTCTCATCCTCGGCTGCCCCTCCTGGGAATCACCTGAGGAGTTTGCTAAAAAATACTGATGCCTGGTACCCACCTGCAGAGATTCTGATATTACGTATATGAGATATGGCCACGACACTCTAATGTGCAGCCAAGTTTAAGAACCAGAGCCTTATTTGGAGTGTAAAACCCCTAGCTGTACAGTCCTGTGTAATTTCTGTGGGAAACCAGGAAGAGCCAGTTTCCTGTGTGGCCAGCAAGGGCAGCTACAGGGGTTCAAAGTGGTCTGTTGACAGCTCTTTTAGGGAAATATTTATGCAGCTGATGTTGCACTGCCCTGGTACTTACCAAACATAAGCGAAAGTTGTCATTATATATGGGGTGCAGCTGTGGATGGGCTTCTGTCTGGGTGAGAGGCTGGAGCAGGGCTCAAATTCCTGTAGCCATGAGCACAAACAAGATAGACTTGCTGCAGATGGCTGTGAGCTTTGTGTGACTGTAGCATCTGAGCATACCTCAAGTTGGCTAGAGCTCCAGTTCCTTCTTTGCAACAGCTCACCCATCCCAGTGGTGAGCCTAAGACCCAGGCAGATAGTTGTATGAACTTTTGCCCACAGAAAGCTCATCATTATAGATCTGAATTCCTGAATCCAAATGAGAAATATCTCCTGATCATTCAAGAGCTACTCACATGTTCTTTGAATGAGCTGACATATTTGGGAGTAAGATCAGCTCCCTGGTGTCTGTGTGATTAACCAACATACCTCATAGTATCCTCATCTTCCAGAGAGGAAAGTAATGCATCCCTGAGTCCCTCCAAGCTTGAAGTCAGGGGTTCATCTGCGTCTCATTTTATCCCCACTTAAAAATGTCACTACCCTGAGAAGAAGCTTCCTATCCTGGCCTATGTGTAGCTGCTCCTAATGGGCACCTGGCATCTCCCTGCCGGCCAGTACATTAGCAGCTCCTGCCTTTCATACAGCATGTATACGGTCACACCTGCCTGGAGTCAGGACTAGAGGCACTGCACACTCTCACACCAGGCAACGCTGTGTCCCTGCTGCAAACACCTGTCCCTGTGGGGCCTTGAGATGGATTTTGTTCTGAGTTAGGGTCTCATTCTGTTGCCTAGGCTGGAGTGCAGTGAGGATCATAGCTCACCATAACCTTGAACTCCTGGACTCAAGTGATCCTCATGCCTCAGTCACTGAAGTAGCTGGGACTCCAAGTACATGCCACCATATCTGGCTAGTTTAAATTTTTTATAGAGACGGTGTCTTGCTATGTTGCCCAGGCTGGTCTCAAATTCCTGGCTTCAAGCCATCCTGCAAACTGCATGGTAAACACACCTGAGAGCAATAACGAGCATTCCCTGAGAATGACCTTGGGTGGAGATGCACCTGAAGGTGTGTTCTGTGCTAGGCAATCTGGGAGGGACCAACACAGAGATTTGTTCCTTGTCTGGGGAACATCTGAGTCCCTGGCCAGTCCTGTCGAACACGGGCTATACAGGGGCTTGAGGCCGCAAATTTTGGGTTGAATGAATGTTGCCAGGTGGACGTCATTAGGGAAAGGGTGCTGAGTGAAAATGACCCAGAAACTGCCTTTTGTGCGCAGTTGCAGTTCTCCTGTCCAGCCCACCGCCACTGCAGTCTGCTCCCTGTATGTAAGCCCTCAGTAAAACCCCATGTCTCATTTGCTGGCTCTTGGTCTATTTGGCCGCCTGAAGCTGGCGCCCTCCCCGCTGGGATGAATAGGGGTTTGGAACAACAGCAACTCAGCCTCCCAAAGCACTGGGATTACAGGTGTGAGCCACTGCACTGGTCTGAGCTGGGCTTTATGTCCCCTTTCAGGCAGTTGGTGGGACACAGTCTCCCCTAACCCCAGTGTATTACTTCTCTTTTGCCATGTCACAAATTACCACAGACTTAGTGGCTTAAGCAACACCCATGTTGTACTGGACCCCTATTAACTTCAATAGGGTTGGTGCCATGTTTGAGAGGCCAAAGAAGAGACCCAAAGCCAGCAAACAAGACACAGGGTCTATTAGCAGGAGACTTACACACAGGCATGGCCCAGTGGCAGCAGTGGGACAAGAACCACGTATCCCAGCGGTGGTCGGCTGGTCAGAAGAACTACAACTGCTTCCAAGAGGCATGCAGTTTATGGAGCATTTTCACCCAACACCTTCCCCATAACAGACTCCACCTGGGACCTTCACTTAACCCAAAACAAAGGGCCAAAATCCCCTGTATGGTCCACATTCCATGGGACTATTCGGGACAGGGTTCAGATGTTCCTTCAAGATAAGGAATGTATCTCCAGGTTGGCCACTCCAGAATCCTTAACTCGGAACTCCGAACACAAATTCAGGTACATCTGCCATGCAGGATCACTCTCAGGGTATGCCGTGCTGCCCAGGAGTGGTTATCAGGCACATCTACCATGTAACCCATTTATTATCTGGGCCAAGACTGCGAACCTGGCTTACTTAATTGGGCCCTCTTCTCAGGTTCTCAGAGGCTGCAATGAACATCATGGCTGCACTGGGTTCTCATATGAAGACCTGACTGAGAAATCAGTTTCTGGGATCACTCATGTTGTTGGCAGAATTCATCTGCGGCTCAGTGCCTGAGGGTGCTGACCTTTTGCTGGTGGTTGTCTACTCTCAGCCCCTAGAGGTCACTAACTGTTCCCTGCTATGTGGCCCTCTCCCCTTAACGGCCCCTTCTTCAAAGCTACATAGAGAGAGACTGCAGCTTTCTAAGTGACCTAATCAAGAAAGTGACATCACTCACCTTCCCCATACAAGGGAACCTAGGAGGGCAAGGCATCCATCGCCTTTGCCATCTTCCACTGGTGAGAAACAAGTCATGGGTTCCACCTGTACTCAAGGGAAGGAGATTCACCAGGGGTGACCCATTGGGTCACATTACCGTGTGTCTGCCACACTCAGCCACTTGTTTTGACATTAACTACAGGAATTCCTCTTTGATCACTCTTGCCAGGCCTGAACTTGACCTAAACATTACTGGATCCTTGATGGCTTCTTACTAATCCTCCCACCCAAACCTTTCCCCCTCCAGCTGGTCTTGAATGACGCAGTTTAATCTGTTGGTGACATCCAGCCTGACAAAAACATACCATCTAACCACTGAGGAAACAGATTCTGAGAAAGGCTAAGTATCTTGTCCAAGGTCAAACAGATCATAAATCTGCTTGGCCTGTGTAGCAGTGATAGTCTTACCCACCTATTAGGACTGATACTAAAATAATGCATGAAAGTACTTTGCAAATTGGAGTACTATGCAAATATTAAGAATTTCATTCATTAAAATAATGGATTTTTGGCTTTTAAATAGATCCTCACTTGCATTTGCCCTTTGAAAACCTCATATGTGGGCAAAATTTTGTTTATACAGTTTTGTGGGACATCAACAAGTTTTTTGTTGTTTTTTGTTTTTATTTTTTCAGTGCTTCTTGTGTAATCCAATGTGTCACATGCAAATACGGAAAAGTTAGCTTAAAAAGGCTTTATCTCCTCTCAATCTTCCTTTGTTCTTTTCTGCTTTGTCTTAGCACATTTCCTATATAGTCCTGTGATTCCCACGAAGGACCTACTGATCTTAGGAGAAGCAAGCTGTCTTTTCAGACTCCCTTCTTACTTAAAAAACATAGGGAAAAGCACACAGAACTCTACCCACTCTGCTCCAGGGTGCCATGCTGCCCAGCTGAACCCAGAGCCCTCTCCACTGTCAAGCAGCAAGGCTCTGGAGCTGGGTGCTGCTGGGTGGCCTAAGCATGGGGTGGGGGCTCAGGGGAAGCTGCTAAGACTCAGGCCCAGACAGGTCCCTGCTGAGGCATCAAACTGGTGAGACTTGAGCCTGGTCATAATTAGGCTTCCATTTGCTAGATAACTAAGGTGGTTCTCAAAAGCAGAGGCAAACAATCCCACCATTGTTTGAGAAGTCTGGGGTTTATCTTTGGTTATTTAAGGCAACGAGGACAGACTGCAGAGATTCCCACATCTTTCCGGCGCTGAGACTCGTTGCTAAGAAAACAAAGATTCCGGCTCTCCCCCTCAGCCTACCACTCCAAGATAGGCTGTTCCTCCAGTTATTAAATAGTATCTGTCTGCTCTAATCAGTGTTCTCACAGGATTGTCTGTACCTTTCTTTAACACAGTCCTACCATAGCCACACACACTGTCACAGAAATTAAATAGTCTCTCAAGTTCTCTCAAGTTCTGAGGTAATATGTGATCAGAAATCAGAGAAAACCTCAACTTGGCCATTGGGCATTTGGTTAACCTTGAGCCTCTTAGGGTCTGTATTCTTCTCTAAAATGAGAATACTTAACTCATTGGTGTGTTATAAGAACTAAACAAATTTATACTTATAAAAATCTTAGGCCAGGCACGGTGGCTCATGCCTGTAATCCCAGCACTTTGGGAGGCGGAGGCAGGTAGATGACCTGATGTCAGGAGTTCAAGACCAGCCTGACAAACACAGAGAAACCCCGTTTCTACTAAAAACACAAAATTAGCCGGGTGTGGTGGCGCATGTCTGTAATCCCAGCTACTCGTGAGGCTGAGACAGGAGAATAGCTTGAACCCAGGAGGCAGAGGTTGTGGTAAGCCAAGACCGTACCATTGCACTCCAGCCTGGGCAACAAGGGTGAAACTTTGTCTCAAAAAAAAAAAAAAAAAAATCTTACTAGTGGGCTAGGACAGGATCATCACTGCAGTGATGGGGATGTTCTCTACACTGTCTAGTCCAGTAGCAGTTGCCACATATATCTATTAAGCACTTAAAATGTGACTACTTTGGGTCTTGTTTTCTGAAACGCTTCTCTTTGCAGGGGGGGTTCAGGCCACTGTGTTCCCTTACCTCAGGGACAGAAAGACCACCTCACTTTATCTAGTTTCAGGAAACAGCTCACTGAGGGGGAACCATGGGAGGCAGGGGTGCACTGTGCAACTAGAGGTGCTCCTGCAGCCTGGGATCCTCACCTAGCTCCCACTGCACTCTTAGAGAGGCAGGCCTGGGAGGAGAAGGGCCATGCAAGGCACCCAGGAGGCTGCCTGCCAAAGCACCCGAGATGAAACTGCAGCTCCATGTGGCAATTTCATTTCAAAAAAATACATTTCTTCATACCCAAGGAGAAATGAAGTCATCCATGCTACATTATTACTATTATTTCTACCCAGAAATAAGTAAGTCTTGGGGCTTCCTGGGTGGGACTGAATCATAAACCAGGGTGGGGAATGGGGAAGAGGGAGATGGAAGAATCAAAAGAAGGAGATGGGGGTGGGGAAGCAGAACATGATGCTGGCGCCACAAGGAGGCAGTCCATTCACCCACTTGAGAATCCTCTCTGCTTCCCCTTAGCAGAATCCCATTATGCTGCATAGTATTTTACAATTTGCAGCCTTGCTCATTAATAGCCTGTGAACTATAATAACTAATTCTTTCTGCTAGGTAAGTAGAAAAGAAGACAGATTTTATTCATGACATTATTATCCTTGTAGAGTAACCTCCCATGGAGCGGGCAAGTAGGGGAAGCAACTTGCTGGCTGGCCATATTTTACGTTACACTTGCTGACTTCAGACTCCCCTAACAGTCCACATGCTAACTGTAAGCCCCCCCGAGGCTCTGAGGCATCAACTTCTCACTCCCTAGAGTGGCGTTGTGTAAGACAGTAGCCACTAGTCATGTGTGACTTTTTTTTTTTTTTTGAGATGGACTCTCACTGTTACCCAAGCTGAAGCGCAGTGGTGCGATCTCGGCCCAACTCAGCCTCTGCCTCCCTGTTTTAAGTGATTCTCCTGCCTCAGCCTTCTGAGTAGCTGGGATTACAGGCACATGCCACCATGCCCAGCTAATTTTGATATTTTTAGTAGAGATGGGATTTTCGTTATGTTGGGCAGGCTAGTCTCGAACTCCAGGCCTCGGCTATTTACATTATAAAATGATTAGAATTAAAATTTTAAAATTATCTCCTCACTCACACAAGCCACTTTTCAAGTGCTCAAGAGGCACCCCAGGCTGGGGTCAGCCCAGCTGGATGGAGCAGACAGAGAACATTTCCATACCCGCAGCAAGTTCTGTCATAGAGTGTGACTCTAGCAAGGAATGCACATCTAGAAAAGCATTTTAAATGATCCCTTTTTTGATTGTTATAAGCAATAACTTATTGTATACTTACAAAGAAGAACAAACCTTACTCTGTTCCAAATCCTCAAGAATCATGATCAGAGTCATAACTGTACATATTAATCCCAGCTAAAGGTAAAAAGTGAAGTCTTCCCACGTACACAGCATTTTTCTTTCTTTTGGAAGCTTTAGGTGATTTGCCTCCTGAGGACTGGCACTATTCCGAGACCGCAGTCACAGTCTGTGAGTGGCAGCACCTCGCATGTACCAGGATGTGCTTATTCCACAAAGGCAACAAGACCGTGAGGATTCGTGCCCAAGGTGGGTACTGGCAATGTCCTGCTACCAAGATGGATTACATTTATGGCAATTTACAGCTCACCCCAGGAGACTCAATCTGCAAAAGCTCAATGACAGGGAAAGTTGCCATAAGGATGCAGGTAATGGAAGCATTAGGCTATCCATTCTATTGAAAAAATGGCTCCAAGCTGAATTTTCTGGGCACACTGTCGATACCAAATGATTATCCCAATCGTGTTGTGGTGTTTCCTTCATTTTTCCAGTGCTGACGTGCCTTTAAGTGCACTGGGTTGGTTGCTGCTATATTTGAGCTTCAAGGTATGATGCCACCTCCTGTTAGAAAACGTCTCTAACAGGTGCCAGCTACAGCTACCTACACAGTCTTCTAGAAGCAGCAGGGCCGGAACAGAATCACTTAAGCCCCACACTCCAGAAACAGAAGCCTGGCCCAGGTCCAGCTGCTTGTCCATGGGACCACAATGAGTCTTTCACAGTGGATGCCTTGCTTGTACAAGGGCAATTGTCTCTGAGGTTTTGTTAATAATGGTTACCACTTAGGTGTTCACTAACAGGCTCAGTGTTAAGCACTCAATGTGCAGAATGCCACAGCTCAGTCCAATGGCTCTATGAGGGTGTCACTGAATGTCCCCGTTTCGCAGCCACGTAAACAACTTAGGTGTCATCTCAAGCTGGTGGAGGTAGTGGCTAACCTTGAATCCAGGTGATGTGACCATTGCTGTGGTTTCTGTGGGTCACTTGGCCCAAGGTCCTGTCAATTCACATATACACCTGTCCAGCCCACCCAGCCCTAACTTCCCCATTCACATTTAGTGGTGAAGAGCACAGCCTATGGGGGCAAACCACCAGTGTTCAAATCCTAGCTCTGCCATACCACCTGTGTGCCTTTAGCTAACCCCTGGGTGCCTGAGGACCCTGGCCTTTGGCTGGCCCTCTTCTTACAGAAGAGAAACCAGACACCACAGCCAATTTCTCTTCTGTACGGGAAACCTGGAGGCTGATTTTTCTTCTACAGGAAGAGGATGATATTGATGCCTGGCATCACCTGAGAGCTGTCAGAAATTTAGAATATCAGGCCCCACCATAGTCCAACAGAGTCAGAACCTATATTTTAACAAGATCCCTAGGTTGGCTTGCACATTAGAGTTTGAAAAGCCCCATCCGATAGCAGACAATGGTGCGATGTGATGAATTATTTAGTAAGACACATGAGACTCACATATTGGTCTGCTTTATAAAGCCAGACATATCACAGGTCTATGCTTCAGTGTACTTAGAGGGCTATGCCATTGCAGGTGCTCCTCAGATGAACAGTCACATAAAGCCAGAGGATTGTGTTCAAAGACAAGGAAATGAAGCGACATCATTGCTCTTAGGACTAAAGTCAATGAGGCAACATTAGCAGCAGTTTCCTGTAATCCTTAAGGATGTGGAGGAAGCATCATGTAAGTAAAACAAAGTCTGTTGGCATGTGTTCCCTTCAAGATTCATGCCTAATTCAGTAAAACCCACAAAAGCTGGAATCCTGCTCTGGGGAGACTGGGTGGACGCTGTGTTCTCTCTGGAAACTGACTGCTCCTCTCAGGGGCCAGGCAGAGCCATGGTCCTCAGATTCCCAGGGTCCCGCTTACAAGGGCAGCCAAGTATAGGCATCTCACCAAGTAGCTTTGAACAAAGGGGCTCAAAAAGTCTTCCTTTCCCGCCCACCACCTCCCACTTTCTAAAAGGGTTCCCAGAAGTACAGCTTGAGACTGGACTTTGTGTTCCAATGATTTACTGGAGGTATGCTCTCAGGAGAAGGGGCACACACAGATTTGCCAGATAAAATACAGGATGCTCCATTAAATTTAAGCTTTAGACGACCAATGAATAATCCTTAGCGCAAGTATGGCCTAAGTATTTTATGGGCCATATTTATACTAAAAAGTTTTGTTGGCTATCTGAAGTTTAACTGGATTTAATAATGTTTGTTTGCTAAGTCTGGTAGCCCTGGGAAGAAGGACAGGCAGAGAGGAGAGCTAAGGAGAGCTCCTAGCCAGAGCCCAGGATCCCAGCATTGCACAGTCTACCATGGTAGTCCCACACTGCGTGAGTAGCCTGGCATTCTGTATTCCTGTGCCATTCAGCCACTAGCCAGTCTGCCCCCCAGGCACATAGCGGGAAGCAACGCTATTTATGGAAAAAGGGAGTGAGTGGATCTCATTTGGCCAAGGGAAGTTCTCTAGAGAAAGAAAGCTGGGAGCTGCAGACAGCCAATATTCAATCAGAAGAGCATGGCCTCTCTGGGGTCAATGCTGACAGCTGTGGATGTTGTCATCCACAAGACCCTCTCCACCCGACACACACTCCTGCTAGCAATCCTTGGGCCTTTCAGAAGTCAACAGCAGTTTACAAGTGGTTTTGAACTGGGGAAGCATTCCTGGATCTTGTCTTGTGCCCCTGGGAACACATTTGTAAATAGGGCTTTCAAAAATGAAGTGAAGTGCACCCTGTCCATTGATGGCCAGATCTGCGCCTTCAGCACATCATCCCACTGACTTAGGTTTGCTCTGGGTGTTTGAGAGTTAGACGGGGCATTTTCTTTTCATTCTTCTAGGACACTCCGTTTCACGAGGACAAAAAAGGGGTAGGGAGAAGAGCTTTTGGCCATGTCACCTTCTTCCAAGCAGAACAAACTGTCTAGGAAAAAATGTCAACCAACGCTATACCTCACACTGGGGATAAAGGACAAAATTAACCCTACTTATTCTGTCATCTGGAAGAAAAAGCCATCTTAGAAAAAAAAAATCACCAGTGTTTTGTTTTGCCACGTTTAACAAATTGTTATTCCGTATATGGTTGAGGGGTATAGGCACATGGTCATTTTTACTCGGATTACAAAAGTAGGAAACGTGAACGTTGCCTATGGGTATGATTCAAGGGGCACCAAGTGGGCCTTCCTGTCCCCAATACAAGCATTCCTTATTTTCTGCTACAAATATTGTATTTTGGTTTTGGTTTTTAACAAGTTGGATGTTGTGGCAAGCCTCTGTCAAGCAAGTCTATTAGTGCCATGTTTCCAACAACATGTGCTCACTTCATGTTTTGT
Source organism: Sapajus apella (assembly GCF_009761245.1). NCBI lineage: Eukaryota > Metazoa > Chordata > Mammalia > Primates > Cebidae > Sapajus > Sapajus apella. The sequence goes on along the minus strand of NW_022436959.1, from coordinate 14,669,197 downwards.
CACATTTTGGTGATTCAATATTTCAAACTTTTTCATTATCACTATTGTATCTGTGATGATTATCCATCATCAGTGATCTTTGGTGTTACTACTGTAATTGTTTTGGGACACCACAACTCTGCCTTTCACTTAAAGGCTGACAGGCCATTGTAGGGTTACTAACTGGCCTGATTTCAGTGTTGGATCTCGGAATAGGAAGGCCCAAGGAAAGGCAGTGAGACGGGCAATGGAAGGTCGGTGGAGCAGTCAGAACACACATATTTATTAAGTTCACTGTCTTGTACAGGTGTGATTCATGGTGTCCCAAACCAGTTACAATAGTAACGAATATCACTCCAAGTTTGTTAGAAGATCAAACTAGCCACCACATTCTCTTAAGCCAAAGCCTAACCCAAAGCAAGGCCCAAAGGCTCTTCAGTTCTGTGAAAGCTGAGAGAGATGAGGAAGCTGCAGAAAAGTTGGCAGCTACCGGGTTAGTTCATGAGGTTTAACGAAAGACGCCATCTCCATAACATAAAAGTGCAAAGTGATGCAGCACATACTGATAGAGAAGCTACAGCAAATTATTCAGAATATCTAGCTGGGATCATTGAAGCAGGTGGCTACATTAAGCAGAATTTCAATGTAGACAAAAATAGCCCTCTTGGAAGATACTATCTAGGACTTTCATAGCTAGGGAGAAGTTCACACCTGCCTCCAAAGATTCCAAGGACAGGCTGACTCTTTTGTTAGGGGTTAATGCAGCTGGTGACTGTAAGTGGAAGCCAATGCTCATTTATCATTCTGAAAATCCTAAGGTCCTTCAGAATTATGTTAAATCTACTCAGCCTGTGCTCTAGAAATGAAACAAAACCTGGATGACAGCACATCTGTTTACAGTATGATTTACTGAATATTTTAAGCCCACTATTGAGACCTACTACTCAGAATAAAGACGTCTTTCTTTTTTTTATTTTTTTTTTTTGAGACGGAGTTTCGCTCTTGTTACCCAGGCTGGAGTGCAATGGCGCGATCTCGGCTCCCCGCAACCTCCGCCTCCTGGGTTCAGGCAATTCTCCTGCCTCAGCCTCCTGAGTAGCTGGGATTACAGGCACGCACCACCATGTCCAGCTAATTTTTTGTATTTTTAGTAGAGACGGGGTTTCACCATGTTGACCAGGATGGTCTCGATCTCTTGACCTCGTGATCCACCGGCCTCGGCCTCCCAAAGTGCTGGGATTACAGGCTTGAGCCACCGCGCCCGGCCAAGATGTCTTTCAAAATAATTACTCTCATTGAAAATGCACCTGGTTACCCAAGAGCTCAGATGGAGGGCACTGGAGAGGAATGTTGTTTTGGTTTGTTTTTCATGCCTGCTAATAACATATTCGTTCTGCAGCCCATGGATCAAGGAGTCATTTCAACTTTCAGGTCTTAATTTTTAAGAAGTACATTTTTTAAGGCCAGAGATGCCATAGATAATGATTCCTCTTAATACATCTAAGCAAAGTAAATGAAAATCTGGAAAGATTTACCATTTTAGATGCAATTAAAAACATTTGTAATTTATGGAAATAAATCAATATTATCAACATTTATCGGAGTTTGGAAGAAGTTGATTCCAGTCCCTATGGATGAATTTGAGGAGTTCAAGACTTCAGTGGAAGAAATCAATGCAGATGTTGCAGAAATAGCAGCAAGAGAACTAGAATTCAGAGTACAATCTGAAGCGGTGACTGAATTGCTGCAATTTCATGATAAAACTTTAACAAGTGAGGAATTGCTTTTCATAGATGATCAAAGAAAGGGGTTTCTTGAGGTGAAATTTAGTCCTGGAGGAGATGCTGTGAAGACTGTTGAAATGACAAAGGATTTAGAATATTGAGTAGACTTAGCTGATGAAGCAGCAGCAGGGCTTGAGAGGATTGATTCCAATTCTTTAAGAAGTTCTGCTGTGGGTAAAATGCTATCAAATGCATCACACGCTACAGAGCAATCTTTCCTGAAAGAAAGAGTCCATCAATGTGGCAAACTTCATTGTTGTCTTATTTTAAGAAATTGCCACAGCCACCTAGCATTTAGCAACCTCCACCCTAATCAGTCAGCAGCCATCAATATTGAAGCAAGATCTCCACCAGCAAAAAGTTCACTCACTAAAGGCTCAGATGATTCTTAGCGTTTTTTAGCAATGAAGTATTTTAAATTAAGATATGTACTTGTTTAGACATAATGTTATTGTAGACTTAATAGAATACAGTATAGTACGACAACTTTCTTTTTATTTTTTGGAGATAGGGTCTCACTCTATTGCCCAGGCTAAAGTGCAGTGGCATGATCATAGCTCACTGCAGCCTCAAACTCTTGACCTCAAATGATTGATTCTCTCACCTTGGCCTCCAAAGTTGCTAAACATAACTTTTATAGGCACTGGGAAACAAGTGGACAGAAAAAAATCATAAAACTCACTTTATTCCAATAGTCTGGAAACAAACTAGCAATGTTTCCAAGGTATGCCTGTGCATTTTGCTACATAGTTTAGTAATACCTGAAATTCCACTATCAGAAATTCCTTCAAGTCAGTTGTTCTCAACTGGAGATAAGTCTCCCTCTGCCTTCCCCTTGTTAAAATAGATTGCTGAGCCCAACCCAGAGTTTGATTCAAGAGGAACCCAAGAACTGCATTTCTAACAGGTTTCCAGAGGATGCTGATGCTGCTGGTTTGGGGACCCCACTTTAAAAACACTGGTTAAGAGGCCTGAATGAGACAATGCACATTCGCGACTATTTGTGTACTGCCTGCTACACTCAATGGTTCTCAAACTTGGTTGCACGGTAAGATTATCTGATGAGCTTATAAAAATTCCAGTGCTCTTTCTGCACCTCAGACCAATTACAGCAGAATCCCAGGGGCAGGGGCACACATGGTTGCTTTTTGAAGCTCCCCAGGTGATTTCAGTGTATAGTCATGGCTTAGAGGCACTGCCTTAGAGGTGGTGTGGAGAGAAAGCCACTTGCATTCACAGAACACTAATTTCTAACAGCCACGGAAGGAAACTGACTAGAAAGGACCACATTTGCCATTGCCACTGTGGGGTATAGATCTGTGGAAGGTCATATAAGCCTGCCTGGCCTTTCATGGCAGGACCAAGGCCAGAGGGAGAACATAGTTTAAGAGATGTATTCTAAACAAGGCCCTCCAGCCTTTGTTTACATCATCATCCTCTTTTCTGCAGTGTTCAGCTTGATTCTTCCCTCCTGAAGTGACCCTTGTTTTCAGAAAAGCCCCTCTGGTCCTGACCAGTTCTCACCCTCTCCTGTGCTTGTCCCTCTAGCTCAAGCAATCTCCACATCCCTTCCTGCCCAGCTTTCACCCTGGCAAGGGGCCATCCTGCTAGAGACCACATGTCAACTGCCCTCGCTCCCTCTCATGCAAGCCCTTCAGGGGTTCCCTCCCTTCCTTTCTAGCCACACTGGCCACTCGCCCTTCCTGGTGGATCCTGTTTCAGGGCCTTCACTCAGGCTGCCCTGGGGACAATGACGTCCCACACCCTCGGACTCTGCTCAGCTTTCTCAGCTCACTCTGTGCCTTCCCCAGGAAGGTGTCCGTAAAGCTGTGCTCCGCACCCTAAAGGCCAGAGTATGATGAAGGCTGTCACTATAAATGCTAAGAGACATCCTAACAAGTATTGGTTTGTCTTTCCACACAGAGGAAGGAAGGAAACAAAGGGTGAAAAGCCTTCATGGATAACAAGAAACTACCAAGTATTTACAGAGTCACCATTATTTCTTCCTCAGCCATGTGGGTATAAAAATGAGGACACAGTCAGATGCAGTGGCTCATGCCTGAACTTCCAGCACTTTGGGAAACCAAGACAGAAGGATCACTTGAGCCCAGGAGTTTGAGGCTGTGGTAAGCTGTGATCGCACCACTGCACTCCAGCCTGGGTGACAGACCAAGACCCTGTCTCTAACAATAAAAACATAAAAATGAGGACATGATCTCTGCTCTGAGAAATTTACATCTGATTCACTTGAGAGTTTCCTAAAATGTCACCATGATCACAGGTCTAACCCTAATGACAAGAATGAGGACTTGATAGATGAGAAGTTTTTTTCAGTTACGTATTTGTTTGAAAATCCTTGCAAAGGTATAGTAATTAAAACACTTTTTGGTATAGATTTACTATATTGCCTTTGCAAAAGAGAAAAGAATACAAGTAAAATATAAAAAGGTACAAGTTATGTTACCATCTATATCTCTGGGTAATTCAAATCAGGACTATCCCAGAACACCCCCTCCACCCCATAATAAAGGGTGACCAGCATTCTAACCCATTTGTGAAGCTGAGAATCTGAAAAGTGACTAATCCCCACACGCCAGCGCAGAAACTGCTGTGGCTGCACACACCTCCAACCACATCTGAAACCATTGGCCAAGCTATTGTCCCAGTTCTCCACGTCCCTTCTCTCCCGGCCCTTGGCTCCACCCCCTCCAAGGAGCAACTGCCCCATCCACGTGGCCTCCAGGACCTGCTGCAAGCCTAAGCAGATACGATTTCCTCTTCTTCCCTGCCCCACTTATCCTTCCTGCAGTGCAGCAGAGGATACCTTCCCAGATTTCCTGTAGGAAGCCTGCATTCTTCTGTGTTTGGTAGAGGTGAAAAGGAAGAGGTTTCTCATTTGAGCCACAACCTTTAAGAACGTACCAGGCATGGTGGCTCATGCCTGTAATCCCAGCACTTTGGGAGGCTGAGGCAGGCAGATCACAAGGTCAGGGGTTCGAGACGAACCTGACCAATATGGTGAAGCCCCATCTCTACTAAAAATACAAAGATTAGCTGGGTGTGGTGGTGCATGCCTGTAATCCCAGCTACTCAGGAGGCTGATACAGGAGTATTGCTTGAACCCGGAGGCAGAGGTGACAGTGAGCTGAGATTGCGCCACTGAACTGCAGCCTGGGCAACAGAGGGAGACTCTGTCTCAAAAAAAAAAAAAAAAAAAAAAAGGAATGTACCTCCCTCCCATCTGTCATTCTATGAGCCAGAGAAAGGTAAGTGCCCTTGTCCTACCTAGTCACCCCTGAGGCTGAGTGCCCAGGCACAGTGGGAATCAAGAGGGCTTGAATAAGCCCTCACCCTCATCCCTGCTGGGCTGCACTGTGGCCTTCTTTCAAAATAAGAAAGTCAACTTTGAAATGTAGACCCAGTGGGGAATTTAAAACAAACACCTCAGCCCTAACAAAAGGGAAGATGGAAACAAAAGTTCTTGGTAGGCTCTGCCATGTTTTCAGAGGAGCCACATTGCTACAGATAATCATTCCGACAATTCCAACAGTCCCTTGAGAGGAAACCACTGCTGACTGCCACCTAGCAGAGCAGAAGCAGTGATGGGGACATATGCAATTGCAGACTTGAACTGCACAGACCTTGTCCCTTACCTCCCAGTCACCTAGCCTTTAGTTTTCTAGCCTCTGAGCCAGTGCGTGCAAAGGTGAAGGCTGAGAGGGCTTACATTTTGCCGTGGACAAGTCCCCACATAGATCAAATTGTTGAAAAAGCCATAAAAATGAGTAGGAGTTGCATAGACTGGGGTTGCAGTACCCTTGGTTGGATAAGCGCTCTTCTAAGACTTTTTACTGGGAATGAATAGTCACAGAGCAGGCAACAGCGACACCTGCTGTTCAGAACAGATTCAAACCAGGCCAGGAGAAACCGGAAACCCAAGTTCTAGTCATAGAGGCGGCATTACCTACACGTGATTTCACAAAGAAACTAAGACCTAGGGTCTGTCCTCCTAATGGTAGTTTTGGGATTCCTCATTTACCTGGTACAAGTGAGGAAGACACTGTCCTAGCTAATAATGTAGCTAGTAGTTATCATATTCGTGGATCGTGAGTTTCCAGAGAATGTCATACAAAGTGCTGTACTTAAACAGCACTATATTAAATGGATTCTCCTTAGCAATACAAAAAGTATAATTCCCCAAGAAACACAGTTGATATGTCTGATAATTGGACACCATTATGGGTTGAATTCTGTCCTCCAAAAAGATGTTGAAGTCATAAGCCCAAGTACCTGTGAATGACACCCCTGGGAGCTAGGGCCTTTGCAGATGATCAAGTTAACATGAAGTCATTAGGGTAGGCCCTAAGCCAACAGGACTGGTTTCCTTATAAAAGAATTATGGATACAGAGACAGACAGTCACACAGGTGAACAGCTTGTGACCATGCCAGCAGAGACTGGGGATGCCTCTAGGAATGCCAAAGATTGTCAGCAAATCACTAGATGCCAGGAGAGAGACCTGGAACGGCTCCCCCTCAGAGCCCTCAAAAGGAGCAACACTGCCGATGCCTTGATTCCACACTTCCAGCCTCCAGAATGGAGACTGATTTCCATTGTTCTAAGCCACAGTGTGTGGTACTTGGTTGTGGCCACCCTAGGGCACTGACGTGGCACTAATTATGGCTGCCATCTACTTACATTCTAGCCTAAACTGGAAACATTTGGGATACACCAGAAGAACCTAAGTGAATTCTAATCCAGAAGAACATAGTGGGTCCTAATCCTACATACCAGCTGCAGGATTTTAGAGCTCAAAGAATCTCAGCAACTTATTTACCCAATCACCTTGCCTATAAAAAGGGAACACCACCAACCTCCTCAGAGTTGACATGCCCCTCAGTGAGCTCGTGCAAGTGAATGTGGCCTATACATTTGAAAGGGTGACAACTGCACAGTGTTATCACAAGGAGTATGACTTTCCCCAGGAAGGGACAGATTGGTGAGGCCTACCCAGAATGAGCCCATCTATGCGACCCTACAACCACCTTGCTCTGTGCCTTGGGGAGCTGACCTGGAAGGAACACATCAGTGGCCTTTTGCTACCAACTAGGATGAGCTATGGGGAGGCACCAGTGGGAGGAGAGTGCCCTCTAGCTCTCTTCTGTTGGATTATCAGGAATTGACTGTATCATCTACAAAAAGCTGCAGCTATTGCCAGGCAACTGTCCCCATACAGCTACCCTATCGGGATTCCAGAAATCCTTGCTTTCTTGACCTTCCAGATTTAGGTTGTAACAGTCTCCCTGTAAGGGCTAACTCCAGAATAGTGAAGTAAATATGACTGATTTGCTTTCTAGGTCTGCAAACACCTTGGCAAACAGTCCCCTCAGTAAACACCCCTCACAATATCCACTTTGAGTAGGCCATCTTTTGCCTGTCAAGACTCTTTTAGTAATTAGTTTAGGAGGTGGTCCAAGAAACAGCCTCAAAATGCAACTGTAATATTATTTTGCACTCACATTTGATGACATCATAGATAACCTTCTTTGTTGAGGGAATCAGGACACAGGTAACCTACGGCATACAGCAGCATCAGGACTAACAAAATGATTTAGCTGTGGCTGCATGGGAGAAAGTCCAGGCAGAGTGCAAAACATTGGAAAACAAAGTAACTATGGCCCTTCTTTGCTACAGTGACAATAGTGATTGTGATAGATTAAAAAAAAAAAATGAGCACACTATGTTGCATACCTCCCATAAAGAGGTGGAATTTATTTCTCCACCTTGATCCTGGCCTGAGCCAGGTAAAAAAGGAGGGAAAAGAAGGTGACCAGCTGACCCACAGAATTGTGAGCAAATAAAGTGATGTCTTAAGCTATTATGTTTGAGAGCAGTTGGTTATGCTTCAAAAGCAAATTGCAGTAGTAACTATGCAGGTGGTTGGGAGACTGGCTTTAGGGAAAAGGGAAATTGAAGGCATGAATGTCCAACCGAGGACATCACTGGAAAGGTGGCAGCCTTCAAAGCAGCTATGAGAGAATCCTGCACCTCTGTTACCTCAGGCAGATGGGGCTGGGAACCATGCCCAATACCCGGCTCTCAGGATTGCAAAATCACAGCCACAAATAAAGAAGCCCGCTGGGTTTCTCAAACAAAGAGTTTCAAACTGCAGTTCTCACACCAGCAGCAACAGTATCTGCTGGGGACTTGTTACCTATTCAAGTTCTCAGCCGACTGATTCAGAATTCTAGCAATTCCTCCAGGAGATTCTGACACAGACTAAATTTTGAGAACCACCACACTAAGGTAAGTAGTGTTGAGAAAGGGGTGGGACTCTGAGCAGACAGAGATGACGCTGGGAATTCTGAATCCCCAACTTCCTCTGAAATCTGCCTTGTCCTCAAAGGCAGCTCCTCCCCCATCCCAGGAAACTTTCTACCTCCGCATAAACTTTTCCATGACTGCCCACCAGGCAGCTGCTCATAAGGAGGTGCCAGTTCTTTTCAGAATTCATTCTACTACCAGGCCTTCCACAAGAATTAGATCCCAATGTATCCCAGATAAAAAACACCAGGCCTGCTCTGACCTCATCCATCTGTGTGGAAGGGGTCCAGGAGCACATGAGAATGCATTCTCAGGGTGATGAACAAAGAGGATGAGATATTAGCAGTGGTGTGCTGGAGATGGTTGGACTGGCTCATGAGAGCTGATTGTTAAATATCTAGGAATGTTGCAAGATAGTTGTTAAAAATAGCCCTTATTAAAACTTAAGACGCATACACTTGTAAGTAGGTATACTGAAAATAAAGGTAGCAAATACTCCAAACTCACTCTTAGTTATTATCACTACTTTTACTCTTCTATTTCTGAGGTTATTTACCTCTTGGATCTACATAGCGGAGATACTTCACAATGGTAACTACTATACATCTGGTCTCGACTCACGTTCAGCTGGATGTCTACAGCTTGCAGTGAGCCATGGTGAGACCATTTGCAGACCGGAAGTCAGAAAATGCTGTGAGTCAGGCAGTCTGGATGGAATCGGAGACTATTATTCTAAGTGAAGTAACTCAGGAATGGAAAACCAACATCGTATGTTCTCACTCATATGTGGGAGCTAAGCTACGAGGCAGAAAAGCTTAAGAATGATACCGTGGACTTTGGGGACTCGGGGGAAAGGACGGCAGTGGCAAGGGATAAAAGACTACACACTGGGCACAGTGTACATGCCTCAGGTGATGGGTGCACCAGAATCTCAGAAATCACCACTAAAGAACTTATCTATGTAACCAAACACCACCTGTTCCCAGAAACCTACTGAAATGAAAAATAAGTTTAAAAATTTTTAAAATAAAACAGAACAACAACAAAAAAGAAAATACTGTAAGTCGGAGCTATATTCTTTTTTCTCCCTGAAAAGCTGCTTGTTAAACACCAGCATGGCCCTGACTATAAGGCTTGATAAGGCTAAATTTATTTTCATGAGTATACTCATCTGAAATTCAGGATCTAACATTCGCTCTAAACCTGGGAGTGATGTTTAATTTGAAACCTGGACTTGATGGCTGTATTAGCTTTCTATTGCCGCTGTGACAGGTTACCACAAACTAAATGGCTTAAACAACATATATGTATTATCTTACCGTTCTGGAGGTCAGAAGTCCAAAATGGGTCTGACTTAGCTAGAATGAAGGCGCCGGCAGGACTGCATTCCCCTCTGGAGGCTCTAGTGAAACATCTGGTTTTTTTTTTACTTCTTCCAGCATCTAGACGTTGCTCACATTCCTTGTCTTGAGTCTCCTTCCTTCATCTTCAGAGTTAGCAATGGACACTTGAGTCTTCCTCCTGATGACAGCTCTCCGATTCTAGCTCTTCTGCCTCCCGCTTCTTCATTTAAGGAGCCTTGTGGTTACATTGGGACCACCTGGATAACCCAGGAAAACCGCTTTATCTTAAGGTCAGCTGATTAGGATTCTTAACTCCATCAGCTCCTATTCTGTCTACTTTAGTAGCCTACAGTCAGAGTGCATTCCCAGAACCTCCTGCAAAGCCTTAGCGAAATACGAACAGTAGAATGAATCTATTATGTGCGACCTGTTCAGAGCCCTTCCCCAACCCATCTCCATTCAACTGACCCAACTAGGGGATCCCGGAGTAATCTCCACACACAAAAGCTTTGAGAAACATATTGGAGATGGGCCAATTGCACAGAGTTCTTTGGAAAGCTCTGGACGGAACAGGCTCCTTCATCTTAAGGAGAATAACACAATTCTGGTGTGGTAGAGCCCAGGTGGCACCACTCACCCAATAGAGACATAGTGGCCATAATTACTACAATAAACCTCAAAAACAGAATGATGCTGCAGGAATGAATTTGTGGCTATGACTAATTGATTATGGTGTCCTTAGAAATGGAATAAGCTGGTAGCCTACTAAGCAGCTGGCTGCTTGACATGTATAGGGGAAAAAAAAAATTCACGGGCAGAAGCCTAAATCAAGTCATCCTAGGGAGATGCACAGCATCCTTCACAGACCTGGAGCCCCAGAATGAAGACCCTGCAAAGTAGTCATAGTATATAATAAGAATTATCTACCAAAGCTTTCTCAGAGCAAGCAGTGGCCATTTACCCTGGTAACTGTGATGGGAGAGAGGGGAATATACAAGCCTCCCAGGAGTTACTAGATACTGGTTCTTGATTTACATGAGTCTTCAGAGACCCCCTTGCAGTATGGGAGCTCCTGCAGATCAAATGCTGAATCATCCTTGCCCAAGTCCTTCCTATATTGGGTCCAACATGGATCCTCACTGCGATTATACCCGGCATCTCAGGGCGAGTAGAAGGAATAAACTTTGCAACTGGCAGAATGTCTGCATTGGTTCCCTGACCTGTGGAGTAAGGGCTATTATAAGTGGAAGGGCCCAAAGAACTCTTCTGGAACTGACTTCTCTGCCAAAATTGTAAATCAAAAGCAACAGCGCATCCTCAGGGAGCTAGTACTTCACTCTTTGTGGCTGACCTAGCGGAGTAGTCTGGACTGTAAACATTCACCCTTCCTAGGGAGATAAAAAAGAGTGTTATTATCCCTTTTGATCAGAGTAATTAATCAGACAAATGGCTACAGACCTAATTCTCACAGTATATGGAAAGTAAAACATTGCTAGAAGAGAAGGCAAACATTTTCTATCTTAATATTATACACATTTCTGCGTCTCAGGAGGCTACAGCTTCTGAACAGGAGCACTGAGGAATCTAGGGGAGACTTAATTCTCCACAGGTACAAGTGGGGTTCCTCTTACCAGAACCACAGAACTGAGAATAAGAAATGGATGGTCACTCCCAAAGCAGGATTTAGGCACTGCTGACAACAGAAAAGGGAAACAGACTTGAAAGGCCACCAGAGAATGCCCACAATTTAGAGAAGCCTCTCAAACCAAATCCAGCACCATACTAACTGGCAAAACTCTAGACACATAAATTCAGAAGCCCACATGGAATGCCCCCATCGACACCATGATTTAACATCATTCTGGAGGCTCTGTTAACACAATGAAACAAAAGAAACAAAGTAAAGTTTAAACATTGGAAATGAGGAAGCAGCATTATTATTATTTGTAGATACCACTGAACTCCAAAAGAATCAACTGGGAAACTATCAACATCTAAGAGAATTAAGCAAAGTGGCTAAATTACAATAATTAATCATTTTCCTACATGTAAAAAGTAGGCAGAAAACTAATGAAAGAAAAGAACCAATAGACAACAGCCACAAGAACAAAAACATGAAATGTGCAGACCTTTAATAAAGAAAAATTTAAGTTTCCTCTGAGTAGAAGACTTGTCTAAGGAAAATATCTTGTTCTTAGATAAGAAATAATGTAAAGATGTCAATTCTTCCCCTATTAATTTATAATCTAAAATCCTAAGTTCATATGGAAAAATATACATGTAATAATAGGAAATTATGAAACAAAAGATTAATGCAAAGAAGTAACTCTACTACCTATTTAAATGAATTATAAAGCTAAATAACTGAACAGTTTAGTGTTTAAAAAGAAATTGTTAAGCCAATAAAAAATACAAAGTTAATAAACAGGCTCAAATACAAATGTGAATTTAATGTCTAGTAACGCTGGCATTCCAAATCAGTGAGAAAAGAGATCAACAAATGACCTTGGGAAGACATTTCTTCCATTAGTTTTCTGTCTACTTTTTGTCTAGAAAATTTATTAATTATTGTAATAAGCCACGTTGTCACAATCTCCTATTTTTTTAGTTTTCGTTTTTTAGGGTTTTTTTTTATTTGTAGTACAGTGACATCTACTAATAATAATAATGTCGCCTCTTCCTTTCCATTGTTTAATTTGGGAAACAATTGCTAGATCCCTGGCTTACTCCCTGCATGAAAACTAACTCCTAACGAATAAAGACTTAAAATAAGTAAAGTCAGAAAGGCACTGGCTTAAAAATAACAAGAAATAACATTAATTGAGCATTTACCCTATGCCAAGCATTACCTCACAATATCCCTGTGTGATAGGTACAAATGATGCATCTGAGTCCAGAGAGGTTAAGTAAGTTAGCCAAGATCACACAGCACATGTGATTTAAACACAGGCAGCCTAACTCCAAAGCCCATACACTTAATCACTATGTCATACAGCCTCTCAATTCCAGGAAAAAAGATGAGTGAATTTTTCTGTACCTTGGAGAAAGGAAATGTTTTCAAAGTATCATCAAAAACTAGAAGCCATAAAGACAAAGACTGACCATTTTGACTATATAAAAGTTAGTTTTCTGGATGAAAAAAATTAAGCGAAAAGATAAAACAACTAAGAAAAAAGTTATTTGTAACACAGATGTCAAAGGATTCATTTACTTAACATATAAAGAGCACTTGCAAATTAGTAAAAACAAACAAATAAACCTGTAGTCCCATAGAAGACTGGGAAAGAAGCATAAATGGAAAAAGACACCCAAATGGCTCGTAATTAAAGAAATGAAATGATGACAATAGGAAACCTCTCTTTTGCTTTGCACACAATCAAAATATTTAAATGTTTTTAAAATTAAAAAAAAACACACAAGATGTTTGCAAGGATGTAGAAAATGTACATTAAAATATACCATGTAAATTGCAATAACCTCTTTTTTTAAATGTGGCAATACTCCTCAAATGTAAAATCCACATAACCTTTGACATAATAGTTTTGCTTCTAAGAACCTATCCTCCACAATAATTGCACATGTGTAGAAAGTGACCACTGAAGCAATGACTTGGTTAGGCAATACCTGCAAGCAGTCTAGATGCCCATTACGTAGAGGACAGAGTGAAGTAGGAAAGTGTAAGCCAGAATGCTTTGATTCATTCTTGGTTAAAATTATAGTCTGAAACAATGGACTGCAAGTTTCAATGGTCTTATAACTGCTTTGAATGAAAAAGCTGTGGATACAAGTGCTTTTGATAAGTAGAGCTTCTGGTTAGCCATGATCCATGTTTTAATACAAGATTAAAGGAAAAAGTTAGTATCTACCAGCCAATTACTGCAACATTAAAATAAATCTATACTTTTTTCTGTATCTTGTGCAGATGAAGCTAATTTTCTGTCAAAATCAGTTTACTAAAAAGAGCCAAAAGCTTTCCGAATATGTAAAGGTTTGTTTTCACAATTACCTAATGGGACTGTTGACCTATAACTTTGAGACCACATATGTTTGTTACTGGAAACTACACATATGCTTATTTTAAAGGATCACATTTGTCCTCTTGAAAACTGTGTTTGCATAAGAGATTTAATGACTCATCAACCTGGATACACTTAATCACTAAATATGACCTCACGGATTTTGTAGTAATAAACAGGTCCACATGAAACCTGTGAAATTTTTCTTGGAGTTAAAAGTGGTTCTTCATTTTGACTTTCTCCTTTTATTGGTTTACGTAAATTATCTTTAAATAGTGTGACTGTCAGATTCATTAAAAACTCTGTCTTTTTAAAATAGCTAAATAAATTATGGCACATCAAAACAATGGAATAAGAAATGGAGCAAATCTTTTCCTCACCCTACTCCAACAAGCCTCACACCAGTTTCTGATTCAACTGGTCTGAAGTGGGGCTTAAGAATGTGTAACTCCAACAAGCTCCCTGAAGATGCGGATGCAGTTGGTCTGGCGACCACGCGTAGAGAGCCTTTGCTCTAAGGTATGCAGTAAGTAACTCTCCCTGTATTGATGTAGAAAGATTTCCCAAGACACAGTATATTAAAGGAAAAAACGGAAGACTGATGGGTTGGTCTCATTTGTTTATGTAGACAAACTTATTCATGCTTGGGAAATGGCTGGAAGGATTTCTTCTGGGCAGCGGACAAGGAGAGAGACTGGCCTATATTGAACACCCTTTTAAACCACTTGTTTACCACCTGCATGTGTTCATTTTAAAAGAGTAAAATAAAGATGTCTAAAATTCAAAATTCGTAAAAGAGATAGTTGAATCTGGCACTGTCCAAATATATCTATAATGCCTCCCCTTGTGGAGCCTGGGACCAAGCAGGGTCTCAAACTATCTGGACGGTCGGGCCCCTTTCCTAGGTGGTGCCATGGCGGCCGTGGGGTGAGGAAAACGTATTTTCCTGCAGGAAAATATGCACGGCTGTAACCCGTCCATTTCTCATCCAGGGATAGCGAGGCCTTCCCGGAGGAGGCGTCTGCGGTGGGAAGTGGGAAAAAGCTAGTCAAAGGGACGGGGGGCGAAGGAGCGGACTCGCCTGCTGCCTTGGGGGCGGAAATCTGCAAGCTAGCCTGGGAGAGGGGACAGAACAGAGGCTGATCCTTCCCTGGGCAAGGGAAGGAAAATAAAGTGGCTGGCCTCGGAGTAGGGGATGGGTAGGGGCGATGGCGCTGCGGCTGCAGGACGTCGCGGGGGCTGGGGGCGGGCAGGACTAGAGTCGGGAGGAAGGTAGTGGTGATGGCGGGGGGTGGGTGGCAAACGGAGCCCGAGCGAAAGCCTGAGAAGCTTCTGGTTGCCCCCGAACCGACTTTAGTCCCTGGCCCTCCAGCGGGGCGAGGAGGAAGCGCATCCGAGAGGCAACTACGCGGTGGGTCAGCGGTGTTTGGCACCTGACCGTAGGTACAACACTCAGCAAGGCACCTGAATGGGATATAGGAGAAGGAAGCCTCCACCCCAACTCCAAAATCTCGGCCCCAGTGCAAATCCGGCAGAAGTGGGAGGTGAGGCGCCGTGGCAGCCCCAGGGAAATGGCAGTGACACAGGTGGCAGCGACCTTCAGAGCGCCAGGCCCGCGGCAGCACAAATGCAGGCAGCAGCTCTGGCCAGAAGAAGGCGCTTCTGCACTGCCGGGTTCACAAAAGCGGGGCGTTTGGGCTGAACGTCCACTCAGCAGCGGCAGAGGTGGAGGAGACCCGGCTCCTGCCATTTGGAATTCAAGCCCTGGACTGTGGTGGAGCCTTGGTTCGATAGCCTGATTTTGGTCGCTATTTTTGCCGGCTATCACCTTATCTTCCACCCCCTTTTTTGTTTTTGTTGATGGGATTATTGACATAGAATAAAATTCACCAAGGTTAAGTGCCCAGTTTGAGAGATTTTGGTAATTGCATAGAATCATTTAACTGCCATCATAACCAACATGGAACAGTTCGATCATCCTAAAAGTTCCCTCCTACTTCATTGTTCTTCATGGTCTCCTGTGACCACACAGCCCCAGGCAACCCCCTCAGCTGCTTTCTGTTACTAGGTTTCCCTTTCCAGCAAGTTTTCCAAATGGAATCAGTCTTTTAAGTCTGGCTTTGTTCACTTAGTATCATGTTTTGAAATTCAGCCATGTTGCTGCGTGTCTTCCTGTCTTGCTCCAGGGTATGGGGATACCACACAAGTTTATCCATTCACAAATTGGTGGACATTTGGGTTGTTTCCAGTTTTGAATTTTACAAATAAAGTTTCTATGAACAATTTGTATACGTTTTTGTGCACATAGCTTTTTATTTCTCTCCGGGAAATAGCTAAGCAGTGGGATTGCTGGGGCATATGGTAAATGTCTGGTTAACTTTATGAGGCAGTGCCACACTGTTCTCCAAAAGGGCTATCCTTGTGCATTCCCACCAGGAATGTAGAGGCGGTCCAGTTTCTCCACAGCACTTGCTAGCTCCAGCCTTTTTAACCTTAGCTGTTCTAGTGAACATGTTGGACCATCACTTTTGATTCTATCCCATCAGGTCCAGCGTCTACAGCATTGCAGAATGCTCCCGCCACACTGAGCAGTTGTCGAGTCTCAGAAGGTTCTGTGGCTGCAACCTTCCTTTCAGGCCTCCAAAGGATGCTGAGCAGCTGCTACTGTAGAACAAAGTTCTAATACACAGATGAGAGGGAGTGTTCCTTTTTTTTCTGAGACGGAGTCTTGCTTTGTCGCCAGGCTAGAGTGCAGTGGCTCAAGCTCAGCTCACTGCAACCTCCGCCTCCTGGGTTCAAGTGATTCTCCTGCCTCAGCCCCCTGGGTAACTAGGATTACAGGCCTGCGCAGCTTATTTTTGTATTTTTAGTAGAGACAGCAGCTAATTTTTGTATTTTTAGTAGACTTAGGGTTTTGCCATGTTGGCCAGGCTGGTCTCACTCCTGACCTTGTGATCTTCCTGCCTCAGCCTCCCAAAGTGCTGGGATTACAGGCGTGAGCCACCGTGCCTGGCCGGGAGCATTCTTACTGAGAGAGAAGTGAGGATGAATACCAGAAATGCCCTCAAACGCTTCTGAATGCTTTGGATATTTTTACAGCCAGTGGACAGTTGTCAGTTAACCATGGCCTCAGCCTTGCAGAAACCCATCTGGAAATATATTTAAATGGATAAACCTCAAATTACTTTCATCATGCCAAATGCATACTTTTTAGTGCATTTCATATATATATATATATAGTGAAAGAAGAAAGCCAACTACCCAAGCTAAATGATAGGCTAAACACATCTCTAAAAACCTCAAAGTAGGGGCATAAGCACAGAGTTCTCCAGAGAGTCCTGAAAGATGCTGTTGATAAAGTACCAGAGCACAGCAGTCCTATTCTAAGTAACACAGAACAGCCTTCTCACTGAAGCAGTGATGCAGTCTGGAGCCTTCTACTACATCCTGCTCGCATTCAGATGGGTAGGCTGCCATCTGCAAGGGCCGGCAGATCTGGAACCAGTGCAGAGAGGTGAGCTGGGGGGATGGCTGGGGAGTTTCTGGTCTCAGATAATAAGAGTATATTAATTTGCTAGGGTTGCCTAGCAACAAAGTACCACAGACCAGGTAGGTGGTTTAACCAATAGAAATTTATGATCCCACAGTTCTAGAGGTTAGGGGTTTGATATCAGAGTCTCTGCAGGTTTGTTTCCTTGAGGGCTAGGAGGGAGAATCCGTTTCAAGCCTCTGTCCTGGCTTCTCATGGTTTGCTAGCAATCTTTGGTGTTCCTTTGTGTAGATGCATCACCCTATTTTAAACCTTAGATGGAATTCTCCCTGTGTGTATGCCTGTCTCCAAGTGTCCCCTTTCTATGAAGACACCAGTCATATCAGAGTAGAGCCCCGCCCTATTCCAGCGTGACCTCGTCTTAACTAATTACGTCCACAAAGACTCAATTCCAAATAAGGTCGCATTCCGAGGTAATGGGAATTTGGGGAAGACCCAATTCAACCTATAACGGGGACCTGGTCATCCTTAAATCAGTTCCTGACTTTACCTTTCCCCAAAAACAGCATGGGTGCTAATGAGGTACACATTGAACTGGGTAAATCCTGGACTCAGAGAGTCATCAGAGAACCCACATCTCTGGCTCCAAGAGGAAACGCACCAGTGTGACCAGGATTTATCAACAATAATACTCTGTTGTAAGCATGTGGGTGGCATGGGCATGGGGTAAGCTCCTGGGTTCTTCTAGGGCTAAACATACTGCTTCACCCTGCACTCCCCACTCTGCCCTAGGGCACCCTGAATGCAGCAGAACAAACTTAGGCAAGGCTAGCAGCAGCACCCACCGCTAAAAGTTTGCTTCCACAAGCTCTAAGCCAGCGCACAGGTGCAGCAACTGGGAATCCCCTGGAGAAACACCTGCAGATGATTCTCAGTCTTCTTTATCTCCTTTCACCATGACTCCAGCCTTCCCATCTGTCTCCCTGAGTGACTGCCACAGCCTCCTAAAGGTCTCCTCATTGCCATCCTTGACCCATTACAGTTTATCCTCAACACAGTAGCCTTGGTGATTCTGCTGAACATAATAGTAATTGTGTCAGAATGCGGACCCGGTTGAGCTACTCATGGGAAGGCTAAAACATGTAGTTCCCACATGCCTCTCCCTAGGACTCTGATGCACTGGATTCAGCATGGTGAACTCAGGTAAAGCTGCTCTGAATCATTCAGAGTTAAAGCCCAAGTGCCAACAAGGCCACCAGACTTGGAAATGGCCCCCATGCTTCCTCTCTGGCCACGTCTCATACAGCTTTTCCCTGGGTCACTCTAATCAGCCACTCTGGTGTCCTCGCTGCTCCTAGAACCAGCTATCCTCCTCCCTACCGCAGAGGCTCTACCCAGGAATCTGTGAGGCTTGCTCCCCGTGCCTTCAAGACCTTGTTTCAAGATCACCTTCTCAGCCAGGACTCCTCTTATGACCCCATTGAAAACTGCACCCGCTCCCAATCCCTGCTCAGTTTTTCACATAGCATTTTTAATCTTTTAACCTGATATCCTTATTCTGTTTTTCACCTGCACTTCCCCCACACTAGAATGGAAGCTTCATTCTAGGGTGAAGAATTTTTGTTTTCTTCTTGGGTATATGCTTAGGGCTAGGCCATTGCTTGGCACAGAGCACATATTCAGTTTATGTTTGTTGGACAAATAAGTTTTGAAATAGACACATTCCCAGGCCCCACCCCAGATGTGTGGCATGGAAACTGCAGCACCAAAAGTGTAGGAATCTGCATTGCTACAAAGCCCCCACTGTGTTTCTTAGGCTCACCAAAATTTGAGAACCAAAATTTGAGTCCAAGGGGTGATGGAGTCATCCAGCCTCAGCCCCAAGTCTCTGAAAAGCACAGAGAAGGGGGAAAATGAGTCAGGCAGGATGACCTCCTAAGAGCATCTGATCTTCACTACAAGTCCCAGGTCTTAGATTTCCTTGGACTCAGGGTGGGTTAAGATGACCTCAACCCACATGGTTAAACTCCCAGCTGATGGGCCCCCTGACCCTGAGCTCTGGGTTCTGAGGGAGGTAAGGTTCCCAAGCCACAGGTAGATGAGGTGGACTGACAATCTGCTTAGAAGGGGGTGTTTAAGTTTGTTTTCATGTTGCTATAAAGACATACCAGAGACTGGGTAATTTATAAAGAAAGGAGGTTTAATTGACACACAGTTCCACATGGCAGGAGGCCTCAGGAAACTTACAATCATGGCAGAAGGAGAAGCAGCAGCAAGTACCTTCTTCACTAGGCGGCAGGAAAGAGGAGCCAGCACAGGGGAAACTGCCATTTATAACCCATCAGATCTCATGAGAACTCCTTTCACTATCACGAGAACAGCCTGGGGGAAACTGCTCCTATGATCCAATCTCCTCCCACCATGTCCCTCCTGGACAAATGGGGATTACAATATGAGATGGGATTTGGGAGGGAACAAACAGCCAAACCATATCAGTGAGTGAGAGGTCACAACCAACTATTCCATCAACTATGCAGCCATGGAATTAGGCTCACTGGACCAAATTGAGTGGGAAAATCCCCTGCTTTCAGTTATTATCTAGGATATTTAGGAAGTCCCATAATAGTGAAGGCAAAGAACTAAAGATTTGAATGGTGGGAGAAGTCTCACCTGAAGGTGGGGGAGTGAGAGGAAGTGCCTCGTGGCCCCTGGGCTGTACTAGCACAAGCTGTGCCACACCTCTAGGAAGCTGGAGCAACATTGGAATGTAATCAGCTGGATGGGGGGCCATCAGGAAAGGCTGGATCCAGACTAACTTTGTTCAGGAAGAGAAAATCAAAAGATATTTTCAGAAGCACTCCTTTAAAAAAAAAAAAAGTCTTCATAACCCTAACAATATTTGGCTCATCAGCAGAACCTTCAATTAATTATGAGAAACTTTAAGGAAATCTTCAGAGCACATGTCCCTCTAATCCATCATTGGCCTCCCTGGGTATGTGTAAAGGAATACACTTACCCCTGTGGGCTCTCTCAGCCCTGCCATTCTGGGAGTCTGGGCGTCTGTGTCCCTGCCCTCCTTGGGCTCCAGGGACACTATGAGTCCATTCATTATGAGCAAGTAGCCTAGGACAGCTCCAACCTTTGACCTCACATCAGGAAAAGGTGGGATTGGACGATCCCATCCTATTTACATCTCATGTACCTACTGACCCTCCCACTCCCAGTAGACCTCACCCTTCCTAGGGGCCTTGAGAAGCAAGGGAATGTTTTGGTAAGCTTTGTTCAGTGTTCAGCAAGGGCCCTTCAAACACTCTAATGATGAAGGCTAAAGTCCTCCTGAGAAACCCAGAGAATGCTCAAGATGGTTGGATCTGAAGCTGAAACTGTCTAACCCGAAATGACAAAAGGATGTGATGGCAACATATCTTCCTATAAAGCTCTGAACTTTCCCTCTTTTCCCCTCCTCAGAGAAATTTAGAAAGCATTCGCCAGAGCTGACTATGTCGACACGTGTCTATCAAACACCCCTTGTGCCAGTTATCCATGTATTGTCTCTCAGCTCCAAATTCACCCCCTTTGGCCACATCTGGTGATCCTGGAGCTGTTCTCTGTGAATGTTTGTTCTTGACAGATGGCATGATGCTAAGTTTGATCAACAGAGGCTGTTGGCGGACACTAGAGAAGGAAGGGGTTTCTGCGCCTGGTCCTTCGATGCTCTCCCAGATTTGCTCCTGGGGCACGTGTTGGCCAGGAGCATGAAGGACACCCAGTGGTGTCCACCCAGCAGGTTGCAGCAGCAGCTTGTGGGCAGCTTCACACTGAGCTCCACCAGCATCCTAGGACACGGCTCCCTGCTTCCCAGCACTGACTGGCAGCACTTTGGCAAACATCTCCACCATCCAGTGGGCCACACCTGCCCTCCCGCTACGGAGATTCCCTTCCTGGTTTGTTCCTTCCCTGGAGCTCTGCCTCAGCCCTGCAGGTGGAGGCTGCTCCCTGAATCTGCTATTCTTTAGTCTCTACCTGTTAGTACCTAGTCCCTTGCTACTCAGCATCCTATATTAAACTTTCCCAGCCAGGTGTGGTGGCTCATGTCTGTAATCCCAGGACTTTGGGAGGCCAAGGTGGGTGGATCACCTGAGTTCAGGAGTTCCAGACCAACCTGGCCAACATGGTAAAATCTTGTCTCTACTAAAAATACAAAATTTAAAAAAAAAAAAATGCTGGGTGTGGTGGCGGGAGCCTGTAATCCCAGCTACTCGGGAGGCTGAGACAGGAGAATCACTTGAATCCAGGAGACAGAGGTTGTCATGAGCCGAGATAGCGCCATTGCACTCTAACCTGGGTGAGAGAGCAAGACTCTGTCTCAAGAAAAAAGAAAAAAGAAAATAAAATAAAACTTTCCTAGTTCAGATAGCTATGTGGCTCCTGTTTCCTGACTGGACTCTGAAGGATATACCCATGCGTTAACTACCTAGAGTCTACAATTAATATTTTGCTATATCTTCCTTATCATATGGGAGCCTCTTATTAGTAACGATCTCTAGCTGCACAGGTCAAAACAAGGCTCATCCTAGGGATAAAGGTGTATTCGTTTGCAAGGGCTGCCATAACCAAGTATCCAAGACCCAGTGGCTTACGCAACAGAAATTAGTTTTCTCACAGTTCCTGGAGGCTGACATTCAAATCAAAGTATTGGTTAGTTTGTTTCTTCCGTAACCTCTCTCCTTGGCTTGCCAATGGCCATCTTCATGTTCACACGGCATCCCCTCTCTATGCCTGTGTCCTAATCGCCTCTTCTTATATGGACACCACTCATAGTGGACTGAAGCTCATCCTAGACCTCATTTTAACTTAATTACCTCTGTAAAGACCCTGCCTCCAAATACCAACACATTCTGAGGAACTAGGGACTATGCCTTCAGCATATGAATGGGGGAACACGCAATTGAACTCATCACAGAAGAGATCCACAGAAAGGTGTCCTTGTGCCCTGTGCTTTCTGAGGAAGAAGTGTTCCCTTGAGATTCTCAGAGGTAAAGATGCAACTAAGTCATTTCTTCTGCTCCCTGGAAAACAAAATGAGATAGACATGTACCTCCTCGAACGAGCCACCTGACACCACTGAGCAGGGCGTAAGAGGTAACATTGAAGAGTTGGAGGGAGGAGAGATGAGAGAAGAGAAAATCAAGGAGCTTGAGTTGGTCTTTGCAGATGATTGGCGTCTCTGATAAGACCAGGCAGGGGATATTTAGAGTGCCCTGGAGGATCTGAGAATGCCCAGACCACTAAATAAACCAGTGGGGATTGCACCAGCCTTGCTGAAAGGGCCTTGCTGAGTGGTCTGGAGGTGAAGCAATGGTGCCTGGAGAGTGAGTGCAGCTCTGGAGGGATTCGATGTCTCACAAAGACCAGGCAGGCCGCAGACACCACCACCTACTAGGCTACACAGGCTTTAGGAAATGTCATCACGGGACAGGGAGGCTGAGTGCAGGCAATTGCAGGACCTTGGGAAACTGTGGGCTTTTCTTGAGGGGCAGCTTCCTCAAAACACAGAGTCAGTGTTGCCCTTTCCTTTTAAGTGGCAACACTGACTATGTGTGTTGAGGAAGTTCTGGGCAGGCCAGTTATGCAGCAGTGGTTTTCTTGGATTCAGAAACAAGGGAAGACTCACCACTCCCCAGATGATAACTCCAGCTCTGCATGCTACAGGGACCTCAGCCCACATAGAACAAAAGCTCACTCTTTTGGAAGAAGTTGCCTTTTACTGCATAATATGTAAGGAGAAAAAGTATTTTAAGTCCCAGAAAATGAACCTAGGGAACCATTAGGGGAGGAAGAAGCTTGGCCTAGCCCTGCTGCATCCTGACTCTGTGCGTTCCCTGTTCGGTCAGCCTATTGCTGGGGTCTGGGGTGGTGATTAAATCACCTGCAATCAGAGGCCAATTCAGACCAGCATTGGGAAACTGTTTGGGGATGCCTAAAAGAGAAGACCTGACATAAACACACAGCAGATACCAGCACTGAGCTCTAGCTGGACCCTTGTCTCACTTCCTCACCACTTTCTCACTTTGTCACCATGTTTTCAAGATTTAGAAAGTCCTTTTAGATCTATCTTTGGCTTCATGAAAGGTTTTCTTCACAGTCATGTTTTATAAAATAAAAAGGAAGCTTGATCTCCCTGCCACATTTTCACTCCACTAATGGATTCTTTTTCTGATACCATATTATTTGCAAGCCATTAAGTCTCTGCAGACTTGGCTGACACTCAGAATATATCTCTAAGGAGAGTCACAGGGACTGGCAAAATCTTCAGTTTGCATATTTCACTATCTTCATTTGAATTTCCTATTAGGTTTAATGATGAGGGGAATCTAGAACCACAACCTCATTTCTGATGAGGATACAACCAATAGACCTGTAGCCTGCAAAGCACCAGGGCCACCAAGTGCAGTTGCTCAGTTGTGCACTGCACAAAGATGCTGTTCAAAGGGAGTGCTATTCACATCATAGACATCTTCACTGTTTTGAAATATGTTCTTCTTTGTTGTCTCCAAAGGTGGGCAGTCTGTATGTTTATTATAATAATGTTTAAGCACACAGCAATAAGACATCTTGCTTTAACAAAATCACTATATTATGATGGATGAATGTAAAGTGTCTAACGGGGTAGTTTCATATTGTTCTTCAACTTACAAATGATCAGCAGCATGGTACTTTGACATCATATTATTTTTATTGTGCTGTAGTTTACTTGTGCTTCCAAACAAGGAGTTGACTGATAATGGTGATTGGTGAGTATGTAAAAAAATCCATCCCCTTTGTTATTAGAGCACTGCTGAATTTACTCTCCATCTTACAGTTTGTCACCTGATATTTGTTACTTCACCTAGATTATATTATTAAACTTTCAGCTTACGTCTATAGTACTTTCTATACTATACTATATATAGTGAGATGAATCATTGAAAAATAATGGATAATTTTTCGTTAATAATCCATTGAGTGTAACAGAGATATTTTTTAGAGATTATGTTAGTGTTTTAAAATGAGATGTTTCCAGAACTCAAAGGCACCTTTTTCTAATCTGGACAAAGCCATTTTACATGCTGTCAGTGGTTCTCATAACCAAGAGCCTTAAACCAGACTGTCTTGATGCCATATGTGTGAAGGATGTCCTGTTCTTTACCTCCATCCCAGCCCCTTCCCTCAAGCTCCATTAAGGCAGGATTGGGAGCAGCGATCCAACCTCATGTGGTCTATAAACTCTCCAAAAGTGGTTACAAAAGTCTGGGCACATTGTGTGCTTTTACCTTTGTTTCAGGGCAACTATCCATGAGGTTAATTGCATCTGTGCCTCGAAAAGAGCAAAAATCATTGTTTTAGGTTGCAGCAGTGGTTCTCAAACTTTATTATGTATTGGAATCAGCTAGAGGACTTGTTAATACACAGATTCTGAACCTGTCCTCAGGATTTCTAATCAGTAGGCCTGGAGCAGAGCTCAAGAATCTGCATTTCTAATGAGTTCTCAGGGGATGCTGTTGTTGCTGGCCCAGGGAAGACATCTGGAGAACCACTGCTTTAGAATGTCAGCCGTGGCTGGGTACAGTGACTCACGCCAGTAATCCCAGCACTTTGGGAGGCCAAGACAAGTGGGTCTCTTGAGGTCAGGAGTTCAAGACCTGCCAGACCAACATGATGGAACCCCACCTCTACTAAAAATATAAAAATTAACCAAGTGTGGTTGTGCATGCTTACCATCCCTGTTACTTGGGAGGCTGAAGTAGGAGGATGGCTTGAACCTGGGAGGCAGAGGTTGCTGTTGGCCGAGATTGCACCACTGCACTCCATCTTAGGTGATAGAGCCAGACCCTGTCTCAAAAAAAAAGTGTCAGCAGTGCCTCTGATCAATACAGGCCTGCATGGGGCAGAACCCTGCACCTGCGGATACACTGGGTTTCTAGCCTCCTTACCAGCAGAGGGCAAGTCCACATTTATTCCAACCTGTGTCAACAGTCTCTTCCATCACAAGGTGGCAGCACCGGCACACAAATCTTGATACAGACACGGGGCCCAAAAATTTTAAATTCAACCAAAAAGCAAGATAGAAAAGTCACATGAACTGCATTTATTCTACAAATTGGATGTAACCTAAGCCTGACAACTCATCAAAATGTTTATCTGTTAAGAACACTATCCATGCAAATCAGGTTTCAAGTCTAAACTAGACTGTGTGGCAGACGGGAATAAGAGCTGGGTGTTGTGTGGCCTGAGGCCTCTAGCCTGGCACCCCGGATAGGATTTCATACTTCTCTGTCTGGTGATTCAGAAATGTTCCTCTGTGGAAAGTCCTAGGCTGGATGCAGCAAAATTACCCGAGGTGCTTATTAAAAATACAGATTCCCTTTCCTCTCATAGCCCATTAGATTAAGTAGATATAGGGTTAGGGTTAGGAACAGACAGTTATCTTTATCTTTTTTTTTTTTTTTTTTTTTTTGAGATAGAGTCTCACTCTGTCACCCAGGCCAGAGTGCAGTGATACAATCTCAGTTCGCTGCAACCTCTGCCTCCCAGGTTCAAGCAATTCTCCTGCCTCAGCCTCCCGAGTAGCTGGGATTACAGACAGGTGCCCACCACCATGCCTGGCTAATTTTTGTCTTTTTAGTAGAGATGGGGTTTCACCATGTTGGCCAAACTGGTCTCAAACTCCTGACCTCAAGTGATCTGCCCACCTTGGCCTCCCAAAGTGCTGACATTACAGGTGTGAGCCATGGTGCTGGCTGCAGTTATGTTCTTAGCAGGTGCCCCAGTTGATTCTGAGGCCCAGCCCTGTTTTGGCTACCTGCATCTCTCTGTTTAATAAAAATAAAACCAGTGCTTACCTATGAATATTTGGCTGTCTCTGCCATTCACATAGTGGTTCTTTTTAGGTTCTGAACTCACAAAGCAGTTCCAAATGCAGAAAGAGCTACACTTTCCCATATGGCAGCTGCCAGCCACACATGGCTAGTGGCCACTTGAAATATCGCTGTTCTGCACTGATATGTGCTGTCAGTGTTAAATAACACCAGATTTTGCAGACTTCACAGGGGAAAAATAATGCATAATATTTTATTCATAGCTTTTATACTAATTACATGTTGAAATGATTTTTAAAAAATATTAGGTTAAATAAAAAGATATTCTTAAAATTAATTTTACCTGCTTCATGTTTCTAATGTGACTACTAAAAACACTGAATTATGTATGTGGCTCATGATATATTTCTATTAGACAGCATTGGTTAGAGGATGTAAACAGCTTTGGCAAGAATGGAGGGGAAAGTGGAAATGGGAGAGGCAGAGCCTAACAGGGCTCAGGGGAAGAAGTCTTGACCGCATGGAATTCTAACCGCATTCCTCGACCCGGGCCTCACATCCTGGCAGCCAGGCCTGGAAGTGAAACATCCTTCAGCCTGCAGCCGCAGCAGTGCTTCAATAACACTTTATCCATGGGTGAGTTCCAACTTAGGCACAAGCCGGCTACAAATACCCCGGAAACACCCACTCTCCAAACAGGTTGAGCTCTGAGACAGACTGGATATTAGTCACTCGCCAGATCTCAGAGGGCCTTTCATATAGGAAAAAACGTGGTTCCTGCAGATGGTTGCTGGTAAGTGGGGTGTCCCCCAGGGCTTATTGAACCTGTGCCGTACGTGAAATCTCTACTTTTACAACAAAGGAAAACTTGACAGCTCATCATTAAACAAAACTGTATTTGTTTGTTCATTGCTTATTTAATGTAAGAATAAGAAAACATATGTTAAAATAGCTTCTCTGCAATACTATTACTGCGTTCCAAGAAAGGCAGGTTTATACTTAGCTGTGGTCCTCAGTGGTGTCCCCAGATCTGCAACATCTGGGAACAGCTAAGAAATGCGAATTCTCAGGCTCCAGCACAGACTTAAGAGATCAGAAACTCTATCTAGGGGTGGAGTCCAGCAATCTGGACTGTGACCAGTCCTCCCCTCTTCTCTCCCCCCTCCCCTCCCCTCCCCTCCCTCCCTCCCTCCACTCTCTCCAGTCTGCTGTGTTAGGAAGCTATGCGGTCAGCCAGTCAAAAAGAGCAGATTTCAGAGTCAGGAGTCCCAAGGTTCACAGTTGAGCTCCATTCCCTACTGGGTGACTGGGAGTAGTTTCTAAACTTCTCTGATCCTGTTCTGCCATCTGAGGAATGGGGAAAATAATATCTCCTGTGTACGACTATTATTAGGAATTGGTGAGCTAATGTGTGGAAAAGGCTGTACCTGGTTTTTGGGACAAGAAACAGATTATTATCAGTTACATGAAGGTGAGGCATCCAAAATGCTAGGAGAAAAACCTGAGCCTTTGCATGGTATCGCTGTGTCCATCGTTATCTTATCTACGCCCACAGCATGTTCCCTTTTTTTCACAGAAATTACCTATTTTCCATGATTAGTCAGTGAATCTACAACAATTTTATCTAATCTCATTCTTGCTTATGGACTCATTAAAGTGTTATCAGTCTTACGGAATTATTTCAAACCCCGTGAGCTCCTCCAAATAATGTTTGAGGGTTCCAACTTTCCCTGCCCCCTCACAATACAGCCTCAGAGGCTGATTTGATCAAGTGAAACCAGTGTGCCTCCTACTTCATTCTCCCGGGTTTGCTGCTTTGCTAAGGACCTCTCACAAAATGCATACTGCTTTTTTTAAATTTTAGCCTTCATGTTGTATACCAGATAGCTAGACTTTTTCCTTCTACACATCTACTGTTCTGTATATTCTGACCTACATCTGCATACTGCCTTAATAGAATGGATGTTTGCAGACGTGACTGTGATATTGGAATATGGAAGGATCAGTCCAGGGTCAGGAAGCAGCAGGTTGGCTTCATTCTCAGTGTTTTCTTTCCTGGGTCTTTGAAGCACCGGTGTTGCAGGGAAAAGGTTGTGCATCAGGAAGTGTCATTTAAAAAGGACCTGAGCTGGGTTGAGATATCAGCCAACACACACCATGGCTGTGACCCCCACACCCCACCATACACTACTAGTCAGGGCAGCAACCCTGATCGTCCAACAAGCAGCAGAGCTGCCCAGCAGCAACCACATTAGGAAGGAATCAGAAACCAAGGCTCCCCTGGCTGTCACCCCATACCCACTTGCTGTCACGTAGAGTACTTGTTTATTAGTAATGATCTACTTTCAGTATCCTGCATCTGGTGGTGAACATTGGTGCTAGGACTTTTTAGCCTATGGGGCTCTCTGCTGAGCACTAAAACTATGAACTTCCCTTTGGAAGAGGCAGAAAATGCACTTCCTGGGTCCTCACTGCCAGCTCTGACAGGCTGAACTGCAGTTGGAGAAGGAAGCTGAGGACTGGGCTCCCTTCCTGTCTCCTAAGCCAGGGCAGGGCTGGGCTTCGGGTGATGGTGGGAGAGAGGGAAGCAGGTAAATGCCTTGGAGGGGGCTGAGCGGGGCGCATTCCCTCTTCCTGGGACATTCCAGGTGTGACAGAGGTGCTTAGGCACAGAAGCCCTGCTGCTTGGACCAGCCAGGATGCTCATAGCTGAGTCCACCCCTTCCTAGGGCATGGGGAGTGTCTATTCAGAACCATCTAGAAGAGTTCAGAGCCTTTCAAACTTCTTTTCAAATGCGTTTCTGACTGAGGAGACAGCTCAAAGCTGCCTGTCGGGCTTAGAATCACTGTTAATTAATTAATTAATTAATTAATCACTAGTTAATTTTTACTGTTGAGGGCTAGCTTTGAGTCAGATCCTTTTACCTCATCAAAAAGGGTGTCAGCACACAAGCTCTCCGAATTACTAGCTTGACTTTCTGCTCAGGGTGACTGTGGTAAAGAGGTTACAGCCCACAGGCAAATCCCAGTAGTTGGCCTTGGCCTGGAGCCACACCACAGAAGCCATCTCCCAGTGGGTGTGAAAGGAGTGTGGGGACAAGGCATCAATGTCTGCCCAAGGCAAAACAGGGCGAACAATAGCCTGCCTGTGGCACCCTCCCACCTGTCTTGTAGAGCAGTAACTCTTCATTTTCTCAGCCTCTGCATGGGAAGGCTCATTTAGGCTCCTTAGTTCACCCACACCTTGCTATGACAAACACAAAATGATAACTCACAATATATGGAGCTCTTACTATGTGAGAAGCACTGTATCAAGTGTTTTCCACATATCATCTGTGATCTTCACATCAGCTCCTCAAGGAACACATGAGAATGGTCCCCTTGCAGGGAACTGCAGGGATTCAAGGAGGCTAAGCTACCCTTTAAGGTAAAATTGGCCAGGTCAGGATTTGAACCCAAGCCATCCTGACTCAACAGCTAGTGCTGTTTCCCTGACACCATACCATCTACCATTCCCAGACTTCTCAGTATTAGTCTATGTCTGGTTTCTGCGATATCATAAAATAAACATTATTAAATCATGAAGATGCAAAGAACGTGAGCCATGGGCATCACTAGGTAAATGACTGAATGGAGCGGAGCTTCTGTTAGCTGCCTCTCATCCAAAGACCCAGCACCTCCAAAACGCAGACCTCCAGGACACTGCTACCTCAGAGACATCTCCAGGCTCTGCCCACAGCCACTCACCCACTGCCTGACCTTGCCGGCCCCTGGAATTAAGCCACGAGTGGCTCCCTGTCTCCTGATAACGTCTACCCAGAACTCAGACTTCGGTTTCCCTTTGTGCCTAGACCACAGCCTGAGGCAGCCAAACCCATTTCCTTGGGGATCCAGCCCAAACCAGAGAGTGTGGACAGGCAGATGGAAGAACATTGAACCAGCTTCAAGAATGGGCTGTTCTAAGTCATAAATACTGTAGGAAGCAGCTCTAAGGACCACAGGGCTGGAGGGTGCACTGGAAGGGGCCAGGGCACACAGGATGGCTTTATTTTCAAATTTGTGCATCAAGGCTCTACCCATTTTTCTCCCTCTGAAATTAAGAAAATGGAAATAAGACACTCCTAGGTGTGCATCATAGCATGACCTAGCTTTTTTTTCAAATGATCTTTAGATTCAAGGATGATTCGGAGGAAGTGGAGATGCTGATTATTTTGTTAAACAATTCCTGCCTGTTTAGAAACCACACAGAGACAGCCCATGAAGTGGGAGAATGACTAATTGATGTGGCTAAAATCAGCTCACTTCAGCACTGGACTCCCAGGGGTCTTTCTCACAAGGGCCAATTATACAAATTGCTGAAGCCGTCTCCCCCGCCACACACCCCGTGGCAGGAAAAGAGAAACTGTTTCTCTTCCTTGTAACTGTTTGGTCTGGCTGACTTCTGGATCCTGAGTAAGGCCTACAGGTCACTTTCCCCTGGGGTATGCCTGTGGGCAGCAGACAGACCAAGCTGTTTCTCCTCTACCTGTCTACACCTGTTCTCTGCCTGCTAGCACCCCGAGCTCTCCTCCACCTCCAGCAGTGGCTGCTGTTTCCCAGTCTCCGTGGCTGCCCCTCCCCAGCCTCTTCACACTGAAGGGCCAGCGTGCAGTCCTCTACCCTCTTCTTTCTCTTCCTCCCTTGGTAACTTCATTCAGTCTCTTGGCCTTCAAGAGCACCTGCCTCCAAGGATCCCTGCCCAGACCTCTTTTCTGCACCCCGCCCACAGTTCGAAGTCCTGATGCGTCCTCTCCGCCTTCCTGCCCAACAGCCTCCTCTAACATCCTAGGTCTAATGTGAAGGGCTGGGTCTTCCCCCAAACAATTCCACAGGAAACTTTCTCCAGGTTTCTGTCTCAGTGTTCTATCTCAGGTGCAGGGAACAGCAGCTCTATCCTCCCAGGTGCTCCAGGCAAACACTATGGAGTAGTCTTTGACCTTGGCACCCTTCCTCTGATGCCCAACCTACCATCTATTGGGACATCTGTTAGCTTCAAAATATATCCAGAACCAAACTTTTTCTCAATCCCTCCATCTCTACTGGCCTCCTCATTTCACTCAAAGTAAAAGCCTAAGACTCCAGAATGGTCTAGAAGGCACTTCCAGGCACTTCCTCTCTGGCCTCACCTACTATTCTTCTCCTCCTTCTAACTGCTCCAGCCATGCTGGCCGCCTGGCTGTTCCCCAGACACACCAGGCACCTCCTCCGACCTCAGGACCTTGGTGCTGGCTATTCCCACCTCCTCAGGACTTTGGTCAAGTATCACCTGCCTGGTGAGCCCTGCCTGGTCACCTCCAGGACCCAGGACCCAGAGTGAGTAAGCCCTAGTTTCCCAAGCCTGTACCCTCAATTTCTTGCCTGCGATACGAATTCCTAACACTTAACACCTTCTTTTTTTAGATGGAGTCTCTCTCTGTCACCCAGGCTGGAGTACAGTGGTGTGATCTCGGCTCACTGCAGCCTCCGCCTACCAGGTTCAAGTGATTCTTCTGCCTCAACCTCCCAAGTAGCTGGGACCACAGGCGCCCACCACCACACCCAGCTAATTTTCATATTTTAAGTAGAGACGGGGTTTCACCATATTGGCCAGGCTGGTCTTGAACTCCTGACCTTGTGATCCGCCCGCCTCGGCCTCCAAAAGTGCTGGGATTACAGGCATGAACCACCATGCCCAGCCAACACTTATCACCTTCTAACGTACTTGGTAATTTACTTATTTATAATACTTATTATTTATTGCCTGTCTCACTCACAAGAATGTAAACTCCATGAGAGAAAGAATTTTCCCCCCATTTTGTTCACTACATATCCCAAAGGACTAGAACAGTTTCTAGGCACACAGCAGGCCCTTGGTGGATATTTACTGAATGAATGAATGAACACTACATGAAGTCTTGCTGTTTCGTCTGACTGACACCTGGACCCTGAGAAAGGCACAGATGTAGCTTTCACTTGGGGTGTGCCTGTTCCTGTGGAATCTTAATAGGGGAAAACACCATCCTGGGATTCCTCCTGGGGGAGGCCACTAGCATACTGCTGAAATTTTTTTTTTAATCGTAATTTAATTTTTATTTTCATGAATACAAAATAGTTGTGCATATTTCTGGGGTATATGTGATACTTTGATACAACCATACAAAGTATAATGATCAGACCACAGTGGCTGAGGTATCCAGCACCTCAAGCATTTATTATTTGCTTGTTTAGAAGCATTCCAATGCCATTCTTATTGTTATTTTGAAATACACAATAAATTATTATTAACTATTGTGCACTAAGGTCTTATTCCTTCATCTAACTATACTTTTGTACCAATTAACCAATCTCTCCTTATCTCCTCTCCCCACTACCATTCCCAGCCCCTCATAGCCATCATTCTACTCTCTACCTCCATGAGATCAAGATTTTTACCTTCCATGATACGAGCAATAATGTGATATTTCTCTCACTGTGCCTGGCTTATTTCACTTAACATAGTGCCCTCCAGTTCCATTTACATTGCTGCAAATGACCAGATTTCATTTTTTATGGCTGAATAATATTCCCTTCTGTATATCTGCCACATTTTCTTTGTCTATTCATCCATCAACAAACACATAAGTTGATTCAATATCTTGGCTATTGTGAACAGTGCTGCAATAAACATGGGAATGCAAATATCTCTTTGATATACTGATTTCCCTTCTTTTGGATATACACACAGCAATGGGATTGCTGGATGATACAGTAACTCTGTTTTAAGTTTTGTGAGAAATCTCCATATGGTTCTTCTCCATAGTGGTTGTACTAATTTCCATTCCCACCAACAATGTTCAAGTGCTCCCCTTTTTCTTCGTTCTCACCAGTATCTGTTATTTTCTCTCTTTTTGATAACAGCTATTTTAATTGGTATAAGATGATATCTCACCATGGTTTTGATTTGCACTTCTCTGATGATTAGTGATGTTGTGCATTTTTCCATATACTTGTTGGCCATTTGCATGTCTTCCTTTGAGACTTATCTATTCAGATCCTTTGCCTATTTGTAAATTGGATTTTTTTTTGGTATTGAGTTGTTTGAGCTCCTTAAATATTCTAATTATTAATCCCTGGTCAAATAAATAGTTTGCAAATATTTTCTTGGTTCTGTAAGTTGTCTCTTGATCCTGTTGATTGTTTCCCTTGCTTTGCAGAAGCTTTTTAGCTTGCTGTAATCCATTTGTCCTTTTCTTGCTTTAGTTGCCTATGTGTTTGCATCTTACTCAAGAAATCTGTGCCCAGACCAGTGTCCTGGAGAGTTTTCCCAATGTTTTCTTCTAGGAATTTCATAGTTTCAGTTCTTCAGTTTAAGTCTTTAATCCACTTTGATTTGAATTGTGTATATGGTAAGAGATAGGGGTCTAGTTTCATTATTCTGCATGTAGATATCAGTTTTCCCAGCACGATTTATTGAAGAAACTGTCCTTCCCCATTATATGTTCTTGGCATCTTTGCTGCTGACCCTTTTTCAAACACAACCAAAGCCATCTTATCCATGTGTCCACGAGTTCAATTGCTATAGAAACAGCTCTATGTATTTGAAATGAAGCTGAAAAAAGGTATAAGAAATTCATTTCTGCCAGCTGAATATCCAGCTCATCACACTCAGGGACCTCTCCTAACCTACCTTGCCAAGAGCCGCACACCCACTTTAAGAACAAGAGACCCTACGAGAACCCTGGAGATAGACATATCTGGTCACTGATTCTCCTTGGCCCTCAGGACCATGAACTGACCTCAATTCTCTCCAATTCCACTGCCTTGCAAACATTTCGTTGTTGTTGCATCTACTTCCCACACTGGTGTGAATACAGTATTCAAACTGTTAGTTTGAATCTGTTTTTGAGACAGACTCTTATTCTGTCACCCAGAATGAAGTGCAGTGGTATGATCATGGCTTGCTGCAGGATCGACCTCTCCTGGCTCAGGTATCCTCCCATCTCAGTTCCCCAAGGAGCTGTAAACTACAGGCATGCCACCACACCCAGCAAACTGTTTTTGTTTTTGATAGAAACGGGGTCTTGCTGTGTTTCCCCAGCTGGTCTTGAGCTCCTGAGCTCAAGTCATCCACCTGCCTTGACCTCCGAAAGTGCTGAGATTACAGGCATGAGCCACCACGCCTGGTCTATCACAAATCTCTTAATCTCTCTGTGCCCCAGTTTCTTCATCTGTGAAATGAAGATTTTTATAGTAGTACCCAGCTCACAGGCTTGTGGTAAAGATTGACTTAGTTGACGGTACAAAGAGCTTAAAACAGTGCAGGGCATACAGTAAGTGCTCAGTAAGTGTTAGCTATTATTAGTAATATTGTTACTATCATTACTATTAATGTTAATTACTATTAATGTTAAACAGAGTATCTGATTTGGATTTTTATTCCCAGCACTTAGTGTAGTACCTGGGATACAGAAAGTGCCCAGGAAAAGTTTGCTGGATGGATGAATAAATAAATAAATGAGGATGAGTGATTTATTTTATTGTTAATTCTACTTTAAGTTCTAGGGTACATGTACAGATCGTGCAGTTTTGTTACATAGGTATACATTTGCCTTGGTGGTAGTTTGCTGCATCTATCGCCCTGTCATCTACATTAGGTATTTCTCCTAATGCTATCCCTCCCCAATCCCCCCACCCCCTGCTATCCCTCCCCTAGCCCCTACCCACACCCCCGAGGCCCCAGTGTGTGATGTTCCCCTCCCTGTGTCCATGTGTTCTCATTA
Organism: Sapajus apella; assembly: GCF_009761245.1. NCBI lineage: Eukaryota > Metazoa > Chordata > Mammalia > Primates > Cebidae > Sapajus > Sapajus apella. The sequence continues at coordinate 14,634,627 of NW_022436959.1, read as the reverse complement.
TTTAACACCCACTTATGAGTGAGAACATGCGGTGTTTGGTTTTCTGTTCTTGTGTCAGTTTGCTGACAATGATGGTTTCCAGTATCACCCATATCCCTGCAAAGCGCATGAACTCAAGGATGAGCAATTTCAATGCAGGGGCTGAATGCTTTCATCTCTGTTTAGCACAAACCTAGTCTCTAAATTTAAAAATTAATGTTGAATTTTGAATCAGTGGCACACAGGAAAGTTTCTGCATTTATCTTGTACAGTACAGAAAACTTCAGAGGAACATAAAAAAAACAAAATTAGTGATAGCATTGAAGGAGTAGGGATGGTGCCTAAGAAACTCTGGGACATGGAGAGACCAAGTTGTGACTTTGGGAACAATTTTTAACTCCTCTGGGTTTCTATGTTTTCCTTTATCAAATGTAGCTAAGATGAGTCTCTGGATCCTAAGAAGACTAAATCAGACAGTGCTTTCAAAGTGCTCAGTTCTAGACCTGGCACCTGGTAAGTGCCCATTCAGTAAGTGCCGGCTTTAAAACCATGCATCAAGTACAGCTGACACATGCCCCTCTGCCCACCAGGCTGCAGGGCTTGACCACAAGGTGAGGGGTCCTGCTTTATGGAACAATAGCCAACCACCCAGGGGCCCATCTTTCTACCTCATCTTTCTAAATATCTTAACCAGAGGCTTCTCTTTCTTGTCCCCTCTTAACCATGACCCAGGGACAATCTAAATAAGTTCCTGCTCCTGTAACCAGAACTTGTCTAATTGTCATGTGCAAAGTATTTCTCCAAAACTTTTCTAAGAAGTACAGACAAGTTGTCCCCCTTCTGCAGACTTCACAATGAAACTGGGCATTTTTCCCTGGTTTCCTCGCCCCCAACTTCCTCCCTTGGACACTCTCCAAGTCTATGCAGCCGACTGTGTCTTGGAAAGGAGACTTGGAGCATGACGAATTGAGCACTCCGTCATAGATGACATTCATCTCTATGCTTGCTCAATATAAACCAAACTCTTGCCTTAGTTGGTTTAAATCCAGAAAATATCCAGCAGTTTATAACTTATCTCTGCCCATTCTGCGAGGCCTGTATGATTAATCTTTTTTTATGTCTTTTTTTTTTTTTTGGAGACAGAGTCTTACTCTGCCAGCCAGGCTGAAGTACAGTAGTGCGATCTTAGCTCACTATAACCTCTGCCCCCTCGAGTACAAGTGACTCTCATGTCTCAGCCTCCCGAGTAGCTGGGATTTCAGGCACCCACCACCACACCTGGCTAATTTTTGTAGTTTTAGTAGAGACAGGTTTCGCCATGTTGGCCGGCCTGGTCTCAAACTCCCGGCTTCAGGTGATATGCTGGCCTTGGTCTCACAAAGTGCTGGGACTACAGGTGTAAGCCACCACACCCGGCCTAAAATGTCATATATTTTGAACTGATTGACTTCTCCAAAAACTTACGGTTACTAGTTCAGAGAGGAAACTTGAGAGAAAGTTTCCCCGCACTTAGATGAGAGGAAAGCAGTACAGCCTGCATCTCTGGTACTGGGGAGTTTCAAACAAGGGGAATTGGGAGAAGGATGGAGGCAGAGGTGCAGCTCTTCGTCTTTCATGATTAAAATGAGATGCCGCTTTACATTACAAATCTAAGGAATCAGAAGAACAGCAAACCAAGCAACGAAGTTTGTTCTCCTCAAATAAACTTTAAAAATCCAGCTTAAAATTTCTCAAGCTTAAAATTTGAAAAATGAAAACAAATGCATGACACGACAGAGGGGATAATTCCTACATTTTTGGAAATGTTCTCATGTTTTCTCCATTTCCTCCTATGATTGAAAATGTCATCAAAAGGGAATACTGCTATTCGCAGAGTGCTCATCACCATAGTAACCACTGAGCATCTCTACCGTTTAGTACCTTCATTTTAATTATAATAAATGAGTTACAAATCTATATCCAGGGTCCCAGTTATATATTTGCCATATGTTCACACACACACACACACACACACACACACACACACACGGTGACTAAGACTAAGAGTAAGCCTAAAAGAATGATTTGGAGCAGGAGTTGACGGAGGGAATGGTAGGAAAATAACAGGGATTCACTCAGTCTCATTTTCTACTAAATTTCAATAATGAGAACAATGCTCAGCAAATGTTTGTTGACTATATGAATAAAGAAAATGATGCATTTAATCAGAACTACATATTTAAATCTGGTGGTAGTGTGTACAATATTAGAGGAAGGAAATGCAGGCAACAAAAAGAAGGCTTCTGCCATGATCCATGACACTGACATTGCTATTCTGTGCAAAGTTGCTCACACTTTGACATTCATGCTCATTTTTAATTCCCCAAAACAAGCAACTGAATTTTCAACTTCCTTTTATTACCATAAAATATATGCAACAGATACCCTCACCCATCCCCCAATTAGCTTAACCTGGTGCCTACCCCACAGCCCATCCCAGACTCACCCCAACCCTCCTTAGACTTCTCTGTATCCTTTACCAGATCCTTCCAAGTATTCAAACAGTGTCATCTAGTGTCCTGACATGGGTCCCCAGTGGACTGACCCAGGGTGGAAAAGAGGAGTGAGAAGAAATCAGAAGGAAGAATTCAGGAGATGTGGCAACAGAAGGGACTAGAGAGTGGCTAAATATGACTCTTTGGTCAGCATGTGATTAAAAGGATGACGACATTGGGGAACTGGGGAGCAGAGCGGATGTGGACTCAGGAGGAAAAGGGCAAGTTTGGACTGGGGCATGCTGAAGTCAGCAGCAATATCAAAGTCCTGAGCAGCCTCATGTTGCTGGTTCCAGAGAGCGAAGATGGTACAGGATGCATGGAAGAGAGACACAACAAGGTTGGGTCAGGAGCCGAAGAGGAAGTGCCCGAGAAGGAGATCCCCAAATGAGGCCTGTGTCCAGGAGGTCATTAGAAGACTGGCTTCCACATATGCCAGGCCATACTCTACCTGGATTCCCAGCATTGAGAAGACCAAACATTTCTACACATGTATTACTGAAGCCCCCTGCAATCTGAAGGCGGAGGACTTGACCAATCTCATAAGCCATGTGTGGCTGAGGCAGTTGTCAGAGCTGTGACGAGGGAAATGCTCATTATTCTTCTATCCTTCACTTAGCCAAATAAAAAACTTCTTAGAATTCTTCCCCTATGACAAAATGGAACTGTGATTTTGGAAAGTCGCAGGCAAGTTTGCTAGGGCTGCTGTAACTAAGCACCGCAGACTGGGTGGCTTCGAGACTGAGTAGCTTCAACAGAAAGTTATTGTTGCTCAATTTGGGAAGCCAAAAGTCCAAAATCAAGGTACTTGAGGGTTAGTTTGATCAGAGGGCTGCAAGGGAAGGCTCTGTTCTAGACCTCTCTCCTAGGCTTGGAGGCCTTGGTGCTGATATTCACAGGGCATCCTTCCTGTGCCTTCACATCGTCTTCTCTCTGAGTGTATCTACAGGTCCAAATTTCCCTATTTTAAAATCCTATTGGGTTAGCGCCCCCACTCACTTTAACTTGATCACCTCTGTAAAGACCTTATCGCCAAATAAGATCACATTCTAGGTACTGAGGGTTAGGACCTCAATATCTGAATTCAGGGTGGGTGGGTGCACAATTCATTCCATAACAATAAGAGGGAAAGGATAAGTGCACAAGGAATCACACGCTTGGGGAGAGTTCAAAGTGTGCAGAGCTGGCGGTCACTGCCCAGCCTCAGGACTTCGGAAATCCCCTGAATCTGGTTTTTCCAGTTCTCGTAATCTCATCTCACCAAAATATGGCATCTCAATACATTCCATGCATTTCTGGTGACAGCTCATTTTGCTGCATGCTAAGCAATGTGCTAACTACGTCTTAACTAGGGTGGTTTAACTGGTTTGGTTAACAGATCTTGGAGGCATTTCACCCATTCCATAAGCCTAAACAAATCTAATCCAGGTGTTTAAGACACTGCACAACATTAGACTGTTTGAAGCTCCATCTTCCTGGGGCAATCTAGGTTGGTGATAAAAGTGGCTGGTGACTGTTCTCATTCTTGTCACCATAACGTAACCCTATGCCAACCTGGTGTGAGGGACACTACTAAGTAAGGCAGAGTTTGCACTCAGGATAGATAACTATGGACTCATGCACAGATTCCAGCTGAGTGCCTCCCATGTGCTAGGTACTATGCCCAGTCCCCTGGAATTCACCTGTAAGCAGGACAGTCTTTTGGATGAGAGAGGAAATTTTCATATATCCACAGGCAGATGGAATTTGCAAGTGGAAAGCCCTAGAGGTTCAGAAACAAGGATACTGAAGTTTTTGCTTTCAGTCAGAATCTTTGCTTATAGTTGTGCAAATATTTGTACTGGTGGGTTTCCATGCCATACAACGTGCTAAGTATTTTTACATTACCCTTGCACATAAGCTTGATACAGTATTGGGAAGGAAAATGAAGAGGGTGGAGGTGGTAACAAACTCAAGCTAAAGAAATGGGATTTGAATGGGTACAGAGTCCAGAGAATTAGCTTGAGGAAAATGAACCAGAATTCACACAGGAGTTTTCAAACATCTCAGTATCAGGACTTAAAACTTCGTGAGGCACGTATGTTTATCGCAGCACTGTTCACAATAACAAAGACTTGGAACCAACCCAAATGCCCATCAATGATAGACTAGATAAAGAAAATGTGACACACATACACCATGGAATACTTAGCAGCTATAAAAAAGGATGAATTCATGTCCTTTTCAGGGACATAGATAAAGCCGGAAACCATCATTCTCAGCAAACTAACACAAGAACAGAAAACCAAACACCGCATGTTCTCATTCATAAGCGGGAGTCAAACAATGAGAACACATGGACACAGGGAGGGGAATATCACACACCAGGGCCTGTCAGGGGGTGGGGGGCTAGGGAAGGTAGAGCATTAGGAGAAATACCTAATGTAGATGGGTTGATGGGTGCAGCAAACCACCATGGCACATGTATACCTATGTAACAAACCTGCATGTTCTGTACATGTATCCCAGAACTTAAAGTATAATTTTAAAAAAAAAGTTTTTGTTTGTGTGGTTTATATGTATTAATATTCACTAGATTAGAAATAAAACTGAGAAATGGTTGTAACATGTGTTCATTTAAAATAACTGTAATAAACTCTTTATATTTTAACATTAATAATTATTTTCATGAAAAGTTAACTATATTTCCCCAACGCCCACAAAATGCAATGAGATTGGCATTGTTATATTTTTATAGATTTATTTACCGTCTGGCCTCAGAGAAGATGGCTAAGATCTCATATCTACTTCTGTATTCAGTCTGTTACTTATGTTGTTTTGGCTGAAGTACACAAAGAAAATCCAGTTTTACATAGATAGATATATAGTTGAAAACGGCAGAATCTTGCGGTCTCTCAAAAAGAAGCTAGGGACCCCCAGGGGTCCCCTGGCCACATTTTGACCTTGGCTCACTGCAACTTCTGCCTCCTGGGTTCAAATGATTCTTGTGCCTCAGTCACCCAAGTAGCTGGATTATAGGCACGCACCACCACATCTGGCTAATTTTTGTATTTTGACTAGAGACAGAGGTTTGCCATGTTGGCCAGGCTGGTCTTAAACTCTTGGCCTCAAGTGATTTGCCTGCCTTAGCCTCCCAAAGTGCTGAGATTGCAGGCATGAGCCACTGCAGCTGGCCTAAAAGTCACTGTCTTTTAGTTTGTTTGCAGTGAAAAAATTAGTATAAAAAATAAATTGGAAACAGACACTATTACCCAGTATCTATATTTAATCACAGAAATATTTATTTCTTAACGCTTCCAACTCTGAAATCCCAGACATTCTTGACTATGTACTGTAGTTATAAATAATATGAAGGCTGGGCACAGTGGCTCATGCCAGTAATCCCAGCACTTTAAGAGGCCGTGACAGGTAGATTGCTTGAGCACAAGAGTTCAAGACCAGCCTGGGCAACATAGTGAGGCCCCACACCCCAATCTCTATAAAAAACAAATAAATTAGTCAAGTGTGGCGGCATGCATCTGTAGTCCCAGTTACTCAGGCAGCTGAGGTGGGAGGATCCCTTGAGCCTAGGAGGTCAAGGCACTGCACTCCACTTCGAAGGCTGAGGCAGGGGAACCGCTTGAACCCAGGAAACGGTGGTTGTAGTGGGCCGAGATTGCACCACGGCACTCCAGTTTGGTTGACACAGTGAGATCCTTATTCAAAAAGAAAAAAGGAAAGAAAGAAAATATGTATCCCTGCACTATAGGAAATAGGAAGTATTGTGTGAATTTTGTTTTGTCATCTTTTTTCTTGGTCTTTCGAGGAACTATGTCATATGAATCATGATGACTGCTGAAAGCACACAGGAAGATAAAGAAAAGTGACTTGTTGCTCAATTGTTTCAAACCCAACTCTGAGTAGCAAACTGTGGCTCCCTAAACTAGCCCAGAGGGCTTGACTCTGACAAGGCTCTGGGTGTAGCCATAAGCCTGACCCTCAAAAATCTTACCTGAGATATTGACAGTCTCACCCTGAAAGCAGACCACAGATTGTGTTTATAATCTAGTGGTTTGCAGGATATGATGTACTACCTAAGACAGTGAATAGGGTGATGGAGTTTGGTGCTACTAGTCCTCAGATGCCAGAAAGGCTGAAGAAGCCTGCCATGAAACTAAGTTTCTGGCCAATGTTCCAGCCTAATCTCAGACCCTGGGAAAACAGGAGCACCCCTTCATCTCCTCCTGCAGGTAAGGATTCACCACATTCACCTTTGAAAGCCCCTCTTCCACCAACCGTGGGCACCTTTTGCAATCTCTAAAGGTTCTCTCCTTGAACGCCTGGTGCTTTTTTCCCTGTGCTTGTCCTATCTCATTCAGATCTATGATTTCCCTGATGATAGTCCCCCCATCTCAGCTGTCCTTCTCAGCCTCGCAATCCACTCTCATTCTTCACCTGAGTGTTCCAGCAAGATCCCTGTTCCATAGAAGCTCAACCTTCAAACTTGCAACACACATTTCCTGGGTCCTGCTTCATCTCTATCTGCTGTGCTCAGTCCTGGGGTAGGATCAGTGTTCCTGTCACTCCAGCTCCTTTTCCAGGGATATTTGCATCTTTAGTAGTAGGCTTCATTGGTGGTCCTTCTGCGGAATGTTACGAAGAGAAGGGAAAACACTCAAGTACTGTGAAGGGAAATGTTGGGGGCTGGTGAGAGATCACACGGACACCTCTCACTACTACCCCCAAAGCTACTTTAACCTATTCCTGTTAAGACAGAAGAGTTGGCCAGGTGTGGTGGCTCACACCTGTAATCCCAGTACTTTGGGAGGCCGAGGCAGGCAGATCACCTGAGGTCAGGAGTTTAAGACCAGCCTGGCCAACATGGTGAAACTGTCTCTACCAAAAATACAAAAAATTAGCCAGGCGTGGTGGCACGCACCTGTAATCTCAGCTACTTGGGAGGCTGAGGCAGGAGAATCACTTGAACTGGGCAGACAGAGGTTGCAGTGAGTCGAGATCGTGCCACTACACTCCAACCTGGGTAACAGTGCAAGACTGTGTCTCAAACAAACAAACAAAAACAAACAACAACAACAAAAATACACAAAAGGGTCATGCCCCAGAAAACTCAACTCTGGGTCTTTGATTTGGTATGAATTTCCCTACTTTCTTTGCCAGAAAGAAACCTGTGTTATTTTTTTCTAGCTTTATTTGAAGAAAAACTAATAGTCATCTCCATGCTTCAAGTGAGAATTTATGTAAAGCATGGCCTATAACATCTGGCATTGTTTCCTCCACGGCTGCTGACAGGGTCCAGAGAAAAGCCCAGGCGCTTCAGGAGGGGGTTGCTTGCTGAGTGTCAATGTGTTTTCGCAACAATAACAAAATGATATTGTGCTTTTAACACTTGGTAGGAAAGGATACATTTCTTTCTGCCTCCTGGCAAATCACTGAATCTAGAGCAGTATCTGTCAGGCTGAACTTTTCCAATACACACTCACCTTTCCTTTGTGGTTTGCTTTTTCTTGATAATGATTCCATTCCAAAGTTTTCTTCTTACGTTTATGTCTCTCCCGGATGTTATGCAGCCATCCAATGCAAAGTACGACACTCCACTGAATCGCAGTAAGAATGGTGTTGATCCGCGTCTTCATTGCATCCACCAGCACATGGATGCCCAGACAGATTTCATATGGAGTAGAACTGGCTGTGAGGTTTTCTGGAATGACTGATGGATTTGGCCTGTCATGCAAAGTTTTATAACCCCAGCTTATCTCCAGAGGAGGCCCCATGTGTCAGTCAAAGGCTGCAGAAGATACTCCGTTCTCAATTTTAGTGTCTCATAAAGAAGACTGGGCAAACACAGAGGAAAAGGTACTGTGTTTACTTTTAAAGAAATGTTAAAGTTGGCCGGGCGTGGTGGCTCACGCCTGTAATCCCAGCACTTTGGGAGGCCGAGGCGGGTGGATTACGAGGTCAAGAGATCGAGACCATCCTGGTCAACATGGTGAAACCCCGTCTCTACTAAAAATACAAAAAATTAGCTGGGCATGGTGGCGCGTGCCTGTAGTCCCGGCTACTCGGGAGGCTGAGGCAGGAGAATTGCCTGAACCCAGGAGGCGGAGGTTGCGGTGAGCCAAGATCGCGCCATTGCACTCCAGCCTGGGTAACAAGAGCGAAACTCCGTCTCCAAAAAAAAAAAAAAAAGAAATGTTAAAGTTGTTATAGTTATTGGATTGCATACATGGATTGAGCTGTGGATTAGGAATAATAGGACCTAATGATATAATAATGTGGTTTATTTTAAAATGTAAACACACACTCATATTTCATGGAGCAATAGAGGAAAATTTCTTCTGAAAGAGCAAATAAGCTGAGGAAAACTAGACTCACAAATTCCTGCACATTCCTAGCTTTATGATCCCACGGTCTTATTTGGTTAATGTTCACTTTCCACACTTGTCTACCAAAATAGCTTCCCAGTCCAAGTTAGTTACTGCAAAGTAAGGAGCTCAAGTGTCCCTCTCACACTTCACCGGATATTAATCGTTCAGAGCTCTTGCCCTCCCTTTCGCAATGTTCCTGATTTTCATACTTCCGATTGAGAAACTACCACACACATTGAGGATATCCTGCTTGGTCAGCAGACTGGCTGTTCTAAGTGGCAGCTCTCAGGGGAATTGCCTCCAGTATTTCTCCAGAGTGTTGCTCTGGGGGGCACTCCTGTGCCCTAGTAATTCTGACACTTGTCAGAGCCAGATCATTCTACTAACAATGGTCTTGAGCCAACATTTGTCATTCAAAGGTTGCTCTCTTATGGAATTGCCATGGCAAGGCAATCATTTCTTATTTAGAAACACTGGGCACTTTTAGATGGGCTTTCATGGTGATTACACAGTTTTACATTAAGTTATGCAGGAAAATATCTTTTAGGAGCCCCTGACACTCAATGAGGCACCCTCACATTGAACAGAAATAATTGCAAGTGGGAAGGTAATTTGAGGAAATGACAATCCCCCAGTGGGATCTGGTTTTGAACTGTGACGTCTTATAGCATTTCATTATTGTTTTGTCAGTGCCAGGAAATCTGATCTGGGAGAAACATTGCCACTTCTTCTAAGGCTCACATCGTTAAAGTTTATTTCTTTATTTGAGGGAGGGAGCTTGTTCCAAATTGGAGAAAACCATGGGAAGAATTTGTAGGACTTAAATTCCAACTCTGTTGATGTCTCAGTTATTTATTACTGTATAACAAACTACCCTGAAATTTAGTGGCTTAAAACAAAAACCATTTTATTGTTCGTGATTCCGTGGGTCAGGAATTCAGACAGGGCTCAGTAGGGATGGTTCACCTCTGCTCCACATGGTATTGCCTGGAGCTGGAAGATCCAAGATGACCTCACTCACAGGCTTAGGCATTGGTGCTGGCTGATGGCAAGGGTAGCTCACTTCTCCTCCAAGGACCTCTCTCTTTTCTCTCTCTCTTTATCTCTCCCTCTACTCCCCTGCCCCACCCTTCACTCTTGTTCTCACTCTCTCTCTGTGGTGTCTCATTATTCGGTAGTTGTATTTACATCAAGGTAGCTGGCACACCAAAGGAACTGGAAACTCTCTCGAGGATCAGAAATCAGTGTCACTTCTCCCACATTCTACTGACCTGACCAAAGTAAATCTCAGGATCAACTTAGAATCATGCAGAGAAGAAAGATTCCACTTCTTGGCTGAAAGAACTGCACAGTGCACAGGGATTGCTGGTGGCCATTTTTGCAGAAAAGCTACTATAGTGGCTGACTCCTAGCAAGGTGTTTCTAAATTCCTTCACTGGACCAATTAATATTAGCCAATTGCCTTAAAGAAATAGAGTTATCTTATTTGGTAGACTGCCAAATGCCATGTACACTGTGTGTAAGATGCACATTGTTTTATGCATTGTTTTAAAAGAAAGCCACCATATAAAACGGGACATGATATCAATTGTTAAGATCAACTTCAGAGACACTAAATGATGGAGGAAATGTGCATGTTAGAATTAATAAAAAATGGTAATAATCTAATATAACTCAACAGAACTTTAAAATGAATGGATAAAAATCTGAGGTGTAAAATTAAGTCACTCTTTTGATCACTGAGTCTATTAATTATCAACTTACATAGATCTTATCCTGACAAAGGTGCTGATGATCTGGACTACTGTCTAGCAGAACAGGGCCTTAAGGAAACATTATTTACACCCCCATCCCCTCATCAAACTATGAGAAAAAGCCACCCATGGGAATAAGGATAAAAATTTAATATCTGAAGCTCAAATAGCAAAGCTGCACTTTATTGGGAAGTTGGTCCCTACTTTTGGTTGCTAATAATTAATATTATTATTATTGTTATTATTTTGAGACAGAGTCTCTCTCTGTCACCCAGGCTGGGTGCAGTGGCACAATCAGGGCTCCATGAAGTCTCTATCTCCTTGCTCAAGCAATTCCACCACTCATCTCAACCAATATACCTTCACCCTTTGCTGGTTCTTTTAATTCACTCACTACATGATTTTCACCATTGAATAAGGTCTCAGTGCTTTCACAATGGCTTCCTAGTTGATAGGGTTTCCAGAAATATACTAAATCATAAAAGCAGGAATTATCCTATTTCCAAATGTAACTAATGCTTATTGGGTTCCTATCATGTGCCATAATATGTACTAGATGCTGGCAATACAATGGTCAAAAAGACAGATGTGGAGACTACCCTCTTATATCTTATAATCTGATGAGGGAAGTAAGCAATGAATATGTAAAATGAACATTTTAAAGAGTGAGAGATCCTGCAAGTGTCTGGGGGGAAATAAAGAAGGTGATGAGAGATAATAAGAGGAGGCTCCTTTAGACAGGAGCAGTCACCGAAGGCATCTGAAGAAAGGATGTTGAAGCATAGACCCAGGGATTAAAAAGAATCAGCCATGCAAAAAGCAGAAGGTGCTTGAATTAGTCCATTTTCAGGCTGCTGATAAAGACATACCTGAGAATGGTCAATTTACAAAAGAAGGAGGTTAGCTGGACTTACAATTCCATGTGGCTGGGGAAGCCTCACAATCATGGTAGAAGGCAAGAAGGAGCAAGTCTCGTCTTGCATGGATGGCAGCAAGCACAAGAGATAATGAGGAAGACACAAAAGCAGACAGCCGTGATAAAAACCATCAGATCTCATGAGACTTATTCACTACCACGAGAACAGTATAGGGGAGACTGCCCTCATGATTCAATTATCTCCCACTGGATCTCTTCCACAACATGTGGGAATTATGGGAGTACAATTCAAGATGAGATTTGGGTGGGGACACATAGCCAAATAGCCAAACCATATCAGTGCTCTAGACCAGGCAGAGGATACGGTAAGAACAAAGGTGCTGAGATAAGAAAGATCTTGGCACATTTTTAGAAATTAAAGTAGATTAGCTTCACTGGAGTGCAATGAGCAAATTCCTCCAGAAAACCATTGAACACACCTGTTTAAATATCTGCAAAGCAAAGCAACCACAACAGAAACCAACTAGATCAAGAATTTTCCAAGTCTATCAACATCTCTAGGAGGAAACAAATGGGTCCTATAGTGGGTTTTCTAAACCATCTTCCTAGCCAGATGTCAAGAATGTTTCTTGGGTTTACAGGAGTTTATTCATTAAGTCAGTGTTTCTTAAACAGGAATAATGAAGTAACCCTTTAAAAGGAAAAATACTATAAATCATTAGTGTTGACAAATCATTTTAATTACGTTTATTTAAGATAAATGAAATATAAATGCCGTATATGCATAGCTCTTATGCAAATATAAGACTAAATCAAATGGATAAATTACATACAAACTAAACTACGAAACTAATAAAATTAAAATTATCAATATTAATTCAGACTAATGGTTGATATTATTTGCTGCCACTAATGCTCATGCTTGGTTTAACAGTAGAAAATATACTGATGTATTTAGTTTTGCTTGTTGCAAATCTTGGCCATTGGAACTATTATTATTATTCTGAGACAAGGTCTCTCTCTGTCACCCAAGCTGGGTGCAGTGGCACAATCAGGGCTCAATGAAGTCTCTATCTCTTCGGCTCCAGCGGTTCTCCCACCTCAACCTCCCAAGTAGCTAGGACCACAGGCACAAGCCACCATGCTGGGATAATTTTTTAAAAATTTTTTATAGAGATGGAGTCTCACTCTGTTGCCCAGGCTGGTTTGGAACTGCTGGGCTCAAGCAATCTTCCCACCTCAGCCTCCAAAAGTTCTGGGATTACAGGCATGAGCCACCACACGCAGCACTGGAACCATTATTGTTACTGTAATTATTTTCTTTTTAGAAAATAAAGCTTTCTTAAAACAATAGATCCATTATCTTGAAAGGCTAATTAGCACACTCCAAAATACAATACTGAAATTTAACAATGGTGTTTAACAAAAAAATTCTTTGTTTTTCACTATGGCATTTACTGCTAGTTGACCATTGCTAATTTGTGTATATGAAGACAGGATTTCACAACAAAACCACTGACTGAATTTATACTTCTGGACAGCTCTGCTTTTTGACTTCATGTGGAGATGTTCCCAGCCATTCATTCTCCCACTGCCTTTCTCTACCCAAAGACCACAAAACCTCAGCATGTACATTGTAATAGAATGTGGGCTTCCTTGGTATTAACATGACCATATGTTCAAAGCAAGTGCCTTGCAAAAACTTTATGGGGGACTTCAGTAAAAGGAGGTGGTCAAGATGTTGCCGAAAAAGGGGTCCCCATCTAGATGCCAGGAGAGGGTTCTTGGATATTGCACAGAAAAGAATTCAGGGTGAATCTCAGAGCACAGTGAAAGAAGCAAGTCTATTAGAAACTACTCGTTATAGAGTAGGGCATTCTCAGAAATCAGAAGGAAGAATGTGGCATTCTTTGTTAGTGCCTCTACTTATAAGAAACTATAAGGAGTTATAATTAAACGTAGAATGTATAGATGTGCTCACTGAAGGTAGGGGCTATTGGTGCTATCAATGACCATTAATCCTTCAACCTAAGCCTACCCATTAACATTACATTTAAGTAAAGTGGGCTGCGCTCTTAGGACATCTGGACATTCTGCTGGCTTGGTGGGAGCTGTTCTGTGTGGCCATAAATATTCTGCAATTATCAGGGCAGTCAGCTTAGAATGCAGCTATTGGCAGACCATAAGCATTCACTGTGTAGGGGCTTTCTGAGGGCCTAGCTCCGTGCTTTAAGATGGAGCCACTGTAGTCACATTTTATTAAACTAAAGGCCTAGTAATCAGAGGCTCTTCTAATGCAGGGGTTCTAGAATGTATTTTTATTACTTTAATAGTATTATAAATAGGAAAACACATTTTAAATTTTTATAGATTTAATAGACTCTAGGGATATGTCAGAGGCTCCAGGTTGAGAAATGGTGCACACATGAATATTCAGGTCATCTGAACTGTTGTTGTACAACCTCAATAACAATCAACCCAATGTGAGTACAGCAGATTAGTGCATCATGGAGCCAAGGACATCTATCTGGTTTAGAAAGAACGTGAATAAGGAAATGTAATATATATATATATGGTAGCTAATAACAATGATCAACACTTGTCTACAGTAGCTGCTTAACACAGGCATTGTGTTAAGCAATTGATAAATATTAAGTATGATTAAAATATGTAGTTCATTTATTAGCTACCACAGACATATCCAACAGAATAATATAATTCCAACTAGATCACTTAAAGAAAACTCACAGGAAGGCTTCGTTTCTAAGTTAACATTAGGTATAATGCTCCAAACAGAGAGGAGGAATTTGTCACGGAGCAAAAGGGGTTGCTGAGTGCAGAGGCCAATAACCATGGCACTGGCTTTTGAGAAAAGAGGCTTATTGCAAAACCTGCCAGCAAAAAGACAAGAGTTGGGTTCAAATCTGTCTCCTTGGTTTTGGGTCTGGGGTGAGTTTATGGGCCTGAGGGCAAGGAAAGGATCTGGGAATGTTGGCTTGGTCTGATTAGAGGGCTTCAAATTTTGCCATTTACGATAAGGTACATTGAGGCGGACTTTAGCCCCAGATCTTCCAGGCCAAAGGACGCCTCCCTCTGAAAGCATTCCAGTGTTCATGTTCCAGTCATGGCCCAGTCCGCTTGGTCCTGAGAGGAGGAATCACTGGTTCTGGGTATTGTTAGAGGTCAAAGGTTTTTCTATTGCACACCTCCCGGTTATATGACCTGTGGCTTTTTGACTCTGTTATACCTACAAGGTAAATTGACACTTTGTTATCAACAGAGTAGGCCCAGTTTGGGCTGGTCCCACAATTACAGAATTCCCTTCCCAATTTCCAGACCCAATCTCTCCTTGACTTCCAGACTGAATATCAATACACATTTCAAATTTACAACATCAGTGATACAGGTTGTCCAAAGATGGTTGTCAACAACTCTTTCCCTCCCTGCTTCTCCTATCAGGCAGTGAAGCCTTACTCCCCTTCCCTTGAATAGTGTCTGGCTTTAGTGACTTGCTTGATCAATAAAATACAGCAGAAATCGCTTTGTGCACTTGTTAGGCTAGGTCGTAGGAATGTTCGGAACTTCCACCTGGCTTTCTTGGAATGCAACTGTTTGGGACACTCCCTCTTGGAACTCAGCCACCTCTCTGTAAGAAAGCTAAGCGATATGTGTTGCCACTATCATGGACGGCCCTTGCTCAGCTCCCAGCAGAAGACCAGACGTAACAAGAGCCATATAAGTGAGCCCCAGATGTCTCACTGTAACTGCAAGAGAAAAACAGAGAATCACCTCGCTAAGTCCAGTCAACCTACAGAAACATGAAACATAATGAATTGCAGATTTAAGTCACTGGATGGTTTTTTACATAGGTAACAATAGGGCACTGTAAGAGTGACCCAACCAAATCTTTCACTTCCCCTCACAAAACTGGCTCCTCACTCTGTGTATGCCACCTTAGGAAAAAACTTCAGCTTAATCAGGTCAAAAATCTTAAAGTCATCTTTGATCTTTTCTTTTATTCAAATGTCACATCCACTCCATTAGCAAATCCTTTTGGCCCAATCTCCCAGTCATATCCCGAAGTTCTCCATTTATTGCTTCTTGCGTGACCCCACCATCTTGGCCCTCCTAGAAACTCATGCAGTGACTGAGGATGTACAACCAACCAGGACAGACCCAGAGAAATGAATGGGAGAGCTCTCAAACTCCAGCTGGTACAAGGATTCACGTTCCTTTCAAATTCGTCCTTTGCTCTGCACACACTTGGACTTTAATGGTGTGTTACAGGGATGAAGTTGTTTGCAGTAAACATGGATGCTCCAACAGAACCTGCCCAAGTCTCTGATGGAAGCCAAAGTTTCCACACAGGGATGTCCCTCAAATCTCTGAGACAGACACATGCTAACCAAGACTGCTTTGGCCACATACCACTGGGACTCTGTGTTGGAGTCAAACAGTTATAACCCTGTAAGTATTTTAAAGCATTTCAAAACCCTAAAGGGCAGTGTATATCTATATTTACCCAGCACAATGAAGGCAAAAACCACACTCGTGAATATTTTTAGCATTTGGGGCTGTCAGAAGAGCTAGGCCCTTGACTAAATATATCTAGAGAGTTTCTCTACATTACTAGCAGGGTTTGTTTTCTATTCCTATTTCCTTCAAACAGCAGTCATATTGAAGGAAATAAGCACTGTAATAATAAATACCTATTTCTGCATCATAAATTATTATGGAAATTTTTCCTATGTTTATTTTCTCTAGAATTCCTAAGTTCCTATAAATCATGCTCCTAATACGAATTTTCATTGGTAGGATCTTCTATGAAGATCCAGAGAAGTGAACCACCAGCTAACAGAAGAAGTAGATGCAATTTCTTACAACCATTAAGTTCTCTTTATACTTCATACATGTGTTAGCTAATTGACCTCTCTAAACTCTGATCTATCACTATCTTTTTCAAGAAGAATGAGAATCATCTAAGGTATCTCAGTGATTAATTACAAATGACAATATTTAGCATACATTAAATTCTCAGTGTGATAAGTGTTTTACATGCAATATATCACTGAATTCTCAAAACAACTTTGTCAGGTAAATCCTATTACTATTATTATAGAGAAAAAATAAACTTTTTCTGTATGTTCACATTCAACAGACTTCTGTGACCAGGTATGTGGGGTTTTTCCCCCACACAATCAACTCTCCTGTGGGACATTAACTGGATATCCTACAGTTCCATTCAATTCTGATTTCAACCAGAGTTAGCATAGACCTCACCAGTGAATGACTTAATCCCACAAGACTGCCCCCCATTTCAGATGCCAATCACAAGTCCTAGGTGTCACCTGTACTTCTGATAGACTGGCTGTAAATCAGAGTTCCCACAATGCCCTCCTCAGGTTTGATCGTTTGCTAGGATGGGTCACAGAACTCAGAGGAACACTAACTTACCATCACCAGTTTATTGTGTTAAAAAGATATGATAAAGGATATAGATGAATAGCCAGATGAAGAAACACAGAGGGCGAGGTCCAAAAGGGGCTGGGTGCACGAGCTTCTGTCCTTGTAGAATTGAAATGCATCACCCTTCCAGTTTGTGGGTCTGCTACCCAACCCAGAAGCTCTCTGAACCTCATAGTTCATGGATTTTTATGTAGGAATGGCCAATTAGTAACTCAATCTCCAGCCCCTCTTTCCTCACTGAAGGATAGAAAATGGGGCTGAAAATTCCAACTTTCTCATCCTGGCATAATCTTTCTGGTGACCAATCCCCTTCTAGGAGTCTAGCAAAAATTTTTGAACAAAAGAAACTCCTATCGCCCAGAAAATTCCAAGGGATTAGAAGTTTTGTGTCAGGAATCAGGATCAAAGACTAAATATTAGAACAATAATGTACCTAGCATCTCTATTGTTCAGGAAATTACAAGAGTTTAGGAACTCTGTGGCAGTGGCATAGTTATATACATATTTGGTGGCAAATCATCTATATCCCTTATCATATCTTTTTTAGCACAATAAGGTAACAAACATATATTTTTTATTGTTACCTTATCATCACTATTTTACCGATGAGGAAATTAAGACACAGTATGCTTTAGTAACTAGCCCAAGGTCTCACAGCAGGTAAATGGAGGAATCAGGTTCCATCTGACAGTAAACAGCCAACAGTCATAACTACTGTGCTATTCAAACTCGCTTCAGAGGTCTATACCACAGCGGAGTGTGGGCACAGCAGTAGTTGGCAAGTAGGGCAGTTCCCAACTTGATTATCCAACATACCAATAACATACATATTTGGTCTCTGAGATATTGTGATTTATAATAAGAAATATTATAATATAATCTTAATATAATTAGCATACAAAGGGTATCTTTTGTATGCTAATGAGATGACTAGGCTGGGGCCTCCTAGAGAGCCTTGGAGAGAGGCTAGCTGCCAGGGGAAACAACTATGTAATTGGAGGGTTAGAACTTTCAGCACCAGACTCTCACCTTCAGGAAGGGGCTGAATGTTGAGCTAATCACTACGGCCAATAATCTAAATCAATCAAAAACTCATAAAAACCCAAAAGGACAGGGCTCAAAGAGCTTCTGGGTTTGTGAACAAGAATTCGGCCATGTGCTGGGAGGCCGACACACCCCAGCTCCACAGGGACAGAAGTTCCTGTACCCGGCACCCTTCCAGACCTCACCCTATGTATCTTCATTGGCTGTTTATCTGTAGCAGTAAACATAAGTAAGTGTTTCCCTGAGTCCTGTGAGTTTTTCTAGTAAATGACTGAACCTGAGAAGGGGGTTATGGGAACCCTTGATTCAGAATACAGATCTCAAGCTGGAACTACTGGCACTGGAGTAGGGGTTAGTCTTGTGGGGTCTGTGGTCTATATTCATCAGTGCAGCCTGGAATTGGACATCCAGTTGGTATCTGCAGAAGACTGGAGAATTATTCCCACACAGAATAACCCCTATACATTTGGAAGCCAGAAGTGGAGTGTGAGTGTAAACATGGAGAAAAATACAGTTTGTTTTTCTCAGTTATTCAGCTGCAGAACCTTCCCCTACCCTCAGACCCCATACTGTTGACATTTCTGGAAAGGGAGTCAGTCTGTATTCCTCCCGCTAGAGGACTCTGTCCTTCCCTGATTCCCCTATCTCCACCTCACCCCTCTTTCTACCCCAGCTTAAGGGCTGCCCTCTAGGGGCTGATGAAGGAACTGCCAAAGTGCAGCTCCTCTTCTGGGCCCCACTCCTCACAATCACCTGCATGATTACCAATTACTAGCCCTCCAGTTTACTTCCATTAAGGATTCCATCACCCAGTCCGCAGTCTGCTCTCCAAAGGCATGATTTTCCATAGAAAAAAAAAAAGTGTTCATTTCAAACAACCAGCTAACCAATAAGCCCTATCCATTTGAATGGTCTGTTCAGCCACATCTAACAATGAAAACTATGCTTCTGATATAAGTCAGGACAAAGTCAAAGTTTCCTGTTTCACTTTTTACTGTACTTATGTAAATCAATCATTAGTGGACTCTTGAAAGGTTTCCTAATGCCAGAAATGCTTAGTCACTTCAGCATGTTAATGGCACATTTTGTGAAATCTTTTCCAATGCAGACAGCATGTGGGTTTCCTGTTCTGTATTTCTGGCCTTCACTATCTTGAAATTATCTGGTGCATATTTTTTTACTTCTGCATATTTATTGGCAGTGTTTCATTCTCTACACTTTTTTCTCCTTATATTCTTTTAGGCTAGTCATTGAAATGTCAGTCTCAGTCCATTGCAACTAAAATAGAAAAAAAGGAGAAAAGGAAATTGATGTCTTTCGAGTTGTAACAGTAATATATATTTTGTTTATAATTTTTTTTAACCAATAAAACACTAACTTTTGCCCTTCATTAATCAGAAAAGAAAATGGGAGCAGCCTGAAAATGCCTTTCTCAAATAAGTCATACCATTCTTAGAATGGTGATGCAGCAGTTCTCAAACTTGAGTACACATGGAAATCACCTGGATGGCTTGTGAAAACACAAATTGCTGGGTCCCATCCCTAGAGTTTCTGATTTAATGGGTCTGCGGTGGTTCCCTGAGAACTGACATTTTCAACATGTCCCCAAGTGAAGTTGATGCTGCTGGTTAGCAGACCACACTCTGAGAACCACTGGTGTAATATCAGAGCTCACAATGGCCTTGGGAATCATTTCGGCCTTATTTCAAGCTCTAGTGGTTGCAACTTACAAAATCCCACTCAGACCCTGAATGCAGAAGAGCATTTATTGGAAGCAGCTGGGATATCTGCCAGACTCCAATATGAAGTTAAACAATAACAATCAGGCAGAATATGGCACCACTAGGGAGCACCAGGAAGGATGCGATTCTCAGAGAAAGGTGGTATAGGTTCAACAGAGAATCCAAGTGGTGTTACTGCATCATCTCAGCTCCCATATTTCAAAAGAGAACTGCAGTTTGAGGAAATTAAGAGCTTGCTACAGAGCACAAATCTAGCAGTGGCAAAGCCAAAGCCTGGAAGTGGTGAGTAGCGATCTGTTTCGTAGCCAGTGGTATGCTGGAGCTGTGGGTACCAGCCCCAGGGAGCTGGTTGTTAAATATTCAGGAATCTTTTGAGCAAGTCAACCTTGGCAACTGGAAGCTGGTCGTGAGTCAAAATATTTACACTGAAATATTACCGGCTAATATTACCGACCAGGGCCTTTTTTTCTTTCCTTCTTTCTTTTCAGAGAGCAAGCTTACCAGCACACCATTGCTTATGTGGAGAGAATTTAGAATCAATGCAGATGCCATATACAGGACAAGAGGCAATCCCAGTGTGCAGTTTTTTCCAGTAGTAGCTGTGCCCAATCCTACAATGGGCTGATGGCCCTGGTGCTGCCAGCTAGACCTCACTTTGTTTTTTTCTGTTTTGTTTTCTTTTGTTTTGAGACAGAGTCTCACTCTGTTGCCCAGGCTGGAGTGCAGTGGCATGATCTCAGCTTACTGTAACCTCCACCTCCCAGTTCAAGTGATTTTCCTACCTCAGCCTCCTGAGTAGCTGGGATTACAAATGTCTGCCACCATGCCTGGCTAATGTTTGTATTTTTAGTAGAGATGGGGTTTCACTCTGTTGGCCAGGCTGGAATTGAACACCTGACAGGTGATCCACCTGCCTCTGCCTCCCAAAGTGCTGGGATTACAGGTGTGAGCCACTGTGCCTGGCCTAGACCCCACTTTGTACGTCTGAACTTTCAAGCCTCTCTTCTATACATGAGTGGTGCTCTTTCTCTCAACACACATCCGCAAGACAAGTCCACCATCTATCGCATCATCCTTACACCTGCTCTTGTTTCCAGATTCAAAGCCAGTTCCTGCCTAACTGTTGAACAATAGAACTTCAGAATTAAAAGAATAAGACAAGCCTCAGCAAGTGCATCTAAGGCCAAAATAAGTGTCGTTAAGAGACTCGCTGTAAAAAGAAAATAAGGCAGCCAATAAACAAATTCTTCCTGGGGATATTGACTTATTGCGCAGCTATTTAACGAAGGAAATTCATGTGCAAATTGCCCTAGACTTCTTTCTCCAGGCTCCCATTGTGTGGCTTGGCTTCTCACTACCTCATTCCCATCAATGGACAATGGCTGGGAGAGAAAGGAACCTCCGTGACTGTAAGTGACTCTCCAGACCCCTGGCCTCTGCCACCTGTCATAGAGCCCACTGACGCACCTCCACTGTCATGCTGGCAGTGCTCCATGCAGTCTCTTGTCCCACATTTCTTAAGAGGCACAAATTACATTTACTTTACCGGCCACAAGCCAGCACTGGGAGCTGGGAGCATTGGGGTGGAGTGTTTCCTTCCAATAATGCTTCCTGGGGCAGGGAGCCTAAAACAACACAAAGCAAAGCTCCAGCCTTTCCAGAGGAATGTGGGGGCAGCTATTGCCGTCGCTACCGCTGCTGCTGTGATTTTCTGGAACCCAGTGTCGTCAGAAGAACTCCTCTCCTAGGCACCCTCTCCCATGGCAGACCTGCTCTACTGACACGCTTATTTGGGATACTGAGAAAATATGAGAATGCCAAGACAAATGAAGTCTTGGCACTCACATCTATGGAGATAAAAGCATTTTTGTGAATTCTGATGCTCTTCCTTCTTTTTTTTCTCTTTCTTCTTCCTCCTCCAGCCTCCTCATTCTCCCTCTCCTCCACCATCACCCCCATCTTATAAATAGTTGTTGAACTTCCATGAATGTACTGAGCTAGGTACTTTGAGAAACACAAAAATGGGCATTGAGGTAAAAAGAACACAGCAAAGGGATCCAGTGACCTCCCTTTCTAAGCCTCATCTTATTCACTGTTTTCTCAACAATTCATGTGGATGATACAATTGTTAATGATGAGTTATAACATGTTCTCTGCCCTTGTAGTCTCCTTGGAGAGGCAGGTACTTGGAAAACTAATGAGAACCTGGAGAAATACCTTTAATAAAGTGATGCACACAAAGTGCTAAGCTTGCATCTTGTTTATTGAATCACAAAGTGTTTTCAATGGATTCGTGGATTGTATAATGTAATCTTTACAACAATCCTGTGCAGCAGGCAGGGGAACAGTGTTGTTAGTTTTTGGTTTATCTGTCCCTCCACAGTCCCTGCAGAAGGGAACTTGTTACAGAGTCAGAGTTTTGTAGGTAAAGGAAAAGAAAAGAAAAGAAAAGAAGAAAAGAAAAGAAAAGAAAAGAAGAAAAGAAAAGAAAAGAAAAGAAAAGAGAGAGAGAGAGAAAGAAAGAAAGAAAGAAAGAAAGAAAGAAAGAAAGAAAGAAAGAAAGAAAGAAAGAAAAGAAAGAGAGAGAAAGAGAGAAAGAAAGAAAGGCAGACCAGCAGCCTAGCACCTTCCTTATATGAATGAGGAACCTGAGGTTAAAAGTCAGCCTCAGAGGTAATAGAAAAAGCAGAACATTCTACCTGGTCACCTGGGTTCCTGCTCAATTCTCAACCATATGCTAGACACATGATTTTGCACATGACTGTTTTATGCCTTGATACCTTCTTCGGTAAAATTGAGTTAACACTATTTTCTCTGACTGCCTTATTAGGCTGTTATGAATGTTAAATGAGAGAATGGATGTGAAAACACTTTGTGAAACAGTAAATGCTATTATAAATATGAAACCTTTTTGTACCAGATATCATGGAACAGTCTCCACCCCAGGTTACGGATCTACTGTTGGGCAGTTCCACACTGCTCACATGCAGATGCAGATTCTGCCAGCACATCCATCTGGTTCTCTCTCTCTCAGGCCTAACTCTAGGTTCTGATTTGTTTAACACGTGGTTGTGCTAGTGCCAGAGTGCAAGCTCTTGGGAGGCAGGGGACAAGTTTATTGATGTTGTATCACCAACACTTAGTACAGTGCCTGCTAAAAAGTTGCTGTCACCATATTTGTCAGACAATATTACTGGATGTGTGGGTGAAACATCAATATGACTTGCCCAAGGGCAGTTATGAATGTCTCCAGACTATTTCAGGGTAATTCATGAACATGTCCTCTGAAGAATTCTTCTTCCATCTCTAACTCAGTTCCTATGATATGACTACCTCAGAGCAAGAGAGTCACTGTGTGCCTACTACAACAAAAGATCACTCATGTTTTCCAACCATTCATGTTGCCCTCTCTCTTCTCAAGAGGGCATTTCCTTTCCATGATGTGATTTTACACATTGCATGCCTATATCAAAACATTTCATGTGCCCCATAAATATATATACCTACTATGTATCCACAAACATTAAAAATTAAAAAAAAAATTAAAAGAGGGCATTTTGGCCAGATATGGTGGCTCATCCCTGTAATCTAAGCACTTTGGGAGGCCAAGGCAGGCGGATCACCTGAGGTCAGGAATTCAAGACCAGCCTGGCCAAAATGGTGAAACCCTATCTTTACTAAAGCATACAAAAATTAGCCAGGCATGGCGGTGGGCACCTGTAATCCCAGCTACTCAGGAGGCTGAGGCAGGAGAATCACTTGAACCCAGGAGGCAGAGGTTACAGCGAACAGAGATCGCACCACCGTGCTCCAGCCTGGGCAACAGAGCAAGACTCCATCTCAAAAAAAAAAAAAAAAAGAGGGCATTTCCCATTTCCTTTTATAAACCCTATTCCAGTTATGTTGAGGGTCAGGCAGAGACCTGAGGCTTGTGTCCTGCAGGCAGTGCTGCTGGGATAGATTGACAGTCATGGGAATGTGCTAGGTATCATGTGGGCAAGCCCTGTCCTAGGTTATGGAGCCACTGCTGGGCAGTCCTACCCTTCTCACATCCAGATGCAGATTCTGCTGGCAATTCCATCTAGTCCTATGAGACAGTCCCTGGAAATGATGTGCTCATCATCATCAGCTAGGTGATGAATGAATCTTTGTCTGTGAAGTGTCTGCTGTCTCCTGTACTTGATTTATTGATGTGGATGTTGTTCTCAAGGTGAGGGTTGAAACCATGGGGATAAATGGCTTCAAAGAGGGTATGTGAGTAGTCTGCAGTATTGGAGAGTACTCACAGTTGGTGAGTAGGGCAGGGAAGAGGAATGAGAGAAGGCAGGAAGAAGAAAGAGAAAGTGAGAGAATTAGAGCGAGGTAAGTGACACTGGGAAAGTGATATGTCATGGAAGCCAAAAAAAAAAAAAAAAGCGAGAGAGAGATGAAATAACAGTGCCACATCCCAATAGAGTCATCAAACTCTGATGAAAGTCTATTAAATGTGGCAATAAATAGGTCATTAGAAGGATGTAGGAGAAAAGGTTTAGACATGTGTTGAGTGAGAAGAAAGCCAGGAGAGACGCGGCTGCCCAGGAAGGCGTGGCAGTGGTAGCGCCTCATGTTTTCAAGTATTTGGACAGGAAAGAATATTGCCTTGTTGTGAAAAGAGCCACCAGGTTCAAATGAAGATCACGTCAATGTGAGCAAATCTCAGTACACAGGATGATAGGAGAAAAAGAATTAGAAGAGAGAAGATACTTCAAAGGGAAGAGTGGCTGGGGGATCCAAAGTTTTAGGAAAGAATGGGATTCATGTAACTGAGGTCAGAATCCTAGCCTAAAGTTGTGAAATGAGGTCAGTGAAATTACACTGTCAAACACCAGCTCCCCAAATGACCATAGAAAACCCTTAGAACCAAGCAAAACTAAGGGGTGGATATTTACAGGAGTTTGTAGGTCTGAGTTCAAGTGGTTTAAGACAAATCCTTTTTTTCTCCCACGTCTTATAAATTTTTTTTAATTTATTTTTTACTTTAATTTCTGGGTTACATGTCCAGAACATGCCAGTTGATTATATAGGTATATGTGTGCCATGGTGGTTTGCTGCACCTATCAACCCATCACCTAGGTTTTAAGCCCTGCACGCATTAACCATTTGTCCTGATGCTCTCCCTCCCCTCACCCTCTGAAAGGCCCCAGTGTTATTCTGCTCCCTGTGTCCATGTATTCTCATTTTTCAACTCCCACTTATGAGTGAGAACATGCAGTATTTGGTTTTCTGCTCCTGTGTTAGTTTGCTGAGGATGACAGCTTCCACCTTCATCCATGTCCCTGCAAAGGACATGATATCTCATTCCTTTTGTGGCTGCATAGTATTCCATGATGTATATGTACTACATTTTCTTTATCCAGTCTATCATTATGGGCATTTGGGTTGGTTCTATGTCTTTGTTATTGAGAACAGTGCTGCAATAAATATATATGTGCAGGTATCTTTTTTCTTTTTCTTTTTTTTTTTTTTTTTTTTTTTTAGATGGAGTCTCACTGTTACCAGGCTGCCAGGCTGGAGTGCAGTGGCACAATCTAGGCTCACTGCAACCTCCGCCTCCTGGGCGCAAGTGATTCTCCTACCTCAGTCTCCTGAGAAGCTGGGACTACAGGCATGTGCCACCACACCGGCTAATTTTTTTTTTTTTTTTTTTTGAGACAGAGTCTTGCTCTATCGCCAGGCTGGAGTGCAGTGGCGTGATCCCAGCTCACTGCGACTTCTGTTTTTCTGTTTCAAGCAATTCTCCTGCCTCAGCCTCCCGAGTAGCTGGGACTACAGGCACGCACCACCATGCCCGGCAATTTTTTGTATTTTTAATAGAGATGGGGTTTAACCAAGTTGGCCAGAATGGTCTTGATCTGTTGACCTCGTGATGTGCCTGCCTCGGCCTCTCAAAGTTCTGGGATTACAGGCGCGAGCCATTGCATCTGGCAGTGCAGGTATCTTTGTAATAGAATAATTCATATTTTTTTGGCTATATACCCAGTAATGGGATTGCTGGGTCAAATGGTATTTCTGGTTCTAGATCCTTGAGGAATCGCCACACTGTCTTCCACTATGGTTGAACTAATTTATATTCCCACCAGGAATGTAAAAGTATTCCTATTTCTCCAAAGCCTCACCAGCATCTGTTGTTTCTTGACTTTTTAATAATTGCCATTCTGACTGGTGTGAGATGGTATTTCATTGTGGTTTTGATTTGCATTTCTCAAGGCGAATCATTTAAATGGGGATCTGATTGGGAATGGTCAAAATTCATGACATGATTGTTTAGTCTTGGTGGACAGGGCAAGGTAAAAAATCAAGTGTTGGATAAGCAAACAGTGGTTTGACAAGTGAACTGTTTGCCCAGGTAAATAATCTATTGTCCTGAGAAGATAGCTGTTTTCTAGGTGAGCAAACTATTTGCTCAGCCAAAAACAAATAGGGAAGTTACTTATTGATTTACAGACAATAATTTCCTGGGAAGAATAGTTGTCATGTTGATAGAGATGGTCATAGTGCTCAGTTCTGAGAAGTAAGCTCTGTTCACTGATGC
The DNA here is from genome assembly GCF_009761245.1 of Sapajus apella. Classification (NCBI taxonomy): domain Eukaryota; kingdom Metazoa; phylum Chordata; class Mammalia; order Primates; family Cebidae; genus Sapajus; species Sapajus apella. Next base: position 14,608,295 of record NW_022436959.1, on the reverse strand, counting down.
AAGCGGTCTCAATTCTCAGCACTGAGGTCCTCCCTAAGAATGAACATGAACCAGAAACACTAGAGTGGTGGTTCCAAACTTTGCTGAAGAGCTTCACAAAATATTGATGTCTGGTTCCCATCCTTGAACATTCTGATTTAGTTGGTAAGGGGTGCATCCTGTGCATTGGGATTTTTAAAAGCTTTCCAGGTGATTACAAAGGGCAAAGTTTGAGAACCACTTCATTAGAGTTAAAGGAGAAAGCAGACATAAAAAGACTATTTGGGTGATGGTGATATGGCCAGATCCCATCTCTATAACATTTAAAAAAAAAAATTAGCTGGGCATGGTGTTGCATGCCTGTGATCCTCGCTACTTGGAGGGGTCAGGCAGGAGGATCACTTGAGCCTGGGAGGTGGAAGCTGCAGTGATGCAGTGAGATGTGTTTGTGCCACTGCACTCCAGCCTGAATTACAGACTGAGACTGTATTAGTCTGTACTCATGCAGCTAATAAAGACAATCCCAGACTGGGTAATTTATAAAAGAAAGAGATTTAATTGACTCACAGTTCCACATGGCTGGGGAGGGCTTACAATCATGGCAAAAGAAAAGTCACATCTTAGATGTCAGCAAGCAAGAGGGCTTGTGCAGGGGAACTCCCACTTACAAAACCATCAGATCTTGTGAGACTTACTACCACAAGAATGGTATGAGGGAAACCGCCCCAATGATTCAATTATCTCCACCTGGCCTCACCCTTGGCACATGGGGTTATTACAATTCAAGGTGAGATTTGGGTGGGGACCCACCCAAACCATACCAGAGACCCTGTCTCAAAAAAAAAAAATTCACAGCATATTAGAGGTTGAAATCAGACAGCAGGACCCCAGAATAGGTCTGTTCTGTAGCTTCCACCATAAGCAGCATAAAGGGGTGATGGAGAAGACAGGCCACACGGGCTGCTGGTGGGTGTGGCATGGCAGGTTCGTGGGAGGTCAGACAGAGGGGACTGAGGCACAGGGCAGGTTACTGTGGTTATCAGAGTGGGGAGAATGGTCTTGAGCAAAGGGGAGAGCAGACAGCTGACAGCGGTGATCCAACAGAGAGAAGCCTGAGGTAAGGATTCCAGAAGTGGGGGATACCCCTCAGGGCCATTATAGAGGAGAAGGAGAAAGATGTGGAGTAATGGAGGATGACCTGCATGGGGAGAAGAAGGAACACCATGAAGACGTGGAGGTGGACATGAGCAGACACAAGGCCATAGTATCACTGATTTGAAGAGGACAGCGTGGATAGATGACATGGAGTCCAAAAGATGAACGAGAAAGGAAGATACCTGTGTCTTGGGAAATGGCCCTGCTGGGTGAGGCAATCCTGCCCAACCCCCTTCACTGCTGAAGATAAGAAGGGGCTTGAGAGGAGGTAAAGATTGCCTGGAAATTCTGGAGGAAGCCCAGGGCCTTTAGGGAGACTGAGAGCCATAGGGCCAAGAAAGGCAGGTAAGGGACAAGCACAGGTTAGCATTAAGGTGAGCTCATCCCTACAAAGCAGGAGTTTCACAGAGCATGAGGCACATAGCAGGTGGTGAGGACAGGGTGGAGAGTTGTGCATGAAGTTGGGGGGCGAACTGTGTACGAGAAAGCAGAGAATCAGAATGCAGATTGCAAAGAGGAAGGAGTAGCTGGCAAGACAGCACTGGTGGGCTGACAACTGCCTTTGCTGAAAAAGATAAACAGACCAGACTCTCCTAAGAATTAGATATTATTTTTCATTCCTTAAAAGAGTATTTAATTTTTAGCCAGGCACAGTGGCTCACGCCTGTAATCCTAGCACTTTGGGAGGCTGAGGTGGGCAGATTGTCTGAGCTCAGAAGCTCAAGACCACCCTGGGCAACATGGTGAAATCCCATCTCTACTAAAAATATAAAAATTAGCCAAGCATGGTGGCAGGAGCCTGTAGTCCCAGCTACTCGGGAGGCGGAGGCAGGAGAATTGCTTGAACCTGGGAGACTGAGGTTGCAATGAGCCAAGAATGTGCCATCATCCTCCAGCCTGGGCCACAGAGTGAGACTCTGTCTCAGAAAAAAAAAAAAAAGTATTTAATTTTTGAATAGGACATCTAGTCATTCCATGGTTGAAATATCAAAAGGCCACCAAAAGGAGATACAGTCAAAAGCCTCCCTTCTATTTCTGTGTCTGCTTAGTCCAGCTTCCACATTTCCAAAAGGCAAGCTTTATTAGAAGCATCTCATGTCACATTCACACAGGAAAGGATGTGTATACACATGTCAGCATATGTGAATACCTGCTCCCCCTCCAATTTACACAGCAATGGCATATTATGAGGGCAGTTGCTGTTGCACAACTCCAGGGGTGCCATATGCATAGAGCACAATGGAAATGGTGACCTGAAAGTTGTTCAACATGGAAGAATTTGACAATATGTGCAGTTTTTTCACATAACAATAAGGCTTGCGTATCTTCTATATCAGTACCTAAAACACATTTATCCTTTTTTTACAGCCACTACTATGCCATAGTATGGATATACCATAATTTATTAAATTTACCTACAACAGATATTTTGTTTATTATAATTAATTACATGATTTATAAATAATGCTGAGTATTTCATTTTGTACCTGTGCAACTACATAAAACAAATTGCCTAAAGTGTAGTTATTGGTCAAATGATTTCTGCCAAAAGTAGATTGGCAAATGTTTTCTGTAAAGGTCCAGATAGTAAATATTTTAGTTTTTCAGGCCATACGGTCCCTGTCTCAACTCTCGACTCTGCCACAGTAGTGCAAAAGCAGCCATAGACAACATGTAAATGAATGAGCATGGCTGTGTTCCAATAAAACTTTATTTATGGAGACTAAAATTTGAATTTCATATCATTTTCATGTGCTATGAAATAGTATTCTTCTCTTGATTTTTGCTGCAACAATTTAAAAATGCACAAGCCATTCTTACCTTGTGGGCTATACAAAGACAGCAGCCCACAAGCTATAGTTTGCCAACCTCTGGTTTATGCAATAGAAATTTTGATAAGTATGGGCTGGGCATGGTTGCTTATGCCTGTAATCCCAGCACTTTGGGTGGTGGAGGCAGGCAGATTATGAGGTCAGGAGATTGAGACCATCCTAGCCAATATGGTGAAACATGGTCTTTACTAAAAGTATAAAAAAAATTAGCTGGGCGTGGTAGAGCACACCTGTGGTCCCGGCTACTCAGGAGGCTGAGGCAGAAGAATTGCTTGAACCCAGGAGGCAGAGGTTGCAGTGAGCCGAGATCGAGCCACTGCACTCCAGCCTGGCGACAGAGTGATACTCCATCTCAAAAAAAATAAAAAAGAAAGAAATTTTGATAAGTGTTACCAAATTGACCTTTATATAGGTTGTATGACTTCATAATTCCAACAGCAATATATAAGTTGCTATTTTCCTCTAAGCCTTGCCAATAAAGTGTATTATTGAGCTTTTGGATTTTTGTTTAATGGGTGAAAACAGTATTTCAGAGTAGTTTTAATCTGTATTTCTCTGACATTGAGCTTATCTTCATATCTTTAAAAGTTATTTATAGTTCTCTGCAAACCATCAGTTTATATACTTTGATACAATTCACTTGAAATATCAAGTTTTTATGGGTAAATCTTTTTCTTTAAAAAATTGAAGTAACTTTGTTGTATTTTTCTGATTCTAAAAGTGATTACGATTATATGCTTGTACTAAAAATAATTAAATGAAAAAAATATTGAAGTATTATTTATAATCTCATTCCCAGAAATATCTACTTTTTTGCATTTGTGTGTTTATTTTCCAGGCCATTTTCCAGACATTTCTATATAGACATTTTTAGAAAAACATGATTCATTCAACAAATATTTATTGTGTTATAAGTATTATAAGGGTCATATGATGTATTCCATTTTGTAATTGTTTCTCACATAGTAGTGGATAATGTAAATTTTATTCTTAGCCTGTCAGTACAAAAATTTGAGTCAGAAAAGTACGAAATACAATTCAACAAGCAATAATGCAGTTTCTGTCATTCCCTCTGGGCTGATGTGTCTGTCACAAAGCAGTGTTAAAAGCTATCTCTTTGCTGGACTAGACAGAGTCTTCATTTAAAAGCACTTACTGAGGACCTACTGTATGCTAGACTCTATTCTAAATACTAGGGCTGTAACAAGATAAAGGTCCCATATATTTCCTGATCTTATGGAGCTCAGTGAAGGAGGCAATAGACAAGAGAATCTCAGCCTGGGATGTGTGTTATAAAGAAAATAACAAAGTGATATAACAAAGATGGATAAGGGAGCTGTGTTAGATTGGTCAGCAGATAAGTTCCCACTAAGAAGGAGACAAACTGGCTCAGACCAGATTGACAGAAAGAAGCTATAACAGCACTGACTCCATGCTAGAGAAACACTTTCTCACTTAAACATAATTACTACTTTGCTTTAATTTATAGATTATTTACTAAAAACAGCTTCAGGAAAACAGGACCTTCAAGAGAGAGAAAAGGAACCAACAACTCCGAAAACGGGCTGCCCACCCTGATCAGAACAGGTGATGCATCTGCAGGAGACGCAGCACATTGACCAGGAAAGTAATGGCCTGCCTGAGACTGCATGCATTTCACAAGAATGTTTTGATCATCATTTCCCCTAATTTCCCTTAAAAACCCCTTATCTGGAGATGCAGCTCAGTGAGGTGGTCTTTGAACACTAGTTCACCGTCTCCTCCAAGTTGCTGGCTTCTCAAATAAAGCTACTTTCCTTTGATCAAAGCTAGCATCTTGAGTTTTCGGCTTTCAAGTAAGGAGCAGCCCCGACCTGAGTTTGGTTACACAGCCAACCAGGTAAAGGTGCGGGGAAGACAACTGCAGCCTGAAGAAACGCACATCCAACAGACTTGACTGGGCCTGCAAACAGGAATATGGCTAATACAAAGAGGGAGGCATGGAAAAAGAAAGTGGTATGGCTCAGGCCAGACAGGAAGATGAGGGTCAGTCCATGGTAGCCTTGAAGACCAGAGCAGGGAGTTTGGCTTTTATTTAGAAGGCAATTGGAAGTCATTGGTGTATTGATGACACCTGATACATTTTTTTGAGACAGGGTCTGGCTCTGTTGCCCAGGCTAGAGTGCAATGCAGCAATCATGGCTCACTGCAGCCTCGACTTCTGGGCTCACGTGATCCTCCCACCTCAGCCTTGATCTACATTTTTAAAGAGATTATTCCAGTTTAGACTTGCCAGATAAAATACAGATGTCCAGTTAAATTTGTCAGATAAACAATGAATAATTTAAGGTGAATAAAAAATATTTTAATAATATTTTACATATAAAACATTACCTGTTGTTTATCCAAAATTCAGTATTAACTGTGGTGTCGTGTATTTTTATTTGCTAAGTCTAGCAACACTATTCTGTTTATTGTGCAGATTTGGAAAGTGGGGGATGCAAAATATATTTTGGAGGGAGCCCCAAAAGTATTTGCTGACAGATTGCTGTGGGATAGGAAGAAAGAAGAGGCTTCAAGGATGATTCCTAGGTTTCAGACACCTGGGGTGATAACTGCAGAGTGTGTGTGGTTTGTTCATTCTACAGTCTGAAGATGTGAATAATAATAAAATCAAAAGAAGACATAAAGTGATTTAAAGCAAACTAAGGAATCTCTTTCTTATCAAGAACCAGCAGACCTCCAACCCTGCCTCCCCAAATCAACTGAGATCAATATATACTTAAAGCCTGTTTATATTCATTTTCTTTGTTTTGTAGAAAGTCAACTTTTAAATTATTATTTGGATGAAGAAAAAAAAAGAAACATAAAATATTACTCATTAATTAGAACAAGCACTAGTTACGTTTTGGCTCCATCCAATGGCCAGTTTCCCATTTTATAGCAAGGAATAAATGACCCTGAGGAGAGAGGGAGTGGGAAGTAAAGACAGAGGCAGGGTGAGGAGATACTAATGGCAACAAGAACACAAAAGAAAAGGTGATTCAATGGGTGTGGCTTGTAACCCCCCTTTGGTTACCCTTCTTATTCCTTTGGTTACCCTAAAGTATTAACCCATAGCTTATATGGGTTAACAATAGCAGTTCACTAGCCTGAGGAGTGGGAAGAGAAGGAATATTTATTGAGCCACCTGCTAGATACCAAGGGCTTTATATAAGTTTGCTCATTTTTTATAACAATCTATGCTATAGGTATGTTTATTCCTGCTTTACAGAAATTAGTGACTTGTCCAATAACAAAAAATAAAATGGTTAGATGGACTTGGATTTGAATGCAGGTCTGTCATCTTCCTGAACCCCAAATGAGGATTTTCTCTGACATCATCTTTCTTCACATGGTTTTAAAGGTGTTAGGGTCGGAGCTGTGCTGCCTCAGAAAATCCCCTCCTCGTAGGCTGACCCACCCCCCTCTGATTGCTCTGCAGCTGCATTCCTGAACCCTACCTAGGAGCCACATCAAGGCTGCCAGACTTGCAACAATTAAGCAACGCCTGATTATAGCTTTCGGGGCAGCACGGGCAGCTCTAGCGAAGCCAGGGAAAACATATGTTGGTTATCCATACTTGTGAATTCCTGTTTGACACATGTCTATAAAAAATTCCGATTTCTGTCTTTTTTTTTTTAAAGACTGCTACCACAAAAGTCACAGGATGATGTATTGTAGGTCTGTTACAAGTTAACAAACTATCTCTGTGCCTGTTACCTAAAACTCCCTTATGCCTCCTCTCACCCCATATAAACCCATGTCTTGTCAGCTGGGGCTGCCTCCTCTGATTGTTACCTAGTAGCCTGGCAGGTTAATAAAACTTGCTTGCCTGACTTTGGGTTTATTCTCCTTTCTCTCAGCTACCCTTACAAAAGAGTTTGAATATCTTCATGCTTACTAAATATGTATAAAGAATTTCCTTGTTGACTTTGGTCTTCTTCACATATTCTTTAATCCCAGAAACAGCCTTTTTAAATGTTTAACCGCACCATTGGATATAAATAAGGACAAAGCAGCAGAAAAGTAAATATTTCAGGATGATATTGTTGTGGGAACAAAAATCTGCTTACAGGTTGGGGCTGTTGCTAGCTGGGTAGTGGATCAATCTTTAGAGGAAAATACCTCTTTTGTTAGAAAGGCTTTAAAAGCCTTTTTGACTGTCTGAGATAAGGCCTAGGCTAAATTGAAATGGGGAAAGTTGTTACAAAAGGAGGTAAATGTCATTTTAATAAAGTAAAGGTGGGTCTTCCTTAAGCAGAGAGTTGTGGATTGGGTTTCTGAGGAAGAGAAGTTTTTGTTAGTTTGTTTCAATTGATATATTTTCATTTTTCTCTGCAGAGTTTGGGACCTGAGAGTTTGGGAGAAAAGCAAAGAAGGCCTGGGATTGAGTGAGGCATGGGGTCCCAGCCGCCAGCCAGAACATGAGGAGAAAAGAAGGTCTCACTGAAATGGAATTGCTGAAGAGGATCTTGATATCTGAGGGCTTTACTTTGTACTTTGTCATTTCTCTTTGCCATGCTCATCTTTTAGGAAACTGATTACTATAATTTAGGTTGTATTAGCAATGCCTTAGTGAATGAAGGGGGAACTATATTTATTCTTGGAGCATAGCTTGGAGAGAGGCAGAAGCCTTCAGGAGCTGTTATAGGTAGTAAGAAATCACTCTCTCTAGAGTCCTCTGGAAGAGTCTGGAATAGAATGGATTTCCTGCTGTTGTGCAAGATGAGGATTTGAGTACAGTAATTTAGTTATTTAAAAAAGGCTGCAAGATGGGGAGGGAGGATGGGTCAGATTATAATATGTTCATATGTCTAAGGCAGGAAATTTGATACAAGATGAAATTTAAGAAAGTTCTGTGATTAGGTTTCTCCCACAGAAGGAGGAGAAAATCCCTGCATCTCTGGTTATGAAAATAATATGCAAATTACAGTGATTACATATTTGCTTAGAAATTTTATTACCTCATTTTCGCTTCAGGAAGAGTTGGGACACCAAAAGGGAATGTCTGTCAACAGTCCAGAGTTGTTAGATTTCTTCCAGGGGAAATAAAAGGGTAAATTTCTTACAAACAAACAAAAGGGTTTAAAATAAGTTTTTCAACCTCCTTAATGTCTCCCTACCACAATGCATACCAAAAAAAGAAAAACAAAAAAACCACACTATAATATAGTCAAAATGTGATCTATAGACAAAATGAAGCACAAATGGTTTTCCCCCCTAAATTTTACTATAGGGTACATTTTCTCCTCTTTCTTGGTTCAACAGTGTAAAATAAGGGCTTAGATTTTGCCCTGCAGATGATTTTTGCTATCATTTCTAGCCATTTCTCTAAGCCTGGGCTTCCAATCTGCCACTTGCGAGTGATACAGTTGCCTGTCTCATGGTGGTGTTATGTGAGGCTGGGAGCATCAAACAGCCCGGCTGCTGCCACAGCTGCATCCTTGATACGTTCCAGTGGTGCCTGAGCAACACTGCAGAGACCCCCTTGGGACAGGTGTCAGCAAGAAAAGGTGGATGTCACTGTCCTGGGGGACTGGGAAGGGAGTTAAAAACTACTGCCTTAATCTCAAATTTCAGCAAAATCTGTCTTGGATCAAATTTAAAATCTTTTCTGAATATTAGCTGACCTGATTAGGAATTAATCGTCTCTCCCCTTCTCCCGAAGACTGTGGAATGTGTCTCCTAGCAACAGGGATGTGTTACTATCTTATGGTAGGACTGTTTTATAAAGCAGCAGTCTCCAACCTTTTGGCATCAGAGACAGGTTTCACAGAAGATGACTTTTCCACAGACAGGGAAGCGGGGGGATGGTTTCGGGATGATTCATGTGCATTACATTTATTGTGTACTTTATTTCTATTATTATTATGCCGTAACATATAATGAAATAATTATACAACTCACCATAATGTAGAATCAGCGGAAGCCCTGAGCTTGTTTTCCTGCAACTAGACGGTCCTATCTGGGGGTGACAGGCGACAGTGACAGATCATCAGACATTAGATTCTCATAAGAAGTACACAGCCGAGATCCCTCAAATATGCAGTTTACAGTAGGGTTCACGCCCTTTCGAGAATCTTATGCTGCTGCTGATCTGACAGGAGGTGGAGGTGAAGCTCAGGCAGTAATGTGAGCAATGGGGAGTGGCTGTAAATATAGATGAAGCTTCACTTAACTCGCCCACCACTCACCTTCTGCTGTGCGGCCCAGTTCCTAACAGGCCACAGACCTGTACTGTGTAGGAGTACCAGTCCGTAGCCTGGGGGCTGGGGAGCCATGTTATAAGGGACACTCATTCTGCTGCCCACACTTCTCCCAGTAACTACCAGGAAAGGGTCACAGTCAGAATGAATTTAGCCAGTCACCTTCAGTACCAATGCATGGTCCTGAAGAGGTGACAGTTCCACTGGCTTCAAATCCTTGGTATCATGTCTTCCTTCCCTCTCTTCTCTTTGTCTCTCATTCATGCTTCTCTCTTCTTTCTCTCCTATTTCTAACTCCGTTCCTTCCTTGCTTCCCTGACCACTACCTTTTCAACATCTGCCTTTTGACCTTTCCCTTTCCCTTCTTTATTCCTATCCCCGCCACCATCCTGTGTAAAGTGCTATCAGTTCTACTCCATTCCTCCCTGTACCTCTGCCCTCAACCCTAGTTTCAGGTCCAGGTAGCTCCTTACCCCTCGTCTGGACAAGGCTGCTTCTTGGCTGTAATCTCTTGTCAAAATATTTTATCTTACATGCAGCTGCCAAGTTATTTCCCCTACAACAGCAATCTACTCATAACACAGCCCTGCTCAAAAACCTTTAAGGGTTTACATTTCCTATGGAGTAAAAACCAAAGTCCTAAGTCTGATATTCCAGGTCCAAGACAGTACGGTTCTGCTCATCTTTTGCAGCCCTGCCACCCTCTGGTTTTCTCCAGACATGCACTGTTCTTGTCAAAATGCCTCTCACCCACCTGGGTCTTTTCTACAGCTGTTTCCTCTGCCTAAAGTTCCCTCACCCCAATTCCTCCATCTTTGCACATCTAAAACCACCAGGGCTAGCTCAGTCTTGGCCTGTTGCATGCACACTTTCCTGATACTGCTACCTAATCCTTCTTCTGAACCCCTACAGAATTTATCCCATAATGAGGTCACTCTAACAACAGTCAACCAGGTGCTGCTGTCTCTGTCCCACACATCAATATGGCCTTCAGCCCCTGTCTAAGTGCCATTGTACGAGTGTCTCTTGACATTCCCAGGGTTCCTCACATGTACTCCCTGAACAAGGACACTTCTTTCAGGTCTTGCCATTGCTCTGCCATCTTCCCCCAAGCATGTGCTGGGCACCACTGCTCCTGACACCACAGTTAGGGTACTGGAGCCCCTACCACATCAAGGTTTACAGTGTTTTGTAGTAAGCTGCAGAATTAACCTGCAACTCCTCCTTACTGAGGAGTCAGAGTCCACTCTATCAGAGAGGTCTCAAAAGAACGTTGTTGATGCTCTCATGGTCTTTGAGATACTGTGAAACAGTTCTTTCTGCTTATTCCCCCAAGTCCCATCTCCTATGGAGCCACAGGATTCCAATGTTAGGTAAATGTGGACAGAGCATTGTGCTGTTCTTGGAATTGACCCTCCTGCCCAAAATGCAGCATTCTTACTGAGTCAAGTATGTCATACCTGCCGTCTTCACACATGGGCTTTGTTAGCCCCTAACACAAGTAAACGAGGGGCTGGACTGCCTATACATTTTCTAGAAAATGTAGTCTTAATGAGTCACTGTTATGGTTGGAAATATACCCTATCCCCCAGGTATGTTGGGGAAGAAGAATGGTTAAGATATATTAGATTCTATGATACTCCAGAGCTGTACTGCTCAACACAGTGGCTACTGGACGCGTGAGGCTATACAGCACTTGAAATTTAGCTAGTCCCAACTGAGAGGTGCCATGAGTATAAAATACATACCAGGTTTCAAAGACTTACTCCTCCAAAAAAACAGTATAAGATAAGTCATTAATAACTTTTGTAATGTTGACTACATGTTGAAATAATATTTTGTATTAGGTCAAATAACATGCCATTAAAATAGATTTCACCTCTTCTTACTTTCTTAATATGGTTTCTAGAAAACTTGAAATTACATACACGGTTTGCATTTGTGACACACCTTATATTTTTTTTGCACAGTGCTACCCTAGAGAAACTCTCCAGAGCATTTGCTAGAAATCCAAACCCTCGGGCCCCAGCCCGAGGTTTCTGACTTACTGAGTCAGAAACTCCAGTAAGGCCCAGCTAACAAGTTCTCCAGCTAGTCCTGGTTCACACTGACATTAAGCTCTCCACGAAGAAGGTAAAATTCCAAAGCACTGAAAATAAGATCCAGCATATAACAGGATCTCAATAAGTTTTGTTTAATGATTTAATCTTGACGGTTCCTCTTAAGCTCTAAATTATTCTGTTCATCAGTCAGTCAGTGAAAGAGAAAGTAAACAACAACCTTTATTCTCAATCTTGGAAGAACAGCTTGCTGGTAACTTCAAAAGTTGCCACTACCAGCCAGGAAGAATTGCAAATCATTATCAGAACACCCTTAAAACTTCTCAATAGAAATGTATTGAAACAATGGCTGTGCCAGAAGCAAGAGAGAGACATGAAGAAAGCATAAATAAAAATAAAACCATGCTAAGTTATAATATAAAACTGGTGTGGGTGCCAAGTCAGGCTGGCTGATGCTTTGCAACGGAGTAGCATCCAGTGCCTGTGCCCTACTGGACAAAGATAGCCACAGCCTCAGTCCCTCTGTTGGTACAGATACCAAAAGGTCTTGATCAAATGGGACTTTACTAATATAGTCCTCAAGAGCCTGCAGTTCTTGCATATCTCAACTCTACCCTTTCAAACATCCTGAAATTCACCTCAAGTTTCAATTCCTTGCGACAATATCTGCCATTATCAAGTTTCATTAGTTTGTGATCATGCTTTAGGAGCACACCACAAAATATGCCACGCACACAACAAAGCATGTCCTCTTTAAGACTGAGAGTAGTATGGAGCAGAAGCAAAACCGTCAGAGTGGCCCTGCTTTGAGCACTCACTAAGTGAAACAACGTTCTCCAAACAGCAGTCTCCCAGAAACTGATAACCATGTTTAATATACTTAGTGGTATTAAAACTATCATCATGTACTTATTTTTTTGCTGTTTAAAAAACTGACATATAATATTTTACAGATTTATGGGGTACCTATGATATTTGGTACATGCACAGAGCATGTAATGATCAAATCAGAGTTTTGGGGGTGTCCATCACCTTCAGTATTTATTATCTCTGTGTTGGGAACATTTCAAGTCCTAGCTGTTTAGAAATATCATGCACTTATTAAAAGTAATTCATGCATATCGTAAAAAAGATTAAACAATGTAGAAGTGAATAAAGTAAAGAAGTTCTCTTCTCTGACTCAGTCCCAATCCCTAGACTATTCTGGATTTTTAAAATATAGATGTTAATAGAAATACAGACAAGTAGATATATATTTTTAAAATGAGATCATATGTGTATTCAATTTTGTAACTTGTCTTTCTCGCTTGCTCGTATATTGTGGTCAACTTTCAATGTCATATGTGTAGATTTACCTCTTTCCATCTGATGTTTGCACAGTATTCCGTTGCACGGATAGTTTATTTAACCACACATTACCAATAGTACCTGAAACATAGAAAGCTCTCAATAAATGTTGGCTCTTATTCATAATCAGAGAAATATTTCCATTATCTCCTTATTCATACTTCCTCACTCCTAAAACTCTATTGTACTTTTTAAAATGTACAAATTCCCAGACATGTATATTTTGTAAAGGATAAACTCTAGCTTTTATTTATCAATTCTACACTTTAGTTCTGCACCACGTTCTATTTCTTTGAGTTAATTTTATTTTTTTGTTTTTTGTTTTTTGTTTTTGGAGAGAGAATCTTACTCTGTTGCCCAGGCTGGAGTGTAGAGGTGCAATCTCAGCTCACTGCAACCTCTGCCTCTAGGTTCAAGTGATTCTCCTGCCTCAGCCTCCCAAGTAGCTAGGATTATAGGCATGTGCCACCATGTCCGACTAATTTTTGAATTTTTAGTTAAGACGGGGTTTCACCACATTGGCCAGGCTGGTCTTAAACTCCTGACTTCAAGTGATCTGCCTGCCTCAGCCTCCCAAACTGCTGGAATTATATAGGTGTGAGCAGCCACACCTGGCCTAATTTTGATCCTCTTCTTCTAGCTTCTAGAGTTCAATACTTAATTATGTTTATTTTATTCTGTTTTCTAAAAAGGTATTTTAGTCATCTGAGGGGAGTATTTTAACATGCCTTTGTCTGTACCCCCTTTTTAATATATAGTAGTCTTACCATCAATTTACCTAAATAAATATCAGTTTCAGTTCTGAGTTCCTATTGACCCAAAAATTATTTAGAATAATGTTTTAACATTTCCAAGTGTTATGAGTAGTTTTATTGTCATTGCTAATTTGAGTCTCACTGCAGTGTGTTGAGGGAACATGGCTCATATGTTTTCTATTTTTAAGAAATCACTGAGTTTTTCTTTGTCATAGAAAGGACAAATTTTCTATCACATGTGTTTTCATAGTGCTGATGAGATGTAAGGCAGGCCATTCATTGGAAAATGTGATGCAGTTCACGGGCTGCTGTTGTTTATAATGAATGGGTTGGAATGTGGAAGAAGGCTAGTGCGTCTGGGAAACAGACCCTTGCTTGCTCCGTGCTGGAATACACACCTACAGTTGCTAGTTTAAAAATTATTGCTAGTTGGCCGGGCGCGGTGGCTCAAGCCTGTAATCCTAGCACTTTGGGAGGCCGAGGCGGGTGGATCACGAGGTCAAGAGATCGAAACCATCCTGGTCAACATGGTGAAACCCCAACTCTATTAAAAATACAAAACATTTGCTGGGCATGGTGGCACGTGCCTGTAATCCCAGCTACTGAGGAGGCTGAGGCAGGAGAATTGCCTGAAACCAGGAGGTGGAGGTAGCGGTGAGCCGAGATCACGCCATTGCATTCCAGCCTGGGTAACAAGAATGAAACTCTGTCTCAAAAAAAAAAATTATTGCTAGTTAAAAAATTTCTTCTTCTGATGAAGAAGAAATTCTGCCTTGGACATTTCATTTTACGCCTGAAAGTTCTAACCTGCTCTTCCTCACAGCCTGCCCTATGAATTTTGGAGGCGTTCCCACAACCACGCAAGTCAATTCCTTGCAATAAATCTCTCTATATCTATAAAACACAGATATTCAGTAGGATATATATATATATATATGTGTGTATATATATATATATATATATATATATATATATATATATATA
>NW_022436959.1:14373597-14583956 GCF_009761245.1 Sapajus apella | reverse complement strand
ACACATATATATATATACACACACACACACACACACATACACATATACATATATCGAGATTGCACAAATGTACATACATATATATATATACGTAAACAGATTTATATATTTTATATATGAGGAGTCAATAGAGCTAAAAGTGGAGCTGCTCAGAGGATGGGGAGCAGAGAGAGGGATCCTGGGGACATCAGCTAAGCCCTCATTTAAGTTGCGCCTGAAGCTCCCCTGGATCTTTCAACTTTTCAGTATCTATCAGCCAATACATTCTTTTCTTCTGTGAGAATCTGGGTTGAATTTTCTGTCACAACCAAAAGAAGTGTTTTCTGTAATGAACACACACACACACACACACACATATACACAGACACATGCACACACATGCACACGTACACACATACACAAACATACACGCACACACACAGATGTCCCTGATTTTTTTTTTATTTTTATTGATTCTGATTAAAGTATGCTTTACTTAATAGATAGGGTATTTTGTTTTCTTTTTTTACACTGAACAATCAAACTTTCTGTAGGGATGGAAGTGTTTTACATCTGCACTGTCCAGTTAAGTCCCTGGACTGGGTAAAAGGGCCTGGAAAGAGAATGTTGACCAAGAAGAGAAGAGGCCAAGGACGGGGTTCTGATGAAGGAGGAAGAGCTAGCAGATGAGAAATGGCCAGTAGAGTAGAAGGAATCCAGATAAATGTGTAGCACAGAAGCCTAGAAAAGAACATGTCTCAAGAAGGGGGAACCAACCATTCCTTCTGTGTGCAGCTGAGAAATCAAAGAAGATGTGAGTAGAGAACTGCTATTACTGATGAATGCCCATCCAGTGCTGTGGCAGAGATGAAAGCCCATTGGAGTGGGCTGAGGATAAGAATTAATGATGAGGAAACATAGACCTTGAAGTTGGATGACTCCCTCCAGAAACTTTTCAGTGACAGATAACAGGGAACCAGGCAATAGCTCAAGGGAGGATAGGATCACTTTTCTTGATAGAGGTGATGCTAAGTCGTTTTTATAATATATGCTAATGGAAAAGATCCAGTAGTGAAGGAGAAATCAGTAGTGCATAAGAGGAAGGAGATAACTTCAGGATTGACACCTTAAGAAGGTGAGAGGGGCCAAATCCAGAACATACATATGCTTCTCTGCAAGCAGGACCCTTTGTGTTTAATACAGCACTGACTCAATAAATAAACTGAAACTTGGAAAAGTAGAAACAGAAAGCCAGTGTTCTTCCCCACCACCATGCCACAAAACTACTTTTCTCAACTTGTACTTTCCTGCTCCTGGAGAAAAGCTCCAGAACATCTCATGGCTTTTTCAGTTACTCTCAGATAACAACAACAAAAAAGTCCATGAGTCGTGTTTAGCACCCTGTGTATTATCAACACTCCAAAATTTAATTTAAAGTTTCTCCTCCCTTCTAGGTCTGGTCTTTCCCAACCAGAAAATGACCAGTGAGGGAAGGGGAGGAGAAGTTGCTTCTCCTTTCCTGCTTGCTTCACAGTCAGTCTGAACTGCTGGTTTTTTTGGGTTTTTTGTTTGTTTGTTTGTTCAATTTGATGGTTGGAATCCAGTAGGGAAGAAAAGTAAAAGAAAGGCCTGATTTGGTTGGCATGTTATAATTCAGCACAGATGCCCTTCAGGATACAGAATTTAAATACTAATGCACTTTCTTTTGAAGCATTTTTATAGATTTTTCAAAGATTTCCAATAGATAAGAATCTCCAAAAGAGATCAGCTGGACTCTTGCCCCATGGTTTTTAACAGTTCATCTCCATCTGTTGGGGTCAACTTCTCTGAAGGTCCTCCTGGTGTCTATCACAAAATGACCTAATCTGGTCCCTTCCTTGGGGTCTTCATCTGACTGAGGGGAAATACCTTTGCCCATCAAACCCTGGAAGTACAACTCATGATCAATGAAACTATTCCATGGCTCCAGAGCAGCAAACTAGAGATAATCTCCCCTCTTCAGACTTCTCATTTCTCCCTTCATACTCCAGGGGACACATGTCAACTTCTCTGAGAGTTTGTCTTCCAGCTCCCCTTAGTTGGTTTGAAATGGCAGACACATTCCCCACTCTTCCTCCCCACTGCCCCCACACACTGGCAACTCTCTCCAGAGATACTCTCCACCCTGGCATCTCTGATCCTCTCTATTATGTCACCTGGAGCAGGGCCATGGACTAATGCCAGCAACACAGATGTCACTATCTCTAACCATATTCTGCCTAGATGGTCCAATACCTCCCTTTGGAATACTGGAATATTTGGTTCTCAAACTTGGGGTACCTGCCAAAACTCTGAGAGCAAATGAAACCCATTTAAATATTCTACAAGAAATCCATAAAAAGAAGGTGAGTGCATAAACAGTCACTGTCACTGCTGTGGCCAGAGTTGGCCTGATATTGCATTTGGCTTTCATAAATTGTTCCTTCCAGCATCCTTCATCCTAACCATTTATCTTTCTTATACTCTAGAGCAGATGTAGGAAGGGGCAGGGAGATCACATGCCATTGCAAAGTTTGTTAACTGCACAAGGCACCTGGCTGAGAAGGTGAATGGTGAATGAAATATAAAGTACTGTATTAGGGCCCCAGCTTGGGGCTGCACAGTCCCTGAGGAGAATGTGTTTTATTTCATTCTCAAAAAGGTGTCTCATAGCTTAGCAAAGGCCCTGGAAAGGAGCCACAAAAGCACAGGAGGAATTACTGGTCCACACAGAATGATAATGGCCCTGTGGTAGAAGATAGCACTATAATAGTAGTATGAGATTTATCTTTGCCCAATAGGATAATGTGACCTAATTGAGAAAATCCAGGAGGCACACTGACTAGGGGTGGCCAGAAGGGATAAGCAAAGATAGACTCAAACCAGGAAGAATGAGCAGAATTTGAACTAGATTAAAAAGTTAACTGAACCAGTTAAATTCAAATGGAAAAGATAACCCATCTAAAATTACTTCTCTCATTTTGAAATATTATTTGGCACTGGTTCATTGTTTTAAATATTAAGACATGTTACAGAAATGCTTCTATACCTCTTTGCACTAACAGGATTCCAGACCCTGTCCATGGGGTTATTAGCAATGCGATCTGAGTACATCTCCCACCCCTTCCCTTGCCTGGAATATTTGACCCTCTGAGGTCATCCAAAAGATGTGGCTCAGGGGATGGCTAACAAATGACATATGTCTATCAATGGTAGAGGTAATGGTTGTTTGCATCTCCCTTATGTTAATACTCAGAAATAAATTCTAGGAAGGAAACTTCTGATTGTGTAGTTACGGTAAATTACTTTGGTTTAAACTACCAACTGGACCTGGTCTGGTGAGAGGGTGAGTGGGAGTGAGCAAGTAAGACAAAAGAGAAAGAGATTGATTATGTTATTAAGTTTCTCAGAAACTCTTAGCTACATGTTGGCTTCTTCTTGATATAACACAAAACAAATTATTCTCCTAAATAAACAGAGAATATTAAAAACTTCTTTTTTTTTTTATTTTTGAGACAGGGTCTCACTGTTTTGCCCAGGCTGGAGTGCAGTGGGATAATACTGACTCACTGCATCCTGGACTTCTCAGGCTCAAGTGATCCTTCCACCTCAGCTGGAACAGCTGGGACCAAGTAGCTGGGACAAGCCACCATGCCCAGCTAATTAAAAAAAATTTTTTTTGTACAGATGGTGTCCCATTATGTTGTCCAGGCTGGTTTTGAACTCCTGGTCTCAAGTGATCCTCACACCTTGGCCTTCCAAAGTGCTGAGGTTACTGGTGTAAGCCACTGAGCCAGGCCAAAAAATTCTAATCCATGAGACAGTAACACAAAGCCCTAAGGTAAATTACCTTGTTTATTAAAGAATAAAGGTAGCCCTGAAGACAGATACTTTCTTCTCCTAGCTCACATTGCATTTAGTATTCAGTATAGCCCGCTATTTATAAAGTTATCCAAAGGCATCTTGGCATGAATCAAACCATGCAGACAAGATAATAACACTTCCCTGGGAATTGCTAAGCTTCCTTGAGTCTCTCCCCTGTCAGCAGAGGCAGAGAGGTTCTGCCTCAATCCTGGCATAATGGAGACATGATTTTCCACTGCCAGTTGCATCCTATTCCATATCGACATGGGATCCTGACAGCTGATGACTAAAGTAGACATGAGCCTCTGAGCAGGTTCACTGTTGATGGGCTTGTCACTAAAATTCACTTTAGTTGTATAGAACCAAGCCAAGTATTACAGGAGAAGGCATCTGCCTTGCAACCAGAAAATAGAAGTTGCTCTCTATCCTAGCCTTAGAGATTCTCAGCACTGCAGGACAATAAACATGAGAAGGTTGGACCCCTTGCCCAATGTAAGAATTCCTCTTTAGCATCCTTGTGTCAAATTCTCATCTATTGGTAGAAGTAAAATTGCTGGGTAGAAGAAAAGCACATTATTACCTTCATAGGCACTATGAACTCACACAACAAAAAGGTTATGACAAGTTATGCTCCCTTCAATGAGGTTTTATGTTGTCTCCTATTCTCACTAACACCAGACATTCAACATTATCAGATTGTTTAGTTTTGTCAAATCTGATTTGCCAAATAGTGTATCTGCATATCTATATTCATATAGAGTAGGTATTAAAATTTCTTTTTGAGAGGCCAGAGTGCAGTGGCACCATCTCAGCTCACTGCAACCGCTGCCTCCTGGGTTTAAGCGATTCTCCTGCCTCAGCCTCCCAAGCAGCTGGGATTACAGATGTACACCACCATACCCAGGTAATTTTTGTATTTTTTTAGAGATGGGGTTTCACCATGTTGACCAGGCTGGTCTTAAACTCCTGACCTCAAGTAATCCACTGGCCTTGGCCTCCCAAAGTGCTGGGATTATAGGCATGAGCCACTGCACCCAGCCTAATTTGTATTATTGATATTAGCAGGTTTATTGCTAATTAATTAGTGTTTCTTCTTTGAGTTTTTCTTTTTCCTTGTTTTTTTCTGTATAAGCCTTTGATCTGCTATGCATGTTGCAAATTTTTTCCCATCTTTCTTTAACTTTGTTCAGAGTATATTCCATCATGTAAAAAATTTAAATTTTCATGTGGTCAAATCTGTTGCTCTTTTAGGATTTCTTGGTTTTACACTATGCTTAGAAAGACCTTTCTTATCTCATGATGAAAAAAATACTCATTCTCCTGGAGTTTTGTTGTCATCTTTTTGCAAATCATTTATTCATCTAGATAGAGCCTAAATATGAATATCTAACTTTTTTCTTTCCAAATATTTTAAAATATATTTTATACCTCCCCTTTCCCCAATCTGAATAGCTGAATGAATGAGAGAGTGAAAAATGGTGCTGGTAATTAGTTGAATGGGCTCTTACTGTTTTTCACCACTGCTTCAGATGAACAAAAAAAAGGGGACTGAATTCCCGTTCTGTAGAAGTTACACCTCCCTCCTTATTTTGGTGTATCTTCCCTGAGTCTAAATAATAATTAGTTAGCAAAGTAATATAATTGGAAAAATAGCTGCTCTGAGATGTGTGGATACTTTCACAAACATTCACTGACCAAGGTCTTATCATAATTTTCTTAAACTCTCTATCCTAAATGCCAGAGCAATGATATGATCTTTGGCAATGTACTCTGGAAGACATAAAATAACATCTCATTCATTCCTTGCTGTCTTTGGATGACAGTCTATGGAGTATGGGTGTAGTTGCAGGGGTGAAAGTGACCAAAAAAAAAAAAAAGGCAAGCCATATAAAGATTCTATCTGTTAAAAATTGACACATTTAAATTTCTGCAAAGATTCCAGACACTGTTTTAAGACAGCTAAAAAAATCACAAAACTATTCTGCCCACATGCCCCGAATATTCTATCTCACCATAGCCCTCTTGGATTTGCACATACCAAAATGCTCAAGGGCCATTTCCTGAATTTTTCTCAAATGTTCCGATAACACTTCAGCTTAGATTAATTCAAATTCCAAGGAAAACACCAAGTGATTTATAACAAGGAAAAAGAGATATTTGAACTAAAACCACAATCAACAGTAATTTACAAACTGAAGATAATTTTATGTCACCACTCAATTTTGGAAAAGCAACCCTTGTAGGAATTTCCCTTCTCTCCCCCAATATACAAATAGCCAGCCTTTTCATATGGACATCACTATTTACAGTAAATGGAAGATATTGCATCTCACTTCTAAAAATAGGTAAGATAGTCTATAAAAGGATATGTCTCACTTCAAATAATCCCTTTTACTTATTAAAACAGATATTTATATTTTATCATATAGAGATTTTTTTCTTTATGGAGTTAAAAGATAGATGGCCAGGTACAGTGGCTCATGCCTATAATCCTAGCACTTTGTGAGGGTGAGGCAGGAGGCTCACTTGAGCCCAGGAGTTTTAGATCAGCCTGCGCAACGTAGTGGGACCCCATCTCTACAAAATAAAACTTTTTTTAAAAAGATAGATGTGTCACTTAACTTTGTTGAAGTTGATCTAGAGTTATAGGTTGGGCTGAAAATTATAAAATTCCAATTTATTTGAAAAATGTTAAAGTATCAAGTTAGCTTTTATCTTTGTAAGGATATTATTGCATCCTTTGCTATACTGAAAAATTTAAGCTCCTATATTATTTTATTCATGATAAAAATGGCTACATCAAAACATATTGGAAAACATACATACTTTGATAGATTTTATTAAGCAGTGGTCTTTCACCAATGATGTATCACTTAACAATGATGGGGACACATTCTGGGAGATGCATTGTTAGATGATTTTGTCACTCTGCAAACATCATAGAGTGTACTTACACAAACCTAAAGGGTATATAGCTGACTACACGCCTAGGTTAGATGGTATAGCCTATTGCTCCTAGGCTATGAACCCATTCAGCATGTGACTGTGCTGAATACTATAGGCAATTATAACACCATGGTAAGTATTTATATATTGAAACATAGAAAAGATAGAGTAAAAATATGGTATTATAAACTTATGGGGCTACTGTCATATATGCATCCTACTGTTGACCAAAACATCATTATGCAGTGTATGGCTATTTTTAAAAATTCTCACTCTTATTTCATCCAAGTAGTCAAATTCTTAATTAATTTTGTCCCCAAAATTTGTAAAAAAGAAAAATATAGGAGGGGCCGGGCGCGGTGGCTCACGCCTGTAATCCCAGCACTTTGGGAGGCCAAGGCGGGTGGATCACGAGGTCAAGAGATCGAGACCATCCTGGTCAACATGGTGAAACCTCGTCTCTACTAAAAATACAAAAAAATCAGCTGGGCATGGTGGCGCATGCCTGTAATCCCAGCTACTCAGGAGGCTGAGGCAGGAGAATTGCCTGAACCCAGGAGGCGGAGGTTGCGGTGAGCCGAGATCGCGCCATTGCACTCCAGCCTGGGCAACAAGAGCGAAACTCTGTCTCAAAAAAAAAAAAAAAATATATATATATATATATAGGAAAACAGTTCAGTTTATAATAGGGGCAGCAGAGGAGAAGGTTATAGCTTAGAAATTGGAAAGAATAGTTCTGTTAAAACAAGCAAAAGCAAAAGACATTTAAAGTTACCAAGCAACTGTGACAGGAAGATTGTGAGGCTGAGTGAAAATGATTGTTTGGGCTATATAACTTTAAATATCAGCTGGACTTGTCACCGTTTAAAAATAGATTCCAAGCAAAAGAATAAAAACTCTTATTTTATAGTTATCATCTTGTCCAAACATTAGTTGAGATGGGCAGAATAACAGCCCCCAAAGATGTTCAGTTCCTACCTGCTGGAACTTGTGAATATATTACTTTATGTGGCAGAAGGGACTTTGCAGATGTGACTAAGAATCTTGAGATGGTGACACTACAATTAATAATAAATTATAATATTATCTGCATTATCTAGGCAGGCCAGATGTAATTAGAAGGGTCCTTCTAAGAGGGAGGCAAGAGAGTTCAAGTGAGAGATGTGATGCTAGAAGCAGAGAATCAGAGAGATTTGAAGGTGTCACATTACTGGCTTAGAAAATGGAGGAAGGGGCTTTAAGCCAAGGAATGCTAGTGGTCTCTAGAAGCCAGAAAGCAAGGAAATGGATTCTCCCCTGGAACCTCCAGAGGGAATGCAGCCCTGCCAACACCTTGACTTTAGCCCAGTGAAACTGATTTTGGACTTCTGACCTCCAGAACCATAAGACAATACATTTGTGTTTTGTTAATGCTGCTAAACTTGTACTAATTTGTTACAGTGGCAAGAGGATACTAATATGTTAGTATAGCCCAAGCCATCTGTGAAATGCATATATTTGCACTCATTTGACCAGGAGATCTCCATATAGGTCTCACATCTGTCTATGTGAAGAGCTTTCTGAAACAGTATTCTGGAAAGGTGAATGAACAGGGCTAGCAGCATAGAGAAAGTGTGAAAGGGAAAGAGCTGGAGAAGAACTGATGGGTCCAAAGGACCACATTTGCAATAGAAAAGACCGAAGGTAAGGGAATGAAGGTCACTGTAGGATACCAGTGCCTCTGCAATGAAGGTTTCAAGGTGAAGACCAACTCTAGTAAACAGCTTGGTGGAGATACTGATCCCTATCCTCATTTTTAATTTTTAAAAATCTTTCTTAACCAGCCAACAGCAAAACATTTAAATGTATTTGCTGCACTTAACGTCTTGAGAAATATGTAATGCATGATTTCAAAATGTGCCTGGACAGTTGTCTGAGTAGGAGGCAAACACAATTAGTCTGTGTCCTGTTGCCTGGTGAGTGGCTTGCTGGGGATCTCTGGGGGCAGGCCGGTGGAGAACAGAGCTCTTCTTTCTGGCATTTAACACTCAGTGAGGTCAAATACTATCATCCCTGGCTCAGACAGGACCCAGGGCTATTACGGGAGAATAGAAGGGCAGGTTCCTGAGGCTTTGAGTAAAGGCGAAGGTGCTCATCCACCCGCATCCTGTCTCTGGGTCAGGCTGACCCAGAGTGCAGAAATCAAGGGCAACAGGTCTCTGCTGCTCCTGCCATCATCACCTGCTCATCCTTCCTGCGGCTGAAGTCCCACAGGCCTCTAGGTGGCCCGATCCTGGCGTCCCAGGCTCAGTTATGTGTGGAGTCTGCAGAAGCTGCTCCCCAGCCCAAGTGCGCAGTGTGCTACCGGTCCAGCCTACTTTTCTCTTTGGTTCTTTCTGAAATTTACTTGTCTGGCCACACAGAATGTGTTAAAGCTTGCAAACAACTATAAACTGGAATCCTCTGGCATATATGTGTGGTCTACTCTGCTAAGTGGCTTAAAAAATTACTTATAAAATGCTTCAAACATACAAAAAATACAAGAAATAGTACAATAAACACATATGTACCTGATATCTAGATTCAATCATTGTTAACATTTTTACTGTGTATGTTTTTGTGGAGAGAGAAAGAGTAAAGGAAAGAAAGGAATTCTGAAGTAAATTACAGACAATAGTCTCACTTTAACATTTCATACCTTAGTCTCTTTTAATCTTTCTAATCTACAACAGTCTCCCAGCCCTGGTCTGTTTTTCGTTGGTGGTGGTGGCAGTGGTGGTGTTTTTTAATGACTTTGACTTATTGAAGAGACCAGAGCAGTGTGTCTTATGAGACAGCTCATATTCTGAACATGTCTGATTGTTTCCTTGTGGTACACATGATACTTTAAAAATATGTGTGTTTTTGAATCAATAGCCTACATTTAGAATTCAGGGAATTTTCTGTAAAATTCTGGATTTCTGGCTTTAAAAAATAAAATTAAAAAAAAATCAAAAGACCTGGCAGTGCCTGACGTGTATTCCTGACTGGTTACAATTTGTGGTCCAGTGTATGAGCTGCTGCCTTTGAGAGGGCACCACGTTGTAGCTGTGTCAAGTGCTATTCCTCATTGTGTCAAATCAACTACCAACACACATCATCCATTTGTGTAGTCCCCAAGGGTAACTGAGTTTATAACTGTTTCAGTCCAGGTTCTCCACAAAAACTGGACCAACAGGCTATCCATGAAAACATTTTTTTTAAGGAATTGGCTCACGTGATTGTGGGGGCTGGTAAGTCCAAAGTCCACAGGGCAGGTGGGTATGCTGGCAACTCAAGAAAGATTTTGATGTTACAGTCTCCCAGAATTCCGTCTTCTCTGGGAAACCTGTTTTGGCTTTTAAAACCTGCACTGATTGGTGAAGCCCACCCACATTATGGAGGGTAATCATCCCTGCTTAAAGTGAATTGATTGGAGATGTTGATCACATCTACAAAATACCTTCACAGCAATATCTAGACTAGGGTTTGACCAAATGACCAGGCACCATAGCTTAGCCAAGTTGCCACACAAAACTGACCATCACAATG
Organism: Sapajus apella; assembly: GCF_009761245.1. Lineage (NCBI taxonomy): Eukaryota > Metazoa > Chordata > Mammalia > Primates > Cebidae > Sapajus > Sapajus apella. The sequence goes on along the minus strand of NW_022436959.1, from coordinate 14,573,600 downwards.
ACTTTGTTTTAGAACAAAATATACGAATATTACTTTTACATAGCTTTCTTCTCCCAAAACCTTTCTCCTGCTTCATATTTGTTTTCCCTTATGACAAACTTAGTGACTTAAAACACCAATTTATTATATCATAATTTTCATAGCTCAGAAGTCTGGACATAGTATACCTAGATTCTCTTCTCAGGGTCTTCCCTGACTGAAATCAAGGTGGGGCTGCATTCTCTTCCAGGGTTTAGGGTCCTTTTCCATGCCCTCTGGCTGTTGGCAGATTTCATTTCCTTATAATTATAGGACTGAACTCTGCCAGCTAGGAAACTCTTTCAGCATTTAGAGGTCATCTACGTTCCTTGCCACGCGGCATCTTCTATTCTTAGGCCAATAAAAACATGTCAAATTCTCCTGTGTCACATTTCTGCCTTCCTTGTCAGCCACCAGCTGGCGAAAAAACTCTGATTTTAAAGGTCTTATGTTATTCAATCGGGCCACCAGGTCATCCCCCTTTCTTAAGTAAACTGTGCCGTATAACATTACCTAATTACAGGAGTAAAGTCCATTACACTAGTCCTGCTCATATTTATTGTGCAGGGTGCAGGCACATGGAGGGGTTCCAGAATCCCGGGCCCTCTTAGAATTCTGCCTACCACATGCTTTTTCAAGTTATTTGCAAAAGGTTTTATCCTCTATATTCAAGAAAAGAACAGAATTAAAGTGAAATGGTCAAAAATAAATGAAGGAGCAAACCCATTTTCCTAATAACAAGTAGCTGGTAGCTGAGCCTTATCTTCCCATATAAGAAATCAAGAGAACTATCAAATAAAGCCTCGCTAAATAATGCATTCTCATAAAATGTAAACAGGATCTCCCTTTCTTCCCTTATGCAAACTCTATGTCCAGAGTAAGAGTTTACCCATCTTTTCCTATTCTGAGATTTATTGGTAGCTTCTTGTAAAACTAGCCTCAGTTGCACCCAGCCAAGCAGACATAAAAGACCTATGAAAGCAAAACTCGAGACCAAACAAAGAGCTGCCCTAACTCTTTTGGGATTTTATTTTTAAGTGATCACAAAAGGGAGAAGAAGAAAAAGAAAATCCCAAGCAGAGGCCCATCAATACAGAAGGCTTATAGTGGTAATTCAAGTTTCTTAACACTCAGTATCTTGTAGATTGTTATCTGGTGTTTTTAAGGAAACAGAATGGAAGGTGGAAAAGGCAACCCTGAAGAAGCGTGCAAAAACAAAATTCCAGACTTACAGAAATGATGACTGGACCACAAAATGTGCAGTTACACTTACGGGTGTTATCTTTTCATAACTTCTTCCTGTGTTTCTTCTGGGCCATTTTACCAAGAGATGTCATACATTCATCTGCCAAAACATACAGCAGCAAATGAGCCACACTTATTCATCAAATTTCTACTATACATAGATCTCTACCCTTGTTATACCGTGGTCACTCAGTCCTTGCCCCAGAATATTTTCCCAGAAAACCTTTATAGGAAAGTTTAAAAAAAAAAATGTGCTTCAATTATTTTACTTTTCTCTTACTGGAAAAACTGAAAAGGAATCCAGGTATCACTGGCTGAGAAGAACTCATTTTTCTATGATCCAATTTACAATCCTATGCAACAGAGAAGAATCTAAGCCATTAAAAATGGTTATGAGTAATGCCTACATACCTATTTCAGCCTATTTTATGATACACTGCATTTGACCATCAATTCAGAGATCTGCTGAAATGTACTGTTGGAAGTCCCTGTCAGGAGAACTTTTCCTCATTGAAAAGCCACAAATAATACCTCACTTGAAGTGTGATTAGAAAAGTTTACAAGGAACTGAAATATTCTCATGAATTTCAATGTTTAATTTAAGCATGTCTTCCCCAAAAGAAATCTAAACAAAAACTTCGCCAAATACCTCTGATAGCAAGGAGAACTAATACTTGAATCTCCTGCCAAGTGTCCCAAGAGGTTGAGAATAATGATATCCATCTCAAGAGAATTTGTAGGTCATGGATTTTCCCTCCAATCCCAAAGTTTTGGGGGCTGTTTGTTTATGCCTAAGATATTTATTATTATATGTATTAAATGATGAAGAGGAGAGGGGATGGGGGACAAAGAAATAATGAATTGGTTTTCTTGCAAGTTATAACTAAAGGAGAAAGACACACATGGCATGCTGAGGAAGAACATTGGTAGCACAACCAAGGCAGAGGCTGGGAGGAGTCACTGAAAGCATTTAGTCATTCATCATCCCTATCCCCAAAAATCCTGAGTAGTGAACTGGAAAAAAAGCCTTTTTGGGGGGTCAGTGTTCAGAGCCCATTGAACCAATTTCCTGGCCTCATCTGTAAATTAAAGCCACTTTTTATCACCCAGACTTTATTTCAAAGGAAGGTAAGAATAAGAATCTTATAAACGCAAGTCTTCTTGACAACATAAATTATAGTTCCCAGAACTTTCCTTCATGTATTCCAATGTTATTACCACTGTTTACCACAATCACAAGCTATTCTCCTAGAGGTATCTAGAAGGTGAGCTATTTAAGTCAACACCTCCTACAAAGTAAGTAACTTCTCAGCTCTCAAGTTTCATCCATCCAACATTTTCTTCTTTATTGTATTCCCTACTCTCCCTCCTGACTAAGGAAAATTAGATTCTCTTCTCTGGCTTAGCATTCATTTTGCATGAGTTCTCACTTCCCCATGACCGTTCCATATCTGACAGCACCCCTTCTATGAGGATAATTCTCTTTGACTGAAAGATGCAAGTATTTGTTCAATGTCTACTATATGTCCATAATGTTGGCTTACAGACTAAGGCAGAATCTCTCAAGTTTGCTATTATTGACATTTTGAGCTGGAAACCCCTTTTTGTAGGGGGCCATCTTGTGTGTTACAGAATGTTTAGTATCATCCCTGGCCTCTATTCACTAGACTCCAGAAGCACCTCCCTCCCCAGATATGACAACCAAAAATATCTCCAAACATTGTTAAATGTCCCTAAGTACCAATTTTGTCCCCAGATGAGAACAAGTAGACTAAGGGAATTCCAAGAGAAATAGAAGAAAGAGTCACTTTCTTTGAGGAGTTTAAAATCTTACGGAGACATAGACTGTTACAGGAAGCATCTTTATAAATGATTTATGAACTCTTCCTTTTTATTAGTGAATAAATTGAGTGAGGCACAGAGACATTAAGTGACTTGCTCAGTCACTCATACATCAGAAATATTCCAGAAAAAAAGGCAGCATATAATCAAGCCTAAATTGCATTTGTGTCGACCACAGATGCCATGAAAACCTAAAGAAGGGAGAGAATAATGCTAGTTAATAGTGGCATGAAGGAGGTAGTACCTCCAATGATGAGCACTTGAAGGCATGGAGAAGAAGGAAGGGGATGCCTGGCATGATCGTGCACGACCACAACATATGCAAAGGCTTAAAGGTAAGAGTAGAGCATGGAGCTTTAGAGGAATGAGGCAAGAACTAACTCAGAATGGCCAAAGGTAAGGTTGGAGAGGTTGAATGGATCCAAATTCTGCAGGATGCTGACTTTCTGGATTAAGTCCTGGATCTGATCAAGAGCCCTTCAAGAAACGGTTTCTGACATCCTCTTAAGGCAGGCAGAAAAACTGAAAACGCACTAATTGGGAGTGAAGAGATCTGGGTTCTAGTCCTAGCAATTCACTGACAGCTGTGTGACTTGGACAAGCTCATTTATTTCCCTTGGCCCCAGTACCTGCATCTGTACAACGGGGGTCGAACTGGATGATCCCTGAGCTCCTTTCCAGCTCTTGCTTGTTCTGATTGACACCTGCTGTCACTTGTACTGATGTCCAAAGAGCTGTTTACTACTTGTCCTGATGTGTCTCAGCAGGTACCCTAAGGAGCCCTTAAGGGGAGGGTACTGTAAGTTCTGGCCCAACCACAGGAGATCAAATCCACATGTGAGCAGCCTGATTGCAAGGAAATGTGCTGGAATACCAAATGTTCCTGATTAGTTGCAGTGTTTCTGTTATTGAATAAGGCCTGCCATTTCCTGACTTTTACTAAACACAGATTGTAGTTTACTGGGTTCAGAAAAAAATAATGTACAACAGCTGAAGGGTAAGTGAAAGGAGAACAAGTCATCTGACATGACATTTTCATATCATTTAGTAAATTTCAACAAAGATAGTAAAAGGTGTTAGTATAATTTGACATGGATAAGGGCAACCAAAGAAATAAATTAAGGACTTCTTTTCAAGGAAGGACACTATCAACAAGACTAAAGGACAGCTGAAAAATAGAGAAAGAAGGCTGGGCATGGTGGCTCACTCCTGTAATCTCAGCACTTTGGGAGTCCAAGGTGGGCGGTCACCTGAAGTCAGAAGTTTGAGGCCAGCCTGACCCACATGGTAAAACCCTATCTCTACAAAAAGTACAAATATTAGCCAGGCATAGTAGTGTGCACATGTAGTCCTAGCTACTCAGGAGACCAAGGCAGGAGAATCACTTGATCCCAGAAAGCGGAGGTTGCAGTGAGCCAAGATCACACCATTGCACTCCAGCCTGGGTGACAAAGCAATGCTGTGTCTCAAAAAAAAAAAAAAATTGAGAAAGGTATTTGTAATGTCTAAAACCAATGAGAAATGACAACTAGAATATATATGGAATTCCTGCAGGTCAGAAAAAGAAAGCAGTCCCAACAGAGAAATCAACAAAATCTATAAACGAACAATTTCCAAAACCAAAGAAAAAAACAAAAAAACTATCAGGTATACCATCAAATATTCAAAAGTAAAGATAATCAGTAAAATGGAAAATTAAAGAAATGATGAGATTTTTATTTATACCTGTTAGACTAGTAGAAAATTAGGAAGCTGTATAATGGGCAGTGTTGGCAGAAATGTTGGAACTTACGTAGACTGTTGGTGGGACCAAGGTGGAGACAAATCTGGCAGATACTTAGTTTAACAAAGTCTACTCATACCTATGACCTTTGCTGAGTGAATATCTGTCTTAGTTTCCTTTTTAAGTTTCTTTTTAAAAACTTTATTAAAAAGATAATTTATAACTATATTTATGGAGTTCAAAGTGATGATTTATGAATACAATATGAAATAAATCAAGCTAATTAACATATTCATTACCTCAAATGCTTTGATTCATATCAAATACTTTTATCATTTTTCGTGGTCAGAACATCTGAAATTTATTCTCTTAGGCATTTTGAAATATGTGGTACACTATTATTAAATATATCCCCCATACTATGCAATAGAGCTCAATGAAAAAATACTTATTCCTCCTAACAGAGACTTCATGCCCTTTGACATCATCTCTCCATTTCCCCTGCCCCCAGCCTCTGTAACCACCATTCTAACCTCTGCTCTATGAATTTGATTGTTTTAGAATCCACATGTGAGAATATGACGTAACTGTCTTTCTGTGCCTGGCTCATTTTACTTAGCATGTTCTCCAATTCCATCTATGTTGTTGCAAATGAAATAATTTCATGTTTTTTGTGTTTTTCTTTTTTTTTTTCTTTGAGATGGATCCTCACTCTGTCACCCAGGCTCGAATGCAGTGGCACGATCTTGGGTTACTGCAACTTCTGCCTCCTGAGTCCAAGCAATGGCACACCAGGCTAATTTTTGTATTTTTAGTAGAGACAGGGTTTCGCCATGTTGGCCAAGCTGGTCTCAAACTCCTGGCCTCAAGTGATCCACCCACCTCGGTTTCCCAAAGTGCTGGAATTACAAGTGTGTGCCACCATGCCAGGCTAATGTTTCTATTTTTAGTAGAGATGAGGTTTCGCCATGTTAGCCAGGCTGATCTCAATCTCCTGCCCTCAAGTGATCAGCCTGCCTCAGTCTCCCAAAGTGCTGGAATACGAAGTGTGAGCCAACACTCCCTGCCTGTTTTTTGTTTTTTTGAGACAGGTCTTGCTCTGTCACCCAGGCTGGGGTGGTATAATCACAGCTCACTGCAGCCTCAAACTCCTGGGCTCAAGGGGGCCTTCTACCTCAGCCTCCCAACTAGCTGGGACTACAGGTGTGCCCACCATGTCTGGCTAATTTTTAGGAAAAGTTTTTGTAGAGATGGTGCCTTGCTATGTTGCCAAGGCTGATCTCAAACTCCTGGCCTCAAGAGATCCTCCCACCTTGACCTCTCAAAATATTGGGATTATAGATGTAAACTACCGCACCCAGTTTTTAAAGGCTGAGTAGTATTCAATTCCACATTTTCTTTCTCCATTTGTCTATTGATGGATACATAGGTTGATTCATAACTTGGCAATTGCATATGGTGCTACAATGAACATGGGAGTACAAGATGATTTCAAATTTCTTGGGTAAATGCCCAGAAGTGAAATTGCCAGATCATACGGTAATTCTATTTTTATTTTTTTAAGGAAGCTCCATATAGTTTTCCATAACGGTTGGACAAATTTACATTTCTACCAACATTTTACAAGGATTCTCTTTTCTCTACATCCCCACCAACATCTTTCATCTTTTTGATAATAGCCATTCTGACAGGTGTTAAGTGATATTTCATTGCGGATTTAATTTGCATTTCCCTACTGATTAGCAATATTGACTGTTTTTCATATATCTGTTGGCCATTTGTATACCTTCTTTTGAGAACTGCTTATTCAGTTTCCTTGATCATTTGAAAATTGGGTTATTTATTAAAAATACTCCAACTTATATTTTGTAAGTGGTTTCACTAATGATAACAGTACTAACATTAATTAAACATTTTTATGTACCAGACCCTGTTCTTAACACTTGACATGAACCATTTCATCCAATACTCCACAGAAACCCATTAAGGAGGCACTATTATTACCATCATTTTCAAAATGAAGAGTATGAGGCACAGGGAAGTTAAGAAACTTTCCCAAGATCACACAGGTCGGAAGTAGCAGGGCTAGGATTTAAGCCCAGGCAGTCTGACTTTAGAATTTACAACCATAATGCCATATGGCCTCCCCTATGTATAAAAGATGGTTGGTTTTAATATTTTAATACAAAAATATAAGATTATGGTGTTTAAGACCTATGACCAAGTCACCATAGGGAGGGATTATCAAACTGCCACTCACACAGCAGTCTCTGCTTCACTGTCCTGGAACAACATGTTAAATTAACTTTTGCCATGGGTATCTAAAAAGCATTTCACCAGATTTTGCACAGAGCCAAGCAATCTCTGAAGGCCACTGAAAAGTTGTCTAGAATCTCTACTAGTAATAAAGTATCTCCCAATCTAATGTCTCACCAGAGTTCTAGGCCTCTGTTTCCCACTCCCTTCAGCTGAGCACCTACATACTCTACAATCTCAAGCAACAACACTCTCCTACTTGCACACCAAGCTCCACTTCACTCATATTTTTAATGCCTTGAAGTAACCAAGTTCTTTGGCTTTACTTCCTTTATTTATGTTTTCTCTCTGCCTAAAATGCTGTCATTTGAGTGAATAAAATAAATAAATGATTAGCTGAATAAATGTACGAATAATGCCAAATTCATTATCATTTTATCTAAACAACTCTGCTTCTGGACCTTTCTCTCCCAAGCACTCATGTCTTGCTGGACTTCACTTTCTCCCTCTCCCTGGATATGTGATTAGTCACTATACACAATAGATTTTCCGATGTGAAGTCTCCCACATGTAGCCACTCCTTTCCGTTACTACCCTAGCCTCAGCTCATAACACCGGGTGTTTTGTGCAATCAGTCTTCTGACTGAACTTTGCCAATACTTCTTTCATTTATTGTTTCACAAATTATCTCTTTTGAACTGGATCTTATGCCAAGCACTGAGTTAGATGCTTTGGAGACAATGATGGATAAGACAGATACATTATCTTTTCTCCCGAAGTTTACTGTAGCTTATGTATTTACATATTATACTATTGACACATTAATTTTCCTTAAATACCACAAGTTTCTTCCCCTTTAAAAATCTTCTATAGCTTCTTGTTGTCTAGAGAAAATAGTTCAAAGTTCTTAGTCTAATATTTTCACTCCTACAAATTCATTTACCATTGCTCACCTGCGTATTCCCACTATGCCAGCTATAGATTTCCTGCTTGTAAATGTGCCATACTCTCTCCTGCCTTGGCTCTTTTGCTTGAGCCACTCCCCCTATCTGAAATGCCTTCTCCCTAACTTTTATTTAGGTCTGATGTTTTCCCCCTCCAGCTTTATTAAGGTAAAATTGACAAATAAAAATTGTATAAATTTAAGTTGTAAACATATTTTGTTACATATAAATATTATGAAGTGATTACCACAATCACACTAATTAACATATTTATCACCTCACATAGTCATAGTTACCTGTTTTTTTGTTGTTGTTGTTATTGCTGCTTTTTGGTTTTGGTGATGAGAACGCTTAAGACCTACTCTTAGCATATTTCGAGCATATAATACTTTATTGTTAACTATGGTCACCATGCTGTATAGTATATCTCCAGAACTTATTCATTTTATAACTGAAAGTTACTACCCTTTGACCAAAATCCCCCATTCTCTCCCTTCGCCTAAGTACCAGCAACCACTGTTTTACTCTCAGTTTCTATGAGTTCAACTTGCTTAGATTCTAGACGTAAATGAGATAATTCAGTATATGTCTCTCCGGGTCTAGCTTATTTCACTTAGCATAATGTTCTCTAGGTTCATCCATGTTGTTAAAAATGATTAGACTTCCTTCTGGTTTTAAACATTGAATAATATTTCATTGTATATATACATAATCAATATATAAATCACCTTTTCTTTATCCATTCATCTGTCAAAGGACACTTATGATGTTTCCATATCTTGCCTTTGTTGAATAACATTCAATGAAAATGGGAGTGCAGATATCTCTTTGAAATACTGATTTTATTTTCTTTGGGTACATATCAAAAAGTGGGATTGACGGGTCATACAGTAATTCTATTTTTAGTTTTTTGAGGAACTTCTAAACTGCTTTCCATAATAGCTGTTCAAATTTGTAATCTCACCAACAGTGTATAGGAGTTCCCTTTCCTCCAAATACTCACCAAGACTTATTATCTTTTACTTTTTGAAAATAGCAATCCTAACAGGCACGAAGTGATATCTCATTGTGATTTTGATTTGCATTTCCCTGTTGATTAACAATGTTTCCATGTACCTGTTTGTCATTTGCATTTTGCCTTTGAAAAAATAAACATTCAGGTCTTTTGCCCATTTTTAAATTATTTTTTGTTTTGCTTTGTTTTCTGCTATTAAGGTTGAGGTTATATGACTTCCTTACATATTTTGGTCATTAACCTTTCATGAGATACATAGTTTGCAAATGTTTTCTTCAATCCCATAAATTAATTTTTTTGATTGTTTCTTTTGCTGCACAGAATATTTTTAGCCTGATGTAGCTCCACTTGTTATTTTTGCTCTTGTTGACATGTTTTTGGTGTCATTTTTACTAAATCATTGTTAAGACCAATGTCCAGGTGCTTTTCCCCTATGTTTTCTTCTAGAATTTTGGTTTCAAGTCTTATGTTTTTAATCCATTTTTATTTTGTTTCTGTGTATGATATAAGGGCCCAATTTCATTCTTTTGTATATGAATATCACATTTTCCCAGTACCACTTATAAAAGAGACTATCCTTTCCACTTTGTGTCTTCTTGGATACTTTGTACAAGATCAGTTGACCATATTTGCTTGAGTTTATTTCTGGGCTCTCTATTCTGTTCCATTGGTCTGTGACTGTTTTTATGCCAGTACCACACTGTTTTGGTTACTATAGCTTTATAAGACAATTTGAAATCAGATAGTGTGATTCCTCTAGCTTTGTTCTTTCTCAGGATTGCTTTGGCTATTCAGGGTCTTGTGATGCCATAAAATTTTAGAATTTTTTTTTTCTGTTTCTGTAAATTATGTCACTGGAATGTTTATGGGGATTGTATTTAATCTGAAGATGGCTTTGAGTAGTATAGACACTTTAACAAACACCATTTCTTCTAATCCATGGACCCAGAATATCTTTTTATTTATTTCAATCTTCTTTAATGTCTTTTGTTAGACCTTTATAATTTTCAGTGCACAGGTCTTTCACCTACTTCAATTTATTCCAGGTATTTTCTTCTTTTTGATTCTATAATAAATGCAATTATTTTCTTAATTTCTTAATTAATTCTTAATTTTTCAGATAGTCTATTGTTAGTGTCAGAGATACAAGTGATTTTTATAGGTTACTTTTGTATCCTGTGTTTTTACTGAATTCATTTATTAGTTCTGCTAGTTTTTTGGTGGAGTCTTTAGGGTTTTCTGTGCACAAGATTATGTTATTTACAAACAGAAACTATTTACTTTTCTAGTTTGGATCTTTTTATCTCTTTTTCTTGCCTAATTATTTTGGCTAGAACTCCTCACACTATGTTGAATAGAAATGACAAGAATGGGCATCCTTGTCTTGTTTCTGATTCTGGAAGAAAAGGTTCCAGCTTTTCACCATTGAGTATGATAGTAGCTGTGGGCTTGTCATATATGGCCTTTATTATGTTAAGGTACTTTCCTTTTATACCCTTTTTGATGAGAATTTTTATCATGAAATAAGGCTGATTTCGTAGAATACTTCTTCTATACCTATTGAGATGATCATATGATTTTTATCCTTCATTCTTAAATGTGGTATATCACATTTATTGATTTGCATAAGTTGACCCATCCTTGTATTGCAAGGATAAATCCACTTGATTAAGATGAATGATCTTTTTAACTTGCTGTTGAATTCCCTTTGCTAGTATTTTGTTTAGGATTTTGGCATCATGTTCATCAAGAATAGAGATATATGTTTTTCTTTTCTTTTAGTGTCCTTATCTAGCTTTGATATCAGGGTAATGCTGGCCTCATAAAAGGAGTTTGGAAGTTTTCCCTCTTCTTCAATATTTTGGAAAAGGTTGAGAAGAATTAGTATTAATTCTTTAAATGTTTGGTAGAATTCACCCATGAAGCCATCTGTTTCTAGGCTTTTCATTGCTTGGAGATTTTTTTTTTATTGGTTAAGTCTCATTACCCATTATTGGTCTGCTCAGATTTTCTGTTTCTTCATGATTTATTCTTGGTAGGATGTATGTTTCTAAGAATGTATTCAGTTCTTCTAGGTTAACCAAAATTTGTTGGCATTTAATTATTCATCCTATTCTCTTACAATTCTTTGCATATATGTGAGATTAGTTGTAATGTCTCCTCTTTTATTTCTGATTTCATTTGCATATTCTCTCTTTTTATCTCAGTCTAGCTTTGTCAATTTTAGTTGTCAAACCAAAATTGTTGTCAATTTTTGTGAGTCTAGGTTTGTCAATCTTATTCATCTTTTTAAAAGCTTAAGTCTTGTTGATCTTTCCTATTATTCTTCTAGTCTCTATTTTATTTATTTTTGCTCTGATCTTTGTTATTTTCCGCCTTCGGCTAACTGTGAGTTTAGTTTGTTCTTCTTTTTCTAGTTCCTTAAGGTATAGAGTTAGGTTGTTTTCTGAGATCTTTCTTTTTTCCTAAAATAGGTGTTTATTATTACAGGTGTCCTTCTCAGAACTGATTTTGCAGCATCTCATTAAGTTTAGGTATATTGAGGTTCCATTTTAATTTGTCTCAATGTTTTTTATTTCCCTTTGGTTTCTTTTTGACCCACTGATCGCTCAAAAGTATATTGTTTGATTTCCACATATTTGTGAGTTTTCCAGTTTTCCTCTATTTACTTCTAGTTGTATACCATCATGGCTGGAAAAGATACTTGATATGATTTCAATATTGAATTTATTAAGACTTGTTTTATGACATAATGTATGATCCACCCTGGAGAATATTCCATGCACACTTGAGAAGAATGTATATCCTGCTACTGTTGGATAGAATGTTCTGTACATGTCTGTTGGTTCCAGTTCATTTATAGGATTGTTTAAACTACTGTTTCCTTATTGATTTTCTGTCTGGATGATCTATCCAGTGTTGACAGTTGAGTATCAAAGTCCTCTGCTATTACTGTATTGTTGTTTATTTCTTCTTACCAGTCTGTTAATATTTGATTTATACTAATATTACCAGTTAATGGTATACTAATACCAGTGTATTGATATTATCAGTTTATGTTAATATTATCAGTTCTGTTAATATTTGTTTTATATATTTAGTTGCTCCAGTGTTGGGTGAATAAATCTTTACTATTGCTATATCTTCTTGAAAAAGCAATTATTTTATCATTAAACAATTTTCTTCTTTCTTTATTGTGACAGTTTTTTACTTAAAGTCTCTTTTGTCTGATATAAGTATAACCACTCCTGCCCTACTTCTGGTTACCATTTTCATGGAATAGCTCTTTCCACCCCTCTGCTCTCAGGCTATGTGTGTCCCCAATGCTAAAGTGAATCTCTCATAGGAAGCATATCATTATCTTGTTTTTAATCCATTCAGCCACTCTATTTTTTAATAGGAGAATTTAATCCATTTAAATTTAAAGTCATTTTTGATGGGTAAGACTTACCATTTTTATTTTATTTTATAAGATGGAGTCTTGCTCTGTCACTGAGGCTGGAGTGCAGTGGCACAATCACACAGTCATAGCTCATTGTAACCTTGAACTCCTGAAATTCTTGGGCTCAGGTGATCCTCCCACCTCAGCCTCCAGAGTAGCAAGGACTACATGTGTGTACACCCATGCCTAGCTAATCCTTTAAAATTTTTTGTAGAGACAGAATCTTGCTGTGTTGCTCAGGGTAGTATCAAACTCCTGGCCTCAAGTGATCCTCCTGCCTCAGCTATCCAAAGTGCTGGGATTATAGCATGAGCCATTGTGCCTGCCTGCATTTTGTTAATTGTTTGACTATATGGTAGTTATTTTGTTCCTTTCTTCCTCTGTTGCAGTCTTCCTTTGTGATTTGATAATTTTTTTTCTTTTGGCAGTGGTATGTTTGATTTAGTTCTCTTTATCATTTTGTATACACTACAGATTTTTGCTTTGTGGTTACCATGAGGCATACATAAAACATCTTATAGTTACACCAGTCTGTTTTACGCTGATAACAGCTTCACTTCAATTGCATACAAATACTATACATTTGCTTCTCTCTTACTCCCACATTTTATGGTTTTTTTTGTCACAATTTACATATTTTATATTATTATCCACTAATGAAATTGTGTAGTTATACTTTTAGCACTTTTATCTTTTAACCTTCACAGAGTTAAAAGTGATTACATATCACCATTACATAAGAATATCATCAATTTATCAAATATAAAATATCAAATACAATACTATAAATACTGTAAACATTATAGTATAATATTAAATATATTATACTATACATTTACCTTTACTCGCAAATTTTATGTTTTCATATATTTTCATGTTAGTAACTGTGTAGTTTTTCATTGCAGCTTGAAGAACTCCAATTAGCATTTCTTGTAAGACAGGTCTAGTGGTGATAAACTCCCTCAGCTTTTGTTTATCTGGGAAAGTCTCTTTCTCTCCTTCATTTCTGAAGGTTGGCTTTTCTGAAGAAAGTATTCTTGATTGACAGTTTTTTTCTTTCAGCATTTGAATATATTATCCTACTCTTTCTTAGTGTGTAAATTTCTGCTGAGAAATCTCCTAATAGCCTTATGAAGGTTCTCTTGTGTGTGGTGTGTCAATTTTGTCTTGCTGCTTTTGAAATTCTTTAAAAAAATTTTTTTTAACATTTGACAATTTGATTATAATATGTCTCTATGATGACTTACTTGGGTTGAGACTGGGAACTTTTGAGTTTCATGAATCTGAATGTCCATATCTCTCAAGGTTTAATAAGTTTTCAGTCTTATTTCTTAAATAAACTTTCTTCCCTTTTCTCTAACTTCTACTTCTGAGGCTCCTGTAATGCATATATTGCTACATTTAATGGTGTCTTATAAGTCCCATGGCTTTTTTAATTTTTTACTTTTTCTTTCTTTTTTCTCCACCAACTAGATAATTTCAAAAGGCTTGCGTTTAAGTTCACAGATTCTTTCTTCAGCTTGATTGAGTCTGCTGTTGAAGCCCTCTACTGCATTTTTCATTTCATTAATTGTATTCTTCAGCTCCAAGATTTCTTTTTGTTTCTTTTCACAATTTCTACCTCTTTGTTGAATTTCTAGTTTAATTCATGCATTATGTGCCTGATTTTGTAGTTATCTACCTGTGTTCTCTTGTATCCCACTAAACTTTTTTGAAATAACTATTTTGAATTCATTTTCAAGCAATTCACAGACCTCCATTTATTTGGAGTCAGTTACTAGAAAATGATTCAGTGCTCCTTTGGTGATGTCATGTTTTCTTGGATTTTTGTATTTCTTGTGGATTTGCATTGATATCTGCATACTTGAGGGAGCAGTCACCTATTCTAGACATTACAGATTAGCCTCAGTGGGAGAAATACTTCCACCTGAAGGAGGGTGTGAAAATGTCAGTTGGGTGGGGTACAGTCACTCTGGTTTCAGAGAGTGTGCTGTGGTGTACTCATCATGGAGCTCTGTCATTGAGGTCAACATTGGGTACAACTGTAGGAGTCCTAGACAGCCAAGGCTACAGATATCTGAGGTTATGGCAGCAGCAGCAAGGGCTGTTGGGATCCTTTGTGGCAAAGACTTCTGGGATCCTCCTGTTCTCCTTTTCCCCTAGGGAGGGCAGTCCTGATCAAGGGGATCTTTTTTGGTGCCAGGTCTGGTATGGCCTGCAGGCAGTTGTAGCAGCACTGGGTTCTGGGGTACAGGTACTCAGAGCAACAACAGAGATGGGGCACAGAACCCTGAAGTGTTCCCCAGTGGCGTAGACTCTGGTGAGAGGATGAAGTACAGTGGTGGTTTGGACCACAGAGGGCAGGGCAGAGCAGTAGCATGGCCTCAGGGCAACATTCCCAAAGTTTTAACCCATTCCAGCATCAACTTTAAGTTCCAAATCTCATCTAAATATCACCAACTCAAAATATCACAAATCACATCATCTAAATCAGGTGTTGCGGAAACCTGTATGGTCTATCCTGAGCAAAACTCTTCTCCATCTCTGGACCTATGAAACTAGGAAACAAGTTATCTTTTTCTAAAATACAAAGGTGGGATAGGCATAGGATAGACATTTCCATTATAAAAAATATAAAATGGAAGGAATAAGAGGCCACCAGTCCCAAAGGAGTCAAAACCAAGAGGGCAAATTTCACTAGGTTTCAAGGCTTGAGAATAATCCTCTGTCACTCAGCACACCCTTGGGGTCCATGACAGTTCTGCCTTTTGTGTTTGTGGTCGCCCTATCCTGTGAGCCCACGGTAGTCTATGCTTTGGGCCTATGGCAGGCCTCAGGATCATTCTTTCATCTTCTTAAAGGGCAGCAAATTTTACAGCTGACTAGCTCTATCAGCCCACTTTCTGTCCTTTGAATTTTGGAAATTTGATAGTGTTCTCTCATTTCATCCTGTTTCTATCCTTTTAAAAAGTTCAAGCTGGCAGTCTGCAGATATAACATTCTCAAAACCCTTGTGGTTCTCCTGTGGGGGGTCCAGGGATTCACGCCATTAGACAAAAGGGTTCTCCACAGATTTTCCATGAGTAACTCATTTCTATTTTTGCCTTCTGGTGAGATAGTTGAATGTATCCATGAGTCATGCTTTATCTCTTCAGTGAAAGGTTGTCCAGCCACATCCTTGGCATTCTCTCTAGAGCCCACTTCCTAAGAGTGTATTTCCTAACTTTAGCATCCTTTGCAATCTGAGTAGATTGATAACTTTCAAAATAAAAGTGCTTGTTCATTTTTATCTAACAGTTTCTTTCTTAACTTACCTTTCTGCTTGCAAGTATTTGACTATAGGCAGCAAGGAGAAACCAGTCTGCATCTTTAATACTTTTCTTGGAAGTCTGCTCAAATTTCTCCTCAGAAATATTCAAGCTATTGATTACAAATTCAGCTTTCTATACAACAAAGAAAACATGATTCAGCCAACTTTTCTGCCTGCATACAAAGGATGACCTTTCCTTCAGCTTTCAGCAACACATTCTTCATTTCCTTCTAGCAACATTCTGTTTACAGCAACGTTAGTATTCTCTTAGACAATAGAAGTCTTCTCTACCATGTCCCCTACTTCTTTCTGAGCCCTTACCAGAATCCAGAATTTTTCAAGCCTCTGCCTCAAAATTCTTCCAGTGTTGGATAGTTGCTTATTACCTAATTCCACAGTCACTTCCACAGTTTTAGGTATTTGTTACAGTAGCACCTCACTTCTAGTCACCAAACTATGTATTCATTTCCTAGGGCTACCTTAATAAAGTGCCACAAAAATTGGTGCCTTAAAAACTAGAAATTTATTCTTTCACAGTTCCAGAGGCCAGAAATCTGAAATAAAATTTGCATTCCCTCTGAGGTATCTACGGGAGAACTCTTCCTTATCTCTTCTAGCTTCTGGCAGCTCCTGGCGCTCCTTGGCTGTGACTGCACCACTCCACTTTCTGCCTCTGCCTTCTCTTTGTCTGTGTTTTCTCTTCTGTCTCTTAGAAGGACACTAGTCATTAGATTTGGGACCTACCTGGATAATCCAAAATGATCTCATTTGAAGATCCTTAATTACATTTGCCAAGATGCTTTCTCCCAATAAGGTCATATTCACAGGTTCTAGGGGTTAGGATGTGAACCTATCTTTTTGAGAGCCATTTAACCTACTGCAACTTCCCAAGAAGATTCTCACTTAGGTTCATGAGAATCTAGGCCAAAGATACTCACTGCAGCATTGTTTGTGTTAGTGGGGAGTTATATGTCCACCACTTGGACAGTATGTAGATAAAATATGGTGGATACTCACTATATCAGAGACATTTATGGCTCACTGGCTGCCAGTGCACTCCTCACATTTCCCAGCCCCTCCCACAGTTGGTCAAGGCCATTCAACAGTTTTGGTCAATGTGCTGTGAATAGCAGCGATATGTGTTACCTCAAGCCTGAAGAATGTAAGAATGGATATGTATTCCCTACATTTTTTTTCTTCTCTACTTTAGCAACCCTGAAAGTCATAATTTCCCAACGACATAGCTATGAAATGGAAGGGATCTCTGAGTCATGGCTTAAAAGAGAGCTTCCCTGGCCAGGCATGGTGGCTCACACTGTAATCTTAGCACTTTGGGAGGCCTAGGCGGGCAGATCGCTTGAGCCCATGAGTTCAAAGCCAGCTTGGGCAATGTGGAGAAACCCCATCTCTATATAAAATACAAAAAGTAGCTGGGTGAGATGGCTCATGCCTATAGTCCCAGCTGAGGTGAATGGATCACTTGAATTCAGGAAGTGGAGGTTGCAGTGAGCCAAGATCACACCACTGCACTCCAATCTGGGTGACAGAATGAGAACCTGTCTCAAAAGCAAACAACAACAAAAAAAATAGAGCTGCCATGACCTATGGAGGAAATAGCCAGACCTATAGAAGATTCTAAATGAATGAACAATAAACAGGGCCAGGCATGGTGGCTCATGTCTGTAATCCGAGCACTTTGGGAGGCCAAGAAGGGTGGATCACCTGAGTTCAGGAGTTTAAAACCAGCCTGGCCAACATGGTGAAACCCCATCTCTACTAAAATATAAAAATTAGCTGGGCATGGTGGCACACACCTATAGTCCCAGCTACTAGAGAGGCTGAGGCAGAAGAATCACTTGAACCCAGAAGGCAGAGGTTGCAGTGAGCCAAGATTATACTACTGCACTCTAGCCTGGGCCACAGAGCAAGACTCTGACTCAAAAAAAATAAATGTGTGTTAAGCCACTGTGATTTGGGTGTTTTTACTTCAGCATAGCCTGGGCTACCTTGGTTAATGTGCATACCATGAAATACTATCATTTGTTAGGAGCAACAGATTAGAAATATACATAGCCTCATGAATAGATCTTAAAACCATAGTGCTTAATGAAAAAGTAGGAAAGAGACTAGAAGAGATATTATCATTTACAGAATTTAAAATAAATGCATACAAATAAAATGGACATTCCACAAGAACACATCCAAATGAAAAGACACACATTAAAATGGGGGTAGGGGAGAGGAATTAGGGTTAAAAGGGAAATCAGTTATTCTGTCAAATAAGGGATTTGCCAGTTTAATAATATGCTAAGACATAATGTGTGTGTGATAGTATGCTAAGACCCAAGGAATATGATTAACCAGATGCCTGGTTCTTCTATGCAGAAACAGAATCTGAGGCAGACTGGTCTAGGGTAACACTTCTGGGAGAGACAGGAGAGAAGTTTGGGGCCTGCTGAGAGATAGGGGGTAAGGAGGAGAAAGAGAAGAGCCAGCAAAGGTGCCAGAGGAGGGGGAGTTGGAAAAGCTGAGAAGGTAAAGAGTGAAGTGAAATGTAATAGGTTGATAAACAATGTGCCTGGGAGTGTGGAAAGGAAGGTGTGGATAAAATAGATATACTAAGATAAAATGCAGTTAAATCCATCATTTTTACCGCATTGTACAAGTCCAGCATGGTTTTGCCCCATTCATCTCTGCTCAGCCCACTACACTCCAGACGTTGGTCTCTTAGATTTTTTTTTAACTGCCTCAGGGCTCAGGTACTTGCAGTTTCCTTTATCATCCCCCATCTTCTCACAGCCCTTCTCATCATTCAAGTGGCCTCTCTGAGAGGCCTGCTCCGGCTACATTTTCTAAAGTAGCTTCCACTATCACTCTCTCTCCCACTGCTTTATTTTCAGTAACTACTCACTACCTTTACTTTACTTTCTATTATCTCTTTTAATACTTTACTTTCTATTATCTCTCTCCCCACAAAACTGCAAGCTCCATGAGAGCAAGCCCTTGTCCTGGTTATTCACCATCATATGCACAGTGGTTGGCACAGTGGGTGGCACACAATAGATACTCCATAAATATTTCCTCCATGAATGGCTTATGAAGAAAGCTAGGTGGACTCTGGTATGTTCCACCCAAGAGATGGGGTATATGGCGCTGCCGTTGACTGAGAGGAATGGTGAGAAAGGGAAGGTGTTTTGAGGATGTTCGGTTTTGTAAATGTTGAGTTTTGAGGAAACACATGACATATCCAGGTGGAAGTTGTTAACAGGTCATGAGTCAAAAATTGAGTGAAACCTATAGATCTGGGAGCTTCTGGCAGGTCACCATCGAAACCTTGAGGAGAAATGAGGAAGCAGAAAGAGAGTAAACACTTCCATTTGAAGGAGGTTATCATATGCAATGCTTGAGCTCCACTGTGGAGCCTAATCTTAGATCTATGAGATCTGCCTCTGAATTTTACTTCCATGTAAAAAATACAGAAGTAAGATTCCACAACATTTGCCCATTGTCTGACAAATTGAGACAGACACAATCCTTATCATCCAGGGAGCTTACACTTAGCTAAAACATTCCATGTATGTTGAAGTTAGGAACACCAATTTCCTAGCCCCTACTACCTAAGAACCATTGTTCTGGCTTGGAGTCACCCACCAGAGCCATCTCAGGCTGCAGAGGCTGAAAAATTACAAAAGCCAAACACATCAGTTTTGAAGAGAAAGTTATTCTAACAGCTCTGTTCAAATCAAGATGAACTTTAAATAATCCATATCCACCACAGGCTTCTTAGTGAGCTGTTTAGGACACCGGTCAAATTGCCCACAGTCACACTGAAAAGAGAAATGATGATCCTAAGCACTAAAATAACTCTTGTTTCTGGTTGTACATTAGAATTACCTGGGCAACTTGAAAAACAAACACTGCCTGATTTCCATCCCATGCCGATTAAGTCAGAACCTCTAGGGGTGGGCCTTGGACATCAGTATTTTCTTAAAGTACTTCAGGTGATTTTCATGTACAGCCATGGATGAAAAAAACCAGTTCCAAACTAAAAACGTGTCACTGGAAAATATTCCTTTCTTCTTCCCCCTCTTTCTTTCCTGGAAATAATGAGAAGACATAAAGGACATCTCAGCATGTATGCCTCCCTGTTGGTCAGACTTTGGCCATTAGCTCCTCTTGAGCTCTGCCCAAGAGTGGCAGCTGGATGAGTCAGTTGTCTCCCTGTTCCCAAGGAGCCACTGGAACCTTGCGAACTCACTGGGGAAATGAGCGGTAAGGAGGGTAAGTAGAACAGACCCTGAGAACGGCACAATAGTTTTGCTATAACTGCTGACTCATTTAGCTGGCATTTCCCTTTTCCTCTTCCTTTGCCATAACAATAGTCAAATCCTAGAACATTAGACCTGTGAGAGGTCTAAGTCCTCATGTTATCCAAGAATCCTGTTAGTAGTGATTGTGGTTATGGGGACACTGCAGAGTAATGAAATGACCCATCCAGATCACATGTGTATTCCACACATCATACTATGACCCTACCATTTACCTGCATCCTGGAGACATTCAGAGAATATGCACATTAATACACCAAAGGGATGGACCTCAAGTATTCTAGGTACCACTTAGTGAGGGGTCAGGTCCAGAATAAATTTTCAGACTTCTTCAGAAGAACAAGTATGTCACATTGCAGGAGTGGGAAACATAACGGCCTTAAATACTGTGTTGAATGAAAATTGAATGCAAGTATTTGACACAACCCACCATTACATCATTCTTTCTTTTTCTTTGAGACGAAGTTTTCCTCTTGTTGACCAGGCTGGAGTGCAATGGTGCAATCTCGGCTCACTGCAACCTCCACCTTTCGGGTTCAAGTGATTCTCCTGTCTTAGCCTCCCGAGTAGCTGGGATTACAGGCACATGCCACCATGCTGGGCTAATTTTTGCATTTTTAGTAGAGACAGGGTTTCATCATATTGGTCAGGTTAGTTTCAAACTCCTGACCTCAGGTGATCCACCCACCTCAGCCTCCCAAAGTGCTGGCATTACAGGCATGAGCCACCATGCCCGGTCCATTGCATCATTCTTAAAGCCATCTTTTTAGTGACAGGACATGTTCCTGGTTGTCCTCCTACCTTTCTAAATAACAGCTCCTTCTCCATTGCCTTATTTGCTCCTCTTCCTCCTCACACTAGCCTCACACTTTCCTTGGGAGTTCCTGAGGCATCTCTGCAGAGTTAGGGGTCTTCTCAGGAGAGTTTGAAACATGATCCAGCCCTAGTCCACTATTTGGCAGGACCAGAAACTGAGGTCCAGAAAGGATAAGTAATGTACACAAAGTCATGGGGCTAATTTAGTGACACAGTCGGCACTGGAAAGCAGGTCTCCAGACCTCCAACTGCATTCACTGCTCAGTTCACCTTACCACTGTCTTGAACACAGGAGGAAGAACACCAAAGGGTGCTGCTGATCTACAGGAAGCCCTTTCTTTTTCACCTTCTAAGTTCTTGTTACTCAAAGTGTAGTCCATAACTAGCAGGAACTATCTAGATGCTTATTGAAAATGCAGAATCTCAGGCCTTACCCAGATGTACTGAAGGAATCGGAATCTGCATTTTAACAAGACACCCGGGTGACTCTAACAAACATTAAAATAAGAGAAGCACTTTTCTAAATCATCATTTACGTATTCATTCACGCAAGTATTTACTTAACATGCGCTGTGTAAAATGAAATGACAGGCACTGAGGAGGCTATACTACCAGAAAAATAATATCAATAGAACTTGTTTTAACACTTTAGAAATAATGACAAATTAAGGTATTTAGTTGGAGACCACTGATACATGTGGATATGATAGTCAATTCTTATATCAAAATAATTTTAGATTTAAATACTGTATAACGTGATAAGAATAAAAATTCAAACACCTATCATCTTGGTATCAAGTACATGTGTCAGTTTCCAGGGCTCTCAAACCATTCTCCATTGCTATCCAAAGCCTTTGCTTGAATCAAAACCATGAGGCACAACTGACTCTGGTTTTGTGTCAAAGCAAAGGACGGAGGAGTACCAATTCTGTTCTCTTTATTGTAAAACTTCTGGCACAGAATAACTTTACTACCCTAGCAATTGTTGCACCTTTCCTCATTTCCTTGATCTTCATGTTGTCAAAACATGATTTCTGACATGGAATTAAGCAAACCTGAAGCACACCTGATGTCTGCCAACTTTCCTTCTCCCTTCCCTTATTAACACTGAATTTCAAATCAAGAGCCTTGGCCTTTCCTTGTTTCTCGGCAACAGAGCTTCCAGAGGAAGTACAAGAGCAAGGACACACACCAAGACTACAACAGAACAAAGGCAGAGAAGACAAACATATTTTTATATGCACATGGAAACATAAAACCTGTGAATTTGAGAACAATCAGGCCCCATTGTTATAACGACACTATTTCTCAAACCCCAGGTGTCACAGCTCCTCTGTCCTCTGCTCTAGTGCTGTCTTTGTGTGTTCATGTAACAAACAGTGTTTGTAACATTCTGGCTGATGATTCTAATAGGCTGCTGACTGTAAATAAGATAGAGTCTGAACTCACAGAAACAAAAACCTTTGGAGTAAATATAATTGGGAAGAAAATCAATACATGTATAAAACAGTAATATCAATATAAGCTCTGATGTAACAAAGTAACCAAATGAGGAACAAACATGGTAAGCACACAGATTCTCAAAGAAGATGCCCAGACTAGAGGCAAGGAGAGAATTGTCCTTCTTTCTCTGTAGACTGGCCTTTTTTACTTATCCATTTTCATGGCAGGCAGAAGATGGCCACTTCACAGCTCCCAAGTTCATACCCTACAGACAGGACTATACAGAAGAGCCATCTCTCACAGTCACAACTCCAAATTCCCAAGAGAGGAAATGATTAGTCAGGTGTCTGTCCCTGAACCAATCAGCAGTAGCCAAGATCTGTCAGCAATGCCTGACTGCTAGGAGTCTATTCCTGTGGACCAAATAGAGGAGAGGAATCAATTCTTCAAATAGAAAATTTGTTGGCTTGTGACCTGGGCAGATAAACCAATAGGTGTTCGCCTGGGAGGCAGAGAGATGCACTGACAAACACGAGTGTCAGCCAGCAGCAGCACCAAATCCAGAACTGTCTGCCTGAGTCAGGGGCCTGGATGGAACCTCACTGTCAGAGTTGTGTGTAGGCAGAACAGCAGCATTTCAGAGGAGTTTAGGGGGAATAGTCACTCAAGGCTAAAATGTTGCAATCTTCTCAAACTCACCTTCCTTCATATTTTAAGTCTGTTAGATATTCCAAATCTGGTAGTTTATTTGTTTGTTTTACCATTTTAGTGCCTTCTTCTCCTGAAACTCACTCTGTCCCACCCTCTCCCCTGGGGTTACTACTCTTACAGTGCAGGTACCCATCTTCTAGTGCAAATACATCCAGACTAGAGTCAGTAACAAGAAGCCTCTAGTCAGTCTTTAATTTTCCCACTATGGTCCCTTCTTTGGGTTTATTTTCTAAAGAATGAACAAACATGGGATTATTCAACTAAAGGCTGAATGTTAAAATACAAGTTTCACTGTGGCTCTAGAAAGGTGAGGCCTGAAGTGAATGTGGATCATGTTCTGGACCAATTCTGATGTTTTGATAAAGCCATCATACAAAACACCTGCTAATTTATGCAAATTATAGGCTGATTGTAGGTAATAAATGATGTTGGCAATTCATCACCTCACACACTATGCTTTAACAGTCTTATCAATCAGCATACTGTATCAGTTACAAATAGGGTGTTTTGGCTGCAGATAACAGAAAACAATCTAAACTAGCTTAAGTAATAAGTCATTTTATCACACAACAAAAGGTGAAGGTAGGGATGTCTGGGATTTTAGTAGCTGAAAAATATCACTGAGGACCAGAATCTTTTTTTCTTTCCCTTCTGCCATCCTCAGTGTATTGGCTAACCCTATTATCTGGCTACCCTCATGACCCCAAGATGGCTGTCATAGTCCTAGATGCCAAAAGTAGAAAGGATGATTCCTCACAAGAATTTATTTCTAATCAATGAGGAAAAGATTTCCCAGAAGTCGCCAACAGACTTCCCCTTCTCTCATTGGCCAGAATTGTGTAACATGCCCATGTTTAAACCAATCACTGGTAAGAGGAACAGGACCACCATGTTTGGCTTCAGCCAATTAGAATTCACCAGGGATGAGGAAGGGCCAGCCTCCCCTAAAACATCTGAGCATCTGATACCCAAAATTTTGGAGTTCTATTAGCAAAAGCTATAAGGGGGCAACCAATGGTGTCGCCCACAGCTCCCACTTCTAGGAAGGCATTTCTGGCACTAAAACAAAGATGCCTATCTTATCAAAGATAGAAACAGGATTTAAAAGCCGCTTTCACACACCCAGCTATCGTGTTCCGGCTATGTGGGAAACTCAACTGTGCCTAACTGTAGAGCAATAATAAAAGCAATCATGAAACAATAATAACAATTACTGAGCACTCACCATATGCCAGGCCCCACGGTTAAGTGCCTTACATACTAGGAGGGATGCTGTGCAGGATGAGGCAAGTGAGGTGCAAAATTTAAAAAGGTACTCTCTCTCAGGATTGTTCATGTGCATGCACGTTAGCTCCTGAAAGTGGATGCCTCCTTAAACGTTACACCCTAGGGTCCTCCTTGCTTCCCCCTAGTCTCAGGCCCAATGCTGTATTGCGCCAGTCAGATCTACCACAACATTCAGAATCAAAGTACTCATTTCACAGTGTTGGGGGTGTGGGGCTGAGCACTGTCAGCTGAGTCCCTCACAAGGAATTTCCTTCAGCTTAAGATAATTGCCTTGCGCAGTCTCATCCTCTTCCTGGGGGCAGCCCTAATTGCCTTGCGCAGTCTCATCCCCTTCCTGGGGGCAGTCCTGATACAATGACTTTTGAGTGTAAAACTATGAAGTTCCAGCACTTTTGCATCAGCTCAGGTAAACTCTGAGATGTCATCCTGTACTCAGAGTAGGCCACAGTATTGGCTCAGGGATTTGACGTAGCTTCACTGCAATTCATCTTCTCCTTCTGCCCCATCTTATTTTCTTCACTCACAACGCAATCCCCGGTTACCTTGCAGCATGCAAATCTCCATCTCAGAGTCCATTTCTTAGTATGTCTAGCAAAAGTTGGTGAGGGAGTGGTCTGAAGAAGCAACATTAAAATGGGCTACTTGAGGACCTCAGCCCCAGTGATAAGACGAAGCACTGAGATACCCTGATATGTAACCATAGTGAATTTTTTAAAAATTGCATTAGGATGAACTAGGACGGGAAACAGTAGAAGGAAATGCACTGTCAGGTGCAACATATTAAGTATTTGAGATATGGGTTGGATAATAATGATAAGGACTATGGAATTTGATGGCTGTTTTTGGGGTGAGAGATGTATTGAGTGAAAACAATGAAAGACTGAGTGTGATTAATCACTATTTAAAGTTAAATGTGACTACCAGAGGCCTTATTGGAAACACACAGACAAACTCTCATATCCTGCAGCCAGAGGGCAGAAAACGCTGAGTATCAGACCCAGGACTTCATTATAAGAATAGCAGAACCACAGAGGGAATTGAATTCTCAACCTAGAAGGTATTCCACATCAGTGTCTGGTCTCTAATTACGAAGGGGTAAGACCCTGAGACTTGAAATGGGGACATCTAAGTTGATACAAATCTCAAATCCCCAGATTTTCCACCCTACTCCCAAACCCTCTGAGCCTAAAGAATTGGCTCCCTCCTTTCTGATAAGGTCTATCACTACCTCTTTCCTGAAGATAGGTAAGGCCTCTTTTTGCAAAATAACACTTGCCTATGCTAGGCAGTCTTTAAAATAGCCCCAATGGTCCCTGCCTTCTGATAGTTCCACCCTTATGTAGTCCCCCTTCTACTTTGAATAAAGATGATCTCTGTAACCAATAGGATATTTCAGAAATGACAGAGCATGACTTCTGAAGCTAGGCCACAAAAGAAATTGTGGCTTCCTTCTTGCTATTTTCGGATTATCCACTCTGGGGGACGCTACCTCCTATGTTATGAGTATACTCAAGCAGCATGATGGAGAGATCCACATGTCAACAAACTGAGGGTTCCTGCCAATAGCCAGTGAGTAACTGAGACTTCCTGCCAACAGCCATGTTATGAGCCATCCTGGAAGTAGATCCTCCAACCCCAGTCAACCCTTCAAATGGCCACAGCCCTAGCCAACATTTTGACTGAAATTCCATGAGAGACCTTGAGCCAGAAATCCTGAGATAATAATTTTTTTCTTTTTTTTTTTTTTTTTTTGAGACAGAGTCTCACTGTTTCGCCAGGCTGGAGGGCAGTGGTATGATCTCAGCTCACTGCAACCTCGTTCGAAGGATTCTCCTGCCTCAGCCTCCTGAGTAGCTGGGTCTACAGGCATGTGCCATCATATCCAGCTAATTTTTGTATTTTTTAGTAGAGATGGGGTTTCACCATGTTGGCCAGGATGGTCTCGATCTCTTGACCTCATGATCCACCTGCCTCAGTCTCCCAAAGTGTTGGGATTACAGGCGTAAGCCACTGTACCCGGCCAAATTTTGTTATTGTAAGCTGCTAGATTTTGTTACATGGCAACAGATAAAATAATACGCCTTCTCAGAAGCTACTCCTACCTCCCATCTTGGCTGTCAGACCAATAACTACAATTAAATCACAACATAACCCAATTAAGGAAGTTCTGGGTCTTCTAAGGAAAAAAGAAAGATTATATCCTCAAGTAAACTGAAGTACTTACCATAAGTCAGCAGGAACTAGAATAATATGTTTGGACAGTATTTAATGCCCCAGAAGACAGTGCTAAGACACCTGTAGGATGGCTCGGGTAAGTTTGGAGAAAACAGTAAAGTAGAAATGGTAGAACTGCCACAGCAAACAGTGGAAGAAAAGATCAAAAGGCTCAGAAAACTAGGCATGCTAGAGAAGACACACTAAATAAGATGAGAAAATACACCAGATGGCTTTGTTTCATGAGAGGGACCAAAAGATATTCTGATTATCAAAGTGACAAGGAATGCCCTGGTGAGAGGGCCACCAACATCATTGAGAATTTCAGTAGAAAACATCCTCTATTGAAATTCTCAGTAGAATTCTCAGTGGCCATAGAATCAGGCTGATGGCAGTAGTTGTTATTACAGAGTTGAACTCATGGATAGCAATGCTGGATCCTGAAAAGGATCCTAAAACCCTTTTTAGGGAGGATCCTAAAAAGAGGCCAGGTAGCCACCTTTAACCACTAGAAGCAAGGTGGTCACAACTGTCATAATCTGTGGAGATGGTTAATAGAATACAGGATTCCTAGGGGAAGTCAGTAAAAGTAATGTTGAATCTATAGCGCCTTACTCCCCTCTAACCCCCCCAAAAAATCAAGGGTTGGTGATGAAGACTAAGGGCAGCCCAATTAAAAGTCATTATCCCTGGCCCAGTTTCTGGATCTGAGCCAATATTCTGACCCAGGATCTACTGACTAAAGGAGAGGCTCTCTAGGAGGAAGGATCCTGTAACACCATGATAAGTATATATAGTAATCATTATCTCAATCCTTCCTTCAGGGAATCTATGGTCCTTTACTCAAGTAATTGTACATTGGGAAAGGGGGAAATCCCAAGCATTTTGAGAACGGTTGGACACAGAACACAAGTTCACACTGAAACCCAGGGATCCAAAGTAACATCATGCTCCACCACCACCATCATTAGAGTGGAGGCTTGAGGGGGCCAATTAATAAACGGAGTTGGCCAGGCACGGTGGCTCACACCTGTAATCCCAGCACTTTGGGAGGCCAAGCCAGGCTAATCATGAAGTCAGGAGATGGAGACCAATCTGGTTAACACGGTGAAATTCCATCTCTACTAAAGATACAAAAAATTAGCTGGGCATGGTGGCACACACCTGTAGTCCCAACTACTCGGGAGTCTGAAGCAGGGGAATCACTAGAACCCGGGAGGTGGAGGTTACAGTGAGCCGAGATCGCAGCACTGCACTCCAGCCTGGGCGACAAGAGTGAGACTCTATCTCAAAAAAAAAAGAAAAAAATGGAGTTCTGGGTCAACTATGGCTCACAGTGGGTACACTGGATCTCTGGACTTACTTAGTCATTTTTTCTGTTCCTGCATTCATAACTAGAATAAACATACTTGGTTGTTGGCAGAGCATCCACACATCACAGTGGGAAAGCTAAGTAGAAGCCACTGAAATTGCCTTTCCCACCCAGCCATGGTAGTATAATAAATCAACAACAGTATCATATCCCGAGGGGAACAGTGGATCTAAGGATGCAGGGTGGCGTTCCCCTTCACATTCCTACTCCCCTTCACATTCCTACTTAATTCATCAGACTGACCTTTACCAAACCCAGGTGGATCCTGGAAGATGACCGGACTAGCGCAAACTCAACTAAGCACTATCCCCAACCACAAACGCTTTGCCAGATGTGATATTTTGATTAGAGCAGATTAGTGTTGCCTCCAGTACATAGTCTGCAGCCATGGATCTGACAAATGCATTCTTTTCCACCTCTATCAGAAAGAAAGATCAAAAGCAGTTCTCCTTAGACTATTGTCTAATAGTACACATTGTCTTACACTCTTGCCCCTGGGCTGTGTTAACTCCTCCACCTTCCATCAAAACACAGTCCAAAGAAACCTGGGTCATCTGCTATCCTGCAAATCATCCTATCAGTCCACGCTATTGATGACATTATGCTACTGGAACCCAAGGAGAAAGAGGTAGCAAGTATGTTGGATGCCTTGATAAGTCACATGCCCTTCAGATGACTGGAGATAAACTCTACAAAGATTCAATGGCTTGCACCATTGTTGATTGCTTGCTTCCACCAGAGGACACAGTAAGTTTTCCATTAAATGATAAGGTGTGGCTGCCACCCAGTTGCTTCACATTCTGCCTACAAAGAGAACAGCTGCCAAGAAAAGGAGTCAGCCTCCTGGCATGAGTAATTGATTCTGGTCACCAGGGAGTGAGAGGGCTGCTTTTACCGACTGGGAGCAGGGAAGACTATGTTTGGAGCCCAGGTAAACTCCTTGGGTGTCTCTTAATAGAAAATAGGTAAATACACCTGTCACAGCCTCGTTTTATACCTGCCAGGTAAACCACTTGGACCAGATGGGAAGGGGAAACTAAAATGGGTAGTAAAGGAGGAAGACAATGAGTATCAGTTGCAGCCACTAGAGCAGCTGCTGTGGTGAGGGCACTAGGTCATTCCAATCACCTTTCTCTTGTATGTTTCCCCAGGAAAAGAAGACCACCAGAATCTAGAAGAGCTGCTATCAGAACTTATGATAGGAAGCAAGTGACTGAGGTGCAATGAATGGACTGCAGAGAATCTGTGGTGTATCACCCAGGTTTATGCCTCCTTCAGGGCTCAAGCACTCATTTCCCCACCTGCAGGGAATGTTGATGGCTAAAAGCTATCAGCTGAATCCCTCTTTAGGCATTCTCCCTTTGCTGAACAGTTTCTTTGCCCAAGATCACATCCCGATCCCAGGAGCATCTTATATCCAATGATTAATTGACGTAGGGCTATAAGACCGACCTCAGGTCAAAATAACTTTGAAGGGTTATTGCAGCTACACAGCCACTGGTGGGATAAGTGAGGTTTTTTTTACAACTGCGTCAGAATTCTCCTTCTCCCTGTGCCCAATAATGCTATCTTCACTTTCCCCAAAATACTGATCTCAAAATGACTCCCTAGTAATGCTCCTGCATGCAAATCTCCATCTCAAAATCTGTGTCCCAACAAACCCAACCTGAAATGCATGCATTGTCTCATTTTTTGGTCCTCACCCCAAGATCAGTACTACTATTATCCCTAATTTACAGAGGAAATTCAAGCCCCAAGAGCTTCAGTAAACTTGCATACTCCCTGATTTTAGAGCCTATGCTTTTAACCAACCTGGGTCAGCAAACTGTAATCCCCATGCTAGAATCAGGCAAGTATTTCCCTGGATGAGATGCTCTAGGTGCAGCCAGCCAAGCGCTAACTCACCAGATGTTTCTTTTCATCATTTGTTCCCTGTGACCTACCTAGAAATTTCAAAGGAAGAAAAGAGAGAATTTCTGCAACCCAGCTCCTCTATCCAGACTCTTTAAGCCTCCCCACCTTATTGCCTCCCCAACTCTGGGTTCCAGGGGCCTTCCATGAGTTCCCAATCAAGTTTAGCCTTCTCTCCTGTGCTTGTGAGACAATGCAGGAGTCCCCCTGACATGATCAGCTGCCACCCCAGTCCCATGGGTCCCAGACCTCAAGATAACTGGAGTGAACCAAATGCACAGTGATCTTGGTCTTCTGAATCCAGTTTAATAAGTGATTTGTGGCTGGACAGTTACATAACTTTAGAGATCACCCAGGTTTGTATGGGGTCTCACTTCCCTCTCCACTCTCAGATTGCCTATCCTTCCTAGAGTAAAGCTAGGTCACATAGTCTCCCCCAGGTTCCAATGTGTCAGTGCCAGATATACGGAACACTTGTCGGGAATGTGGCTTAAATTGTCTCTACTATGACAGAGGGACAGACTGCCATCAACTGCTGTGGGTAACCTAGAAACCCTTTGTCTTTCACAACTTTTTCTCATTTTATTCTCTGAGCCATCTTTTAGACAATTTCTGGATACCCATCAACTTCTGCATATAAACAATATTTATAAGTAACCAGGCAGAGCAATGGAGTGTGTTTAGTCATTCTGCATAAGAACTTCCTTTGCACAAGTTCTACATATAACTCAGTTGGCAACCCCCTTTTCTACCCATTGAGGCACCAGTGCAGAACATGTTGTTAGGAGCACTCATAGCCCCTTCCCTGCGGGTTTCTTGAGGTAATGAAAAGATACTTCCAGGTGTTATTGTTCCCCAACCCCTTACATACGCAGCCCCCAATGTCTCCTACACTTAGCCCCCACTACTCCCAATCATGGTTCCTCTGCTTATGAAGGCCTGCCTCCTTCCTCAACCCCACGTGCCAATCTCATTTCTGCCCTTGCTCTCTTCCCATGGCACTTTCCATCCTTCTCCCCACAGCAGGATCTCCTTTGACTCTCTCCAGTAATCTGCACACACTGTGTGCTTCCCCAAGGTACCGTCCCTGAAGAGCCCCATTTCGCTCTGACTAGTCACGAAGCCTCATTAGTATGTTCTTGTACAGTACTCACTACCTTTGAATGGAACCTGATGATGCTGTTTTAGAGTCAGAATACTAAGTTCAGACTCTGCCATTTACAGGAATGTGATCTGGTGGAAGTTCCTTAACTTCTCCAAGCTTCACTGTCTTCACTTGTATAATGGGAATAGTAAAGCCTACCCAATGTGCTTGCAGAGAGAAAAAATGAGGTAAAACAGTAAAAAGTAACCTTTAAATTTTTAAGTTCAATATGAATGTGAGTTATCGTTATTGTGTTGTTTCTGCCCTCTGAGCTCTCTGAGGTCACATCTTTTACTTCCGTTCTCTCTCTGGGTCACACACAGTGACAGTAACACTGTAGGCTAATATTAGATGCAGAATTAAGAATGAATAAATGAAAACCACTCACCCATCAGAATTAGGCAAAATTCTAACTATATTAAATCTATTGTAGACTGTTCCACAGAGTGAATCTAGAAACTGCTCTAGAGGGAAACATCCTGAAAAGACATGAAAATTCATTTACTGCATGCTTGCAAAGCTATCCTGAGAGGAAGAGGAATAGCATCAAAACACATCTGTTCTTCCTTCTAACTTAGGGCCAACATTCCTAACAAGCAGCAGGTTGGCCTCAGAAACCCTTGTTAGCTTTTCCCAAAAAGGCTGCTACCTTTAAATGATCAGTTATCTCCTTTAAAGAATCATTTTTTATCCCATAATATCAGTTCCTCTTCAACATCTGATGCAACTCTTTGTGTTTTCCATTGCTTTCTAGCTGTGTCAGATTTCCCTAGAAGACAGAAATGAAAGTGATGACTAAGAAGACTGCACTGAAATTTCTAATGTTTGGCCTAAACTGATTCCCCCACCCACCCCTCCTATTCCGGTCTCCTATGCCTCCACAGGGGAAAGCACTATTTTGTGCAGTGTTAAACCTCAGCTCTCACCATTACTTGTAAACTTAGTATCTTTAAACACAAATTTAGTTCATTTAGTTGGAGCCACACAAAGTAAAACCTATTCGGAGATTTCAGATTTTTTTTTAATTTCCCCAACGATCTACTAAAGATGTATAAAGTTACATGTTAGAAGTGTGCCAATCATGATCAGTTTCCCCTGTCACTTAAAAGTGACAAAGCATTTACTGATCTCCTCCACAGTGGCCCGTTTTCTATATCACAATCTTGCCTCCAAGTCAAATTGTTCAAAGCACCATGCCTGAAATGAAGAAAGGCACTGGGAAAAAAAGAAAAATTAAGAAGGAGGAAATAACAATCCTATGCAGTGTTTCTTCAGGCCTTCTCAACATATTTTACATTTCCTTCATAGGAACAGGATAAGATTTCTCAACTGGGTATTTCTTTTAAAGGTCCAAACTTCAGTAATACAGGCAGTACTTTAATGGATATCTAAGATAATTAAATGATTATGGTGACATATTAGTATAGGTCATTTTCCAGTACACCCTGTTCCAGATAGGTTCACTCAAGTCAAAGTCACAGAGTGTAGTGGACATTTTAGCCCTACTCTCAAGCAAAAGGCAGATTCTCATAGGTTCATTTCCATCATTTCCCAAGCTTCCAAAAGGAAGATCATGTGCTCGCTTCAGCAGCATGTATACTTAAAATTGGAATGACACAGAGATTAGCGAAATCTTAAAAATAATAAAAATAAGTAGATCATTAGACAGCCAAAACTGTCATGGAGGGATCTTTCACACGGACAAGTGGTACCCCGGATGCAGTTCGGCGCATCCCACAGGAGCTCTACACCGCCTCAACGTGCTGACAGAAAGCCAGGCACTGGAAGGACAAAGTTGAGCAAAACCACCCAAAACATAGGAAGTTCCTGGTCCTAGGCTGACTCCCTAGCAGGTTATTTTACACCAGTCAGGGGCAGACAGGTAGAGGGGCAGGGGCTGAGGGGGAAGTCGGGGCTCAGGGAAGGAGTTGCCTGATCAAGTCTTAAAGGATAAACAGGAAACTGGACAGGAAAAGGGGAAAAAATAGGCCAATCCGGGCAAGGACAGCAGCATGAAGAAAGAATCAGGACGAACAAGAAGAGAATACTCTGTGCCGCAATCAGTAAACGTTTGTGCGGCGAGTGTTTGTGTGCGGCTGCCAGGTGTGGCGTCGTGGCTGCCATTTTGTTCCTCTCTGGTTGGCTCCTTCGGCGCCTGCAGCCTGCGCGCTGCCTGACGCCTACCGCTTGCCCACCTGCCCGCCTCCGGGCGCTGCCGCCTCCAGGAATCCCTCCGCCCCCACGCCAGAGAAACCTGGAGGTGCCCACCTGGCCCAGCGGTCCGAGGTGAGCTCAGGAAGGACCTTCACCCTCCTCGTGACCCGCAGTGATGAGGCGGCCCGAGCAGCGGGTCGTCTTCCGGAAGAGGCGGAGAAACAGCCCTGGCCTGCTTTACCTCAGCCCCCTGGGTTCCCTCCAAACCAGAGGACGCAGAAATGCCTGAGTGTGAGGGGCTGGGTGTGCTCTGCCTGGGCAGTCAGGAAAGTCGCCACGGCCCCGGGCGGATCACGAGGTCAAAAGATCGATGCCATCCTGGCCAACATGGGAAAAAGCCGTATTTACTAAAAATATAAAAATTAGCTGGGGGTGTAATCCTGTAATCCCAGCTACTCAGGAGGCTGAGGCAGGAGAATTGCTGGAATCCGGAAGGCGGAGGTAGCAGTAAGCCGAGATCGCGCCACTGCACTCTAGCCTGGGCGACAGGGCGGGCGAGACTCGTCTCAAAAAAAAAAAAAAAAAAGAAAGAAAAAGAGAAAAGAAAGAGAAGGAAAGTCGCCACGGCTTCCTCAGAATCCCCCGCCCTTCCGCCGAGCCCTCCCGCCGAACCCGGGCTATGTGGTGGGGACAAGCTCCCCTCCCCCGGACGCTGCCGCCCTCCTCGCCGCCCTCGCCTCTGGCTGGCGGCCCGCGAGCTCGCGGCGGCGGAGATGCGCCTGGGCCCTCGCTGGGGCCTCCGTGGAGCGCGCCCCGGGGTTCTCGCCTGAGGAATCTCAGTGGACACCGAACCCCCCACCTCAAACCGCCCCGCTCTCCCCCCAGCGTTGCTTCTTCTATGGGAAGCCCAGCCGAGCAAGTAGTTCTCCAAATGGCTTTTCCACAGCAGAAACTGAACAGCAAGCATGGCCTGGAACATCTGGGGACAGGGTGGAGGGGACCGACAGTTTTGCACACACTTCAGTAGCTGCTTGTTGTACTGTGCATGTGGATTCCTTATTCCCGAAGTGTAACTTTTTGGGAAACTTACTTGAGAAATTTTTTTGGAAAATTATCAAGTCGTTTTTTTGAGCCTCAGATATTTTAAGCTCCAGATATTTGAGCCCCCAAATATTTCAGAATATTTTGCACAATGCTATACTGAGGCCTGCCTTCCCTTTGTACTCAAAAGGCTTCGTTGAAATGAATCACACAGGTTAAAAGTCAGTGTGATGTGGTGTGGTGGTGGTGGTGGTGGTGGTGGTGAATGTGTCACATAGGTTAAAAACTCAGTTTGTGGTAGTAGATCTCAGATATTAAACCCACTGTGAGATCTTAATCAAGTGTCTTTACCTCTCTGTGCCTCAGTTTTCACATGTATAAAATGAGAATAATTATAGTACCCACCTCACAGATTTATGGTGAGATGAAATGAACTCATATGAAGCACTTGGTGTCTGCCACAGAGTGGATGTCCTTATAGGTATCTGCTCACCTCTGTCACCTTTTGCTGCAGCCTGTGGTGAGAAGTTTCAGGGAAGTAAAGCATGCCTTTGAGAAGGATGACGCATGGATTGAGTAGAAAAATGGGATTCGATGTTGGTCAAAGAGTACAAATTTTCAGTAATAAAATGAGTAAGTTCTGGGAGTCTAACATATATGGCATAGTGACTATAAATACTACTACTATACTGTTTACTTGAAATTTCCCAAGAGAGATCTTAAGTGTTCTACACACACACACACACACACACACACAAACACTGGCAGCTATGTGAGATGATGGATGTGTTAACTTGATTGTGGTAATCATTACTCTGTGTATATATATATATATAAAAAGATATAAAGTCATTTTATATACCTTGAATATATAAAATTTATTTGTTAATTTACCTTAATAAAACTGGAAAGAATGAAATTTGAGAGTTTTCAAAACCTTAGTCTCCATTCTGCAGGAGAAACATTTCCTTCCCCTGGGGCACACAGGACAAAGTGTAAGAGCTGAGTCAGGGACCGAGGCCCAAGTCCCTGCTCCTCCACTAACCTGTGAGTTGATTCTTGGGTAAACTGCCAATGTCTCTAAGCCTCAATTTCTTCACATGGGAACAAATAAGCCCCATGTGTATGAAAGGGCTTTGTACCCACTAAAAGCCTGAAAATTTGAGGTGCAGTTATTTTGAAAATACACAATTGATGGCCTGTAAATAGAACACCTGAGTTAAATAGAACATTGACAACCACACGGAAGTTTCTACAGTGCCATGAGAAAAGCCTGATTTTTTGTTAAAGCTCAGCAGTGGTTAAATCAACTGCTAAAGAAGAACCCCTTCCCAAAATATTTTCTTTTTTCTTTGTATATAGTTTTCGAAATGGAGTCCCCAGGCTGGAGTGCAGTGGCACATTCTCAGCTCACTGCAACCTCCATCTCCCAGGTTCAAGTGATTCTCCTGCCTCAGCCTCTCGAGTAGCTAGGATTACAGGCATATGCCACCACACCTGGCTAATTTTTGTATTTTTAGTACAGACGGGGTTTCGCCATGTTGGCCAGGCTGGTCTCGAACTCCTGACCTCAAGTGATCCACTCAACTCGGCCTCCCAAAGCACTAGGATTATAGTCATGAGCCACCCTGCCTCACCCCCCAGAATGTTTTCTTGACAGAGTTGCTGGCACCTCCTCTTCCACCACTGCGGTAGAGTAGGAAAGTCCTATGACTCCAAGGGGTTCCCTTTCTTTATCTTCCAAATGTTTCCTCTGAGATCCACACTGTGGGTCCTTTCATATCTCTGGAAATAAATTGTCTCCTTCAAATTCAAAGCACTAAAACATACTCCAGTTTCCTACAGTTCAGGCTGCAACAACTACTTTTCATCAGTTCAAAGAAATCTCAGGGAACCAAATTCTTCAGTTCCGTGGCTTCAACATAAGTCACCTAATCTCTCTTGGCTGTAGCTTCCTTAAAGGAAAATGATATGCCTCAAATTCTAAGAGTCACATGAGCTTGGCAGAAACGTAAACAGAGTTTCCACTATTTCCTATCTCTCTATCCTTTCTGGTTAGTTCCATGAAGAACTTCCCCGCCTAGACACAGGCTGAAATCCACCTCACCCTCAGCAACCTTGGGTTTTGAAGAAGGTGGGGCCTGAGAAGAGGTGGGAACTGAGTTCTCAGGTGCAAAATGCTGTTCTGCCAGCCCTGGCCTACCTGCCTAGAGCTATTGTTAGTAAATTATTCCTTAGTGAAGAGACAAAGGAAGAATGCATGTCCGAACGGATTAGCTTGACCACTCATTCAACAAATATTTACTGAGTGTCTATTATTTTCCATGGCTTTAGTTTCCTAAGGAGGTGATCCACCTGTTAGGTGGAGGTGGAGGGGGCTGGGGAGACTTCCCTGAGGAAGTGAGACCTGAAGGAAGAAGGGGAGCAGTCAAGATAGCCAGTCCAAGGCCCTACAGTGGGAAAGAAGGAAGCAATGAATGGATCAACGAATGAATGAGTGGATGAAGAAATGAATCATGAACAAACAAAAGGACAAACCAATGAATACGTGGTCCAGCCTCCTCCTTGGTTACTGGCACCCTACCTTCATTGGGTTTCTTTCTCAATTAGCACATCATATTGCCAGGCACATGTGGTTACATTCCATCCATCTATAAAGCAGGTGTGAGTCCTGGACACCTACCATTGTGATGAGAAGAGACATCTGCAGCACTTACACAAACATTTCCCGGGTTCCTACCGGTTGGAAAGCACTCATTATCCAAATGAAAGGCGGAAAAATCTGACATCTACTACTTCAGAGGAGCCATTCCCTTCAGCTTTTCACTAATTGATGCCCAATTTTTCTAGCTGACAGCTTCCATTTCAGCCCGCTCCATTGTCAACACCATTGAAACATTTTCTCATATGGGCTATAGCATTTTCATTTTTTGGGGGGTGTGTGTGTGTGTGTGTGTGGTGTTTTGTTTGTTTTTGCAATAAAATCCAGTAAATACCATATAGACTTCAACCATGTCTGTCTTTCAGGATAAAAAATCCTCAAGGGAGGTAAGTTTACTATGCAGAAAGAAAAAAAACTTTTGCTATTCCCAAGAAGGGGAGAGAGAGGGAAAAACAAAAAACAAAAACCCCTGTAAATGTCACCAGTGACTAACTCCATCTATTTTTGGAAGGCCCTAGGGGGTTTTAGGGCTTTCCATGCAGTAGATTAAATAGTAACATTCCTCTGAAAAGGAATGTGCAGTCTTTGCTCCCTGGAGTGCTCACCTGCAACAGCTGTCAATAAGGGCCGGAAAGGTGAGTGGAGATGCTGGGGCCCAGAGCACAAAGCTTCCAACATCACCTCCATCTGCTCTCAGGGACCACAGATCATTGGCATCTTTTAAGCCCATGAGTCAAGTGTGTCCCTTGTCTGTTAGCTTTTCCCCAGGCCACTGTGGACTTGTGACAGTGCCTTTTTCGCACCTGCTTCTTCTGCCATGAACTCCATCTATACCTGACTTAAGACAAAAGACCTTGCAGGGCAGATGCCCAGGTTCATTCCCATGAGATGGCCCTGAGCCCTGTCAAATCAATGTGTCTCCAAAGAAATATATCACTGTCAAAATTTAGAAAGCTTTTTATTGTTTAAAAAAAATCACATTTGTATTATGCTGGTATTTGTTGGAGGAGGAGTGGACAAAGCAGCAAAGAAATATGACCTGGCTGTGGTTTTTAAAAACCACCATGTTTAAAAGGACTTGTGCTTGCAACTTTTTTTTTTTTTCCCCTATCAGGCTGAAGGTGTCAGGTTAAAAGTAAGTTTTACAATGGTGGTTCATTATATGAATCTCTCTACTTTTGTGTAATTTCATGCTTGAAATTTTCGTGATAAATGGTTACAAAAAGAAAGTAAGTAACTAGCATTTCACATGCCATAGGCTCCTTGCTGCTTTACTTCTCTTTTTCAGCCCCACTAAGAGGCCACAATCAGCAACCTCTGAAAGATGAGCTTCCAGCTGTGTTATGCCCTAACTCCTGGAATCCCGCATGTTGCCACCCGGAATCTCAACTCATTTCACTTCAGTTGCTTGGAAGCTCGGCTCAATTACATTTTACCAATACTTCTATAAGGGAACTCTGTTCTCACCATGGTAGAAATTAAAGGTTCTATCAAAGTTTTCATCTAAGAAGAAAATTACATAACAGGCATTCTGGTGTTATTTTTACCCTTTATTTAACAGGTTAAGATTCTAAGGAGATTTAAAAATTGCAATAGTACTATTGGGAGTAAATTTCATTCCTATGTCTAGGAAACATAAGTTAGCAAATGATGATGTCATAGTTGAATTTTGCAATACAATTGAGGATTTTATAACTACTCTAAGTCTAAATCACAATACATATAAGGCATGGAAAATGAATCCTATAAATGTCATTGTCGCAAATAAAAATGTTCCATTGAACATTTACAAAGTTAAAAATAATTCATAGCATGCTTACGAATAATCATGAGGGTGAAGTATATTAGTTTATGAACTTCTTAAGAATTGTTATAAAAATTCCACATTTCATCTGCACCACTTCTGGTTAGCAGGGGTATTCTACTCCTAACTGAAAACCCTTCTCTTAGCAGATGTTTTCTAATACACCCAAGGCCAGGACAAGTTGGCTTCCCCTTCCCTCCTGCCCTGTAGATGGAGACTGTGGAACACATGAACGGGACAGAAAGCTGAGGACTGAATGCCAACCTTGACCAGAACACTATCCCATCCCACCCCACAGCTTGGCCCTGATGTCAAACCAGCTTCCTGGGCTTCAGATTAGAAGAGCAAGCAGATTCGTCATGTTCCATTAAAGCGTCCATGGATTATTCAAAATAAAACCTTAAAACCTGCTTGAAAATGTGGGTCATTTAGAACAGCATGACAGCCAGTCTGAATTCATGAAAACCCACTTTATACTTTTAATTTGTTTTTTCATAAAAAGTGCTGCCACACCCCTGGACCCATCTGCAGACAAGCTGCCCTGCCCAAGCCTTTGGGGAAGCAGCCTCCTTTATACTTCAGTGTAATTTATAGCAGTTTTTAAAAGTACTTTTTATTCCTTTCAAAATCACAGTGTAATTTAGGATAAGCTAGCAAAGAACTGTTTTATGGGTATTTCTTGCTTGGTGGCTAGGTAAGAAAGACTTTCAATGTAACTGTTCATTAAGTTCTAAATTTGCTAAATACAACTTGGAAATCATTCATTTTTTGAGCTTTTTTGTTGTTTTTAAGCTTTTTAATTATTTCCCACTATTTAATTATTTTTAAGCTTTTTAATTATATTCCCACTCAAAAATAATAGCAATGGTTCTTGCCAGTTAGATTGAGATTTAACATTGGCCACACTATTTCAATTAGGCTATGACCTCTTGTTGGAGCAGGAGTTGCATGCGAGCCTTTAAGAAGGCCATGCTGTACTACCTGGGCTTCCTCAAGAAACTCTACTCAGGAGGAGAGGACCTGGCAATTTGAATATGCAAATGCAGAGCAAAGTATGAATCAAAGGCATCAGTGCAGCTTCCCAGAGGTGCCCAAGTAGTACACAGGTGCCATGTTGAGAATAAGAGCGTGCTGTGTTTTAGTTTAGCATACAAGTCAGTTCCATGTTGCTTGCTCACCCTTACACACACATCAAGTGCACTTGCTCCATGTATCAGCCTTCTTCCTCTTGCCCATAGCTGCCTGCAGAAGTTGGTATATTGACCCATATTCCAGAATCCTCAGGAAACCTAGCCCAACTTCTTGAAAGCCAGCACCAAAATATTCTCATTTTTATAATAACTGACAGAATCAAAATTCCAATATGCTTTGTTTAATGAAAAAGATGCAGGGAAATGAAGTTCCATGTAAACAATTACACAAGTTCAGAAAGGCATGACTTGGCCAAGCAGATATGAATCATTATAAAGGCGGGACTTCTAATTTACTTGAAGAGTTAAAGATGTTTATTTCCTCCAAACCTACTTAAAGGACATTACAAAAAGAAATTTTAAGAAAAAGTAACACTAAACAGCCAAAGTAGTCTGCCTATAGGACTCTAGGCACTAGAGTGTGCAGAATGAAATATCAGCAAAAAACAGGATTGGGGAGAGGGTCAAACTGGATAAGGAAATGTGTTCACGCACATGCACACCAATATTGCCATGTTGTCAACTTTTTTGAGGCTCAGCTTCAGAATGCTTGGAAGGCGGGTTATGTCCTTTAGGCAAGAGATTAGACAGCTCCCCTCAGGGGAAACTAAATATCAAAGAGAAACCTCCCCTACCCCTTGCACACTTAAAGTTCTTCCAATGAAAAAAATGGGAGACCTGTAGATGATCACCCTTCAGAGAAGCCCAACAGCTAATGAAATTCCCCTAAATAAGGCTTCCCAGTCAACATTTTAGTGACTCTCCCTTAAAAATAAGTGACCAGTGCTGGGTGGGGTGGCATAAACTGGTAATCGCAGTTACTAGGGAGACTGAGGTAGGAACATTCCTTGAGCCCAGGAGTTTGAGTCCAGCCTGGGCAACACAGTGAGACTCCCATCTTTAAAAAATAACTAAAAAATAAGTAAATAAGTGACGAAGACATTTGTGAAAAGCAATTCTCTTGAAGGGAGCTAACAGAAATAAGAAATTCAGAAAAAATAAACAAGGAGATAAAAAAATGTTTTCAGCTAATATTAATGTCCTCCGAGAGACAGAAGATATCCTCCTTCACGAAACAAGATGTTATTTTTAAAAAGAGAGCTCTTCGGAATTCTAAATGTGATAGCAGAGATTAAAAGCTCAATAAAAGGATTAAATAATAAACTTGAGCAAATTTCCCAGGAGGTATAAGATAAAGACAAAGAGATTGAAAAGGGAAAGAATATTAAAAAAAAAAAATAGAGAATCCATCCAGAAAGGCCAATACCCAGAAAGAGAGAATAAAGAAAACAGAATGAGAGAAAGAAAGACAGAGAAATGTAATCCTGATACACAATGCAGCTCAAATGCAGTTAGGGCTGACATAATTTAGCACATCATAGAATGTCGAGGTCTCAGCCAACAGAGGCAAAAACAGAAAACCAACAGAATTTACAACGCAGGGTCCTCAATAGGCTCGGGAACTGGCAGTTTCAGATAGTGCTTCTGAAACTGAAGGTAATGGTAAAACAAACCAATCTAGGACCGGCTAGGTAAGGGCTGTGTGAGAAGCAATCGAACGTTCAATTACCCTCCCTGCTCCACAGCACTGAGTATGTCCTCTTCCCCTCCCTCATGAAAGATGGCAGGTTTTTCTTTGAAGGAATTCTTCCTGACTGGAGATCAACTGGCATATTGGTTGATTTGAGCACAATAACACAAACCAGGGTTTTGGTGACCATAAAATGCTGAGACCCACAGCCCTCCTTCCACAGCTCTGTTTCCCCAGTTGGCCACCAAAACAGTGACAGCATACTTGTAACCTCAATGGCAGATTAGAAAGGTTTCTTTCTGAGGATTCTGACTAGTCCAAGAAAAAAAGGCCAGAAAAGACAGAAGCAAAAAAGTGTCCTAAAACAAACAGTGCCTCCAGCGCACCCTACAGTGAAGCTCAAAGTCAACAAGCCATGTCTGCAGGCTGAGAGCATCCAATCCACTTTTTAGTCCTCTAATCCTGAACAAACATCTGAGAGTGCCAGGTGTCTAAGGAAAGCCCAGGACAAGAAAACTGGAGAAGAAAACAAATAGATATAAGCAACTTGGAGGAAATAAAACACACAGTGATTAAAATTTTAAAGGTGTCATGAATACCCTCAGGGAAAAAAGAGACAATGATATACCTTTGAAACAAGAGTAGAAAACTATAAAAAGGAACATAGGACCAGAAAATGGAATTGAGGCATTCTAGAAAGGTAAGTAAAATGACAGAGGGAAAAGCAAAAACCAGAAAATGAAGATATTAGAGAACCAATCCAGGAGTTTGGATATCTGATTAACAAGAGTTTCAAAAAGAGGGAAAAGAAAGCCAAGGGGAGGAAATCATCAATAAAATTATTCAAGCAAATTTCTCAGACGTGAAAGACATAAGTTTCCAGATTTCCTGAAGAGGTCACTGAGGCCCAGAACAATGGATAAAAATAAACCCATATCCAGGCAGATCATTATGAAATTTCATAACACTGGGGACTAAGGGAAGATCCTTTTTAACCTAACTACTGGAGGATGTTCTCCCCCAAAATGAGAGAGTAAACCAAAAAAGAAGAGATGAGGAATCCAACTTGGGAGAAAAATCTAGAGAATTCAAAGGTCCATACTGAAGCAAAGTCTCAGGATAGATGACAGCTCTGCAACAGCCTGGAGAGCATTCAACTTGGAAAGGAGAGAAGGGATGGGCATGGGGCAGCAGGGATGAGGAGTGGGCTCTCCTAAGAGAAAAAAAGAAAATGATAGAAAAAGTTACATAAACACAGATGTTTATTTAATCAAAAATTGCATTATCTTGGGAGGGTGAGGCACAGGAACAAGGAAGGATAGTATAAGAGTTGGGTGTTCCGCTTTCATAATAGATGATTATGTCTAAAAGTCACAATTGCAAACAGTATATCTAGGCATGTTATTTAGAAGCGCTGAGACATACATGCGAGAAGAAATGGCTAAAAGAATACAAAAGTTGTTGCCTCTAGGAAGGAGCAATGGAAGAGTGTGAAGACTGATATAAGGAACCATTGATATTTCTTTAATACTATTTAACAAAATTTTTATTTATTTATTTTTATAGAAACAGGGTCTTGTCATCTTGCCCAGGCTTGTCTCAAACTCCTGGGCTCAAACAAGTCTCCCGCCTCGGCTTCCCAAAGTGCTGGGGTTACAGGCATGAGCCACTGTAAATGGCCTTTTTCAAAAACTAAAAATGAAAATAAAGTTCTTTCAGAGACAAAGTCTCACTCTGTTGCCCAGGGTGAAGTACAGTAGTGTGATCACAGCTCACTGCAGCCTTGGACTCCTTGGCTCAAGCAATCCTCTTGCCTCAGCCTCCCAAGTAGCTAGGACTGCAAGCATGAGCCACCAAGCCCAGCTAATATATTTTTTATTTTTAGGGATATGTTGCCCAGGTTGGTAACAAACTCCTGGCCTCAAATGATCCTCCCACCTTAACGTCCAGAGTCACTGGAATAACAGACATGAAGCACTGGGCCTGGCTATTAAACTTTTTAAATGATGTGCACGTTTACCTTTGATTAAAATGTTATTTTTTTTCAAAATGAGAAAGTAAAACAAATATAAAGGATGTTAGTTCCTAATTCATTCAATGAGTCAACATTGTCATGAACTTAACTCTTGCAGATAAGGGGTCTTATTCCCCTTTTTCTCAGCATCTGGCACAGAGAGGCACTCAACAAATGTTTGCTGTTTAATTGATTGCTTCATTGATTAGTAAAAACAAGCAGTCAAAAATATTAATAGGTTTCTCTAGCTACACTGATAGAAAATGCTAGGAAAAAGATTAATAGCTAACACTCTTTAAACACCTGCTATTTGACATCCTCTGTTCTAAGTGCTGGGCATTTATCATATTGCTTAATCCTCACAACAATCTCATGAGGAAGATACTGA
Source organism: Sapajus apella (assembly GCF_009761245.1). Lineage (NCBI taxonomy): Eukaryota > Metazoa > Chordata > Mammalia > Primates > Cebidae > Sapajus > Sapajus apella. Next base: position 14,529,795 of record NW_022436959.1, on the reverse strand, counting down.
CATTATCCCCATTTTATCAACAAAGAAATTGAAGGACAATAAGGTTGCATAACTCATTCCAAGTCATACAGCTAGGAAGTATCAAAGCTGGGTCTAGGCTAGTTGCAGTGGCTCACGCCTGTAATCCCAGCACTTTGGGAGACTGAGGCAGGTGGATTGCCTGAGCTCAGGAGTTTGAGACCAGCCTGGGCAATACGGTGAAAACTCATCTCTACTAAATTAGCCAGGCATGGTTGCAGGTGCCTGTAATCCCGGCTACCCAGGAGGCTGAGGCAGGAGAATTGCTTAAACCCAGGAGGCGGAGTTTGCAGTGAGCCAAGAATGCGCCACTGCACTCCAACCTGGGCGACAGGGTAAGACTCCGTCTCATTTAAAAAAAAAAAAAAAAAGCTGGGTCTAAACCCGGGATGGCTGACTCTGAAGTCTCTGCTCTTGACTGATGAGCTTTATAGCCAAGAAGAAGGTGTCCTGTAGTCAGGCTGTAACTGGTATATTCTGTTCTGTTTTGAACACACACACACACACACACACACACACACACACACACACACACACAGAGCTCCAGAAGTAGAACAGCATGTGAGGAGATAAAAATCCATAACAGTGGGTGTGAGGAATAATTTTTAAATGAAGACAGTCTAATTATGCTTAAAGAGGGCTGATAAAGAACAGGGATTAGATTTGTTTTTTATGTCCCAAGTAGTAAAACCAGAACCAACAGTAAAGATTATTTGGGGCTATATTTCAGTTTAAAAAAGAAAGTTTCCACAGTTTCATAGGATATCAACTGCTTCGGAAATAGTTTCATTAATGAAAATTATAAGCTCATCAAACTCCAGGCATGGAAGAAACTAAGGAATTTCACCCAATCACCCTCAGGATGCTTGGATTACCTTTACAGCACACTCCTAAAAGATCTTCTCAAACATCCCAGAGACAAAAAACACACCAGAGGTGACATACTCTTTTCTTTTTTAATCAGAGTTACACGTGCACATAGCTGAAAGAGTTGAATAGTTATATAAGATTCATTAAGAAAAGCAGAAGTCCTCCCCTGGAGGCACCCACTTTCAATTTTCTTTGGCAATTCTTTTTGAAACCTTTACCTCTGTATTTCTAAATAACAAGCTTGTATTGCTATTTCTTTATTTTTTAGTATTAGGTATTCTGCACTAACTGCCCACAATGTTGGATGAAGATTTCATTTTTTCATTCCCCATACAAAATACACACACCCTCTCCATCTTCTTATTATTACAATGTAGTTTATGTACTGATTTGGGTTACATCAGTATTTTGTGTTCACATTATTATAAGTACAGAAACACTATTCAGAGCTGAGTCATGGGGTAAGTCATAATTATTTTTCCTCTTCTATACAACTCTTGTGTTTCCCCTGAATTTAAGAAACTTACTTTTTGCCTTCACTTAGTTTTCTATGTATTTATCAGTAATTCAAACCCTCAATTTTCCGCCAAATGTCTGAATTTCCTCTCAAGACATTCAGACACATCAGATATTCGAGCCATTTCATGTCTTTGCAGAAGCCTCTCTCAGAGTCTCCTGGCCTATTCTAATGTGAACTGATTACCTCCAAGCCTGGTGCAGAATTACCATCTGGGAATTTTCCTTTACCATCACTGGAGATTCCCTTTACCCTTCTCCCATTTTCCGTATCTCCAATCTTTCTCTCCTTTGGTTTTCTCCATTGTTTTAGTGGTGCTAAAGAGTGGCTTCCTGAGAAAGGCTGTGTAGTAGGTAACCTTTTTGAATCTTTTCAGGACTATATATGTCTTTATTCTACCTACAACTTGATTCAAAATTGTATTCTACCTTCTCTTGTTACTGTTGAGAAGTCTAGAGTCATTCTGGTCGCTGGTTCTTTGTATATGACCTGTCTTGCTTTCCTTGAAGCTTTTAATATCTCCCTAAGCGTCTTGAAGTTTCACAGTGTTACCTTGGGTGTGGGTCTATTTTCTCGCATTGTGGTCGGCATTCAGTACCACATTCAGTTTCCAATTTCAGTCAGGAAACTCGTGTCTTCCAGTTCTGGGAAATATGCTTGAATTACTTTGTTGATGATTTCCTCCTTTTAGTTTTCTCTGTTTCCTCTTTTGAATACTTGTATTCAAATACCATACTTCCTGAACTGACCCTCTAATTATTTTATGTTACTATTTCCCCGTTTTCTGTCTCTTTTTTTTCCTCTTATAATTTCTGAGATGTTTCCTTAATATTACCTTCCAACCATTCTATTGAAATATTCATTTTTATGTCATTATTAATTTCTAAGAGCTTTTTTGTTTTATTAATTACATTTTCTAGCATCTTGTTTTCATTTTGCAGTTAAAGAATTTTATTTTCTACCTTTTAAAATATTAATAACTTTTTCCTTGAAGGTTTCTTCTCCCTGCATAATCCTCTATCCCCACTCTGAGTTAGCTTTCTCCAGCTGTTTATTTGAATGTTTTGGTCTTTATCTTTCATTTGAGGCTATTCTCAGTGGTCTGCTATTCTTTGATTGCCTACTCTTAAAATTAAAAAGCTGATTGAAAGCTCTGGTCTTTGAATATGGCTGTCCAATTTTGGCTTCAAAGTAAGATAATCTAGCTGAGCTATTTCTTGGGGAACCTCCAACCTCAGAAACATCAAGTACTTCTTCTTGGGCTGATCAGATATGCAGGGGTATGCTCTTCTGTTTTTCTGTTTGGAAACTAGAGTTCTTCATGACAAAGTCTAAGAGCCCATGGGTGTTTAGAGATAATACCTCTGTCACTGCCTTTAACTATGCTTGAATCTACATTCTAAAGACGGTGTTTTTATCATTTCTAAAGGAAAAAAAACTCCAGGCTTCTGCTAACATTGAAGTGGGGATAAAGCAATGATCTAGCATCGCTGAATTGTTTGAGGGAGAGGTCCACCACTCCAACTACTTTTCAACTTCTCCTCTTTACTCTGTTTCCATAGATAAGTAGCTGGTGCCACCAATTTCAAAGTCTTTGAGAGATTCAAAGTTAAAATCAAGGAATTCACAATGTTTCCCACTATCAGCTTAATATTCACCTTGCCCAGATGTGTTAAGTCAGTTACCACTTGCCCATGCTTTCTACCTTCGAAATATTTTTGGTTGACCTCCTGTCTCATTTTCCTATCCTTGTGGGTCTGTGCCTCTTAAAAACAACCTTTATTTTAGTTTGAGTGGTTTGAGGCAAGAGAAAGAACTAGAAAGGTATGTTTAATCTGCCACCTCTATCCCAAATCTCCCACATTCCATTTATGGGCAGCTTTAAAAGAAAATTTCTTCATATTAGTGTAATCTCTTTGTAGGAAACCTGACTATTCTATCAAAATTTTAAACACAAATAAGTTTTAGTCCAGCAATTTTACTACTAAAGATTATTCTGAAGATAGATTCATGAAAGTGGGAGAAGAAATGTTCATTACAACGTAAATACATAATATATAAATACATAATAAATGAAATACATCAATACTTGAAGAAACAAACAGGAAATAATCTCTGTCTATCAGTAGAAACATGAATAAATAAATCACAGTACAGTTGTCCCTTGATATCTGTGGGAGCTTGATTCCTGGACCCTGTCAGATGCCAAAATCCACGGATGCTGAGGTCTTTTATATAAAATGGTGTAGGATGTGCATATAACCTATATATATCCTCCCAAATACTTTAAATCATCTCTATATTACTTATAATACCTAATACAATCTAAATGCTATGTAAATAGTTGTTATACTATATTTTTAGGGAATAATAAGAAGATAAAAAGGTCTGTATACATTCAGTAAGGTGAAACCATTCCTTTTTTTTACAAATTATTTTCACTCTGCAGCTGGTTGAATTTATTGATAAGGAACCCACAGATACAAAGGGCTGACTATATATATGCATATAATATAAGACCTCCCAGCTGTTTAAAAGAATGAGGTAGATTTGCATAGAGGCACACAAGCAGAGTGACAAAGACCATGATCTCTGAAACCAAGGTTCATATACCAGCTTTGTCACTGCATAGCCTGAGCCAAGTTATTTACTTTCTTTCTAGCTCTGTTTTCTCATTTGTAAATGGGCTTGGATTAGTTTCCTATACTGTATTAAAAAATTGCTGTAAATTTTGAAGCTTAAAGCTATATATATTTATTATCTCACTGTTTCCATGGGCCAGGAGTCCAGACACAACTTAGTGGGGCCCTCTGCTCAGGATTTCACATGACTGCAATCAAGTTGTCAGCTGGGATGTGTTCTCATCCAGGAGCTTAACTGAGGGAGACTCTGCTTTCAAGCTCACTCAAATTACAGTATTGATTCTGTGTTACAGAAAGGTTTGCTTGCTTGAATATAATTATTGCTTTGCTTGAGTCTACAGACTATTCACTAAAAACAGCCTGAAGAAAACAGGACATTCAACAGAAATAAAAGAAAATATGCCAACCAACAACTCTGGGAATGAGCTGACCAGGCTATTAAGAATAAGGCTCATGGCACCTGCAGAAGGTCACAAAACATTGACCAAGAAAGCAAGGAGACTGTGCTCCTTTTAACAACAATGTTTTGATCATCATTTCCCCTGATTTCCTTTAAAAATCCCTTATCTGGAGGCACAGCTCAGAGAGACGGTCATTGAACACTAGTTCACTGACTGCCCCAGGTTGCTGACTTCTTAAATAAACCCAACTTTCCTTTCATCAAAGCTCATCTCTTGATTTTTTGGCTTTCAGGTGATGAGTGGCCCAGGCCAGAGTATGGTTATAAAGCTGTTTGCAGAATTCATTTTCTTGAGTCTGCAGGACTGAGGAACCCAGCTTCTTGCTGGTGTCAGCTAGAAGCTTCTAAAAGCATCTACAGTTCATGCAACATAGTCACTTACTTCATCAAGTCAGCAAAAAAGTAGCTAAAGCTAATTGGCTGGCAAGATAGAGACTTGCAATATAATCACAAAATTCATCATCTTGCCATATTCCATTGGTTAGAAGCAAATCACAGGTCCTATGCATACTCAAGAGGAGGAGATTATAAAAGGACGTGAACCTCAAGAGGCAGAGATCATCCTGGGGGACCCTTACAGTCAATCTGCCACAGAAGTTAACAGCAGAACCTATCTCAAAGGGTTGTTGGGAAGATTGAATGAGTTATTATACAGAAATCGATTAGGCAATGTCTGGTTCATAGTTAACACTAAATAAATATTAGCAATTATCATTTTTATTTTCACACCTGATGATATAGAAATATATCCAAGGAATATGTAAAGTGAAAAAGCAAGTTTCAGAACAATAGACAATATAACCTCTTTTGTTTAAAAAATTTAAAACATGCAAACATATATATTCAGACATATATATGGAAATTTTCTGTTAATGATTAATAATTATGGAGAAAAATAGGGAAACAAGAAGGGGGAAAAAGTACCTCTTTATATTGAATTGAAATAGATCTCATAAAAACTACCTGTTGATGACTATCACTTAGTCTCTCTTCCCTGAATGAGCTCCAGTTTTTCAGTGTTTGTCAAAAGGATTGTTACTGGCATTTGCAACAGGACAGTTCTTCATTGTGAAGGACTTTTCTGTGCTGTGAGATCATTTAGAATCCATGGCCCCCTACCCACTAAGTGCCATGAGTGCCCCCCACCCATGTGACAACCCAAAATGTCCCTTATCACATTTCCAAAAATCTTTTGGATAAGCAGGGAGGTTTATTGTCCCTTGTTGAAAATCACTATCACCCTTTAAAAAGATAGTACCCATCACTGCTGCACAGGTCAACAAGTAGGATGCCCCATAACCTTTAAGTGCCCTTCTACCCCTGGGGTTTTAAGAAATTACTGATCCAACTCAAAGGTACTTTGGCTGCTCTCAGTCTAGCGGTGCCTGCAGAAACTAGAAATTTCTCCTAAACCCACACTTCTAGGGTAGATCTTAACCCCAAACCTATTTAATTCAATTCAACTGCAATTTATTGAGAGTATTTTATGCACAAAGCATTAGACTTGATGTTATAGGGAACAAAAGAGAGTTTTCAGAGGTGATCTCTGCACTCAAAGGGCTTCCAGTCCAGTTGAAGTGCACAGGATGAACTCATGAGAAACAGTAGGAAACAATGTAAGGCAGGGTATGATTAAGAGTCAGACTTCTACCACCAGTGATACCACCAGCTAATGTTTCTTTATAACTGTTCTTGTGGCTCCTTTACAGCTCTCCATCTTGGAAGACAGCCCCTTAAGGGTAAAGGGTACATCCATCCCCCACTATGGCAAAGGAAAAGAATCATCCTTACTTACACCTATCAGGCCCCAGTCCGTTATCAGAAATGAGTCTGTCTTACCAAATGTCAGAGGAATATTCCACATCAAGTTATTGTGACAATCGAGAAATATTCCCACACATTTTCAAATACCTTCAGGGGTTAACTACCAAGGTTGAGAACTACTCTGACTCTGTTTTTTTAAAGTAGCTGCTACACAGTGTACAAATAGAATAGAATTTGGAGAAATAATTTCCCCCATCCCTATTTTAGAAGTGAGAAAATTGAGGCTCAGAAAGTCTAAGTAGCTCGTCCAAAATTATTCTGTGATCAAAGGCAAGTCATTTAACCCATTTAGTTCTCAATTACTTTTTTTTTTTTTTTTAAGATGCAGTCTGACTCTGTCACCCAGGCTGGAGTGCAGTGGCACAATCTCAGCTCACTGCAACCTCTGCCTCCTAGGTTTAAGCAATTCTCCTGCCTTAGCCTCCCGAGTAGCTGGGATTACACTGTAGCACACACCATGATGTCTGGCTAATTTTTTGTATTTCTAGTAGAGACAAGGTTTCCCCATGTTGGCCAGACTGGTCCTGAACTCCTAACCTCAAGTGATCTGCCTGCCTTGGCCTTCCAAAGTGCTGGGATTACAGGAGTGAGCCACTGCGCCCAGCCCTCAATTACTTCTTTTATAAGGAGCTAATAATGCCATCAGGAAGTTTGCAAGCTTTGTGCTTTATATAGCTGAGCACACATATGTTTGAGGATGTGTGTGCACTTACACATTAACCTGCCTCCATCCCAGAGGAAAATAATGAAACCTTACAGATGATATCAAATGACCTCTCCCAGTATGGTCTCAAAAAGTGTGGTTTACATTCCTTATCAGTTAAAATACCATGAGCTCTCGAATGATTTTGTGTGTGTGTGTGTGTGTGTGTGTGTGTATACATATTAAGCTTTTCCTGACTTAACTTCTGTCTCAGTGGTGCTGGGGAAAGAAATCAGTTAGTTGACAATTATGATAGGTCAGCCCTTATGATGTAACAGATGAATTCGATATGATCCCCAAGGGTAGAATATCTGAGCACACTTGAAGGGAACTCAGCACAAGCAATGTGGGCTGTGTCTCTATCAGTGAGCCCTGAATTATTTACCATCTCACTGCCTATCTCACACCTCTCCTGCCAACCTTGTCACTGTGTGGGCCAAATCTGTCATAACCGTCTTCCTAGCAACATTCTACTCATGCACAGGAGTCTTCCAAAAACACACCCACATGTCTGGAAAACCCATCCCCACCCTATTAACAGTCTTCCTCACTACTACCCTGGCCCCAGTACCTGAAGCCCCAGCCCTACCAGTGGTCATAGCTCCACCAATTAATCAAAAAGAGAAGGTAGTTTCCTGGAATCATGCTCCACCACACCTCAATGGAGGCACATATTCCCAGAGAGTAGCTGCTTACTGCTGGTCTCTTACCTTTCTCGCTTTCATCATTCTTTCCACAGTAAGTCTAAAGAGGGTAGAAATGGTGTCCTACTTTTGGGAAATACCCAGGACACTGCTACATTCTTTCTATTTATTCATTAATCCAGTTAACAAATGGATACTGAGCATCTCCTTGTGCAAAGCTAAATGAGAGATTCTGCCCTCTGGGATCTTAGAGCTGAGAAAGAGATAGAGAATGCAGGCAATTATAGTACTGGAAGGCACTTGCCTCCTAGGAGCTGCTTTCAAGTTCACTCATGTTGTTTGCAGAATTCATTACCTTGTGTCCTTGGGACCGAGGACCCTATGCTTAAGGGAGCGGGAGTCAGGAAAGACTCACAAAGGAGATAGCATTGAGGCTATTCCACTCTTCCCAGGTGGGTAGGAAGAGGGCATTTCAGGAACAGTAAAAGGTAGCACAGGGCATAGCATACAGTCTATTAGTATCTGACATACAAATATCTGATATTTCAGCACTACTGACACTCAAAGTTTCAAGACACAGAGGCCAGGTAGTAAATCTGATCAAGCAGGCAGAGACCAGATTATGAAAGGATTACATGCTGGATTAACAGGTTGAAATGGGGAACCTCTGAAGCAATTTGAGGTTTTTGTTTTGTTTTGTTTAATTAATTTCTTCTTAATTGACAAAAATTGTCTATATTTATTGCTTTGAAATATGTATACACTGTGGAATGGCTAAATTGAGTTAATTAACATATGCCTTAGCTTACATATTTTTGTGGGGAGAACACTTAAAATTGACTCTCCTAGAGATTTTTAAGAATACATGTTAATGACTATAGCCACCATGTTGTACAAGAGATTTCTTGAACTTATTCCTCCTAACTGAAATTTTGTAGCCTTTGACCAACATCTTCCCCACACCCCTCAAGCCCGCTGAAGTGTTATGACTCAGAGAATGATATGAACAGATCTTGTTTCAGAAAGATCTCTCTTCTTACCCCCAATCCCACCCTCAGCAGTAGGAACAGTACAGAGGGAAGGGAATAAACAGGAAGAATTTAAGGCAAGATCTGGTGGGCTATGAGAGTGTGATCTAGGGCAGTGATCTTGCATGTGGTGAGAAAGGAACAGAGAAAAGAGAATTAGGCAGAACTTACTGGCAAAGGTGAGGAGAGACATTGCCTCATCAATACATAGACTACAGAGGGTGAGCAGAGTCTGAGTCCAGTTTGGGACTTATTGACTTGGAGATGCCTGCAGTACATGCAAGTGGAGAGATCCAGGAAGGATGGACTAGGGTCAAGGGCTCAGTCCAAGGTTGAGTTGAGATGAAAATATTTGGCAGTCACACCCATGGAGAATACAGAGTAATGGCTGAAACCACAGCAGATGACGATGCAATTTCCCAGGGAGAGTGAGTGGAGGGAGGAGAAGAGAGGACCCAGGATGGAGTTCTGGGAACACAAAAGCAAGTCACCTAGAAACTACAAAGAGGTTGAAACAAACAATAAATGTGGTTGGCTCTGCCTTTGGATGCTGACACTATTTCTTCTCTTTCATACATCATAGGTTTGGACAAATTAGACCAATAATACCTTGTACATTATTACATTGGAAGGCTTAAAGGAGTATGCAAAGCAAAAAATTACAGCAAACTATGCTTCCTTCTCTGCTCAAATCAAGGTAGAGCATGCTTGCCCTACAGCCACGTGATGTTGTTTTCACAGTGGCTGTTTGCATACGTGTTTTTGCTTGGGCCCAGTTGCATTACTCTGTGAGTGAGGGTAGAGTCAGAGAAAGACACAGAAGGACTATTTCCCTTTTATGGAGCTGCATGGCAGGGGGTGTAGGGTTGGGGGTGGGTGCAAGGGGAGACAAAGAGGATGTGAGCATCAGGACATTGAGCTAAATGGCACAAGATGTCAAGAGGGATAGAGGTGAGGTTCCGGGGACTCACAACTCTGAGAAAAAGACAAAGATCTCAGTGACGTGGGGAAAGGGATTTCCTCCCCTTTATTATAATCACCATGTATGTGTGTGCAAGTGTAACTAACGAACATATGTCAAACCCAGTTCCCAACATGTGATGAGCAGTAACATGTAATTTCTTTACATCTTGATTTCTATGGAGCAGAGATTCTCCATTCATAGGAAACTCAAGAATAGGCAAAATCTAACATCTGCTATTAGAAGTTATGACAGTGGTTACAAATGAAGGGCAGTTTCTGACTGGAAAAGAGCTAGACAGAGTTCCACGGTGTAATGGAAATGTTCTAGATCTTGATCTGGGCAGTGGTTACACAGGTGATAAATATGTAAAACCTCTTCAGGTTGCACATCTAAGACTTGTGCATTTTAAGGTATATACATTCCTTATCCATAAAAATAGGTCATCTAAAACAAATTAAATATAACACATATTCCTACTCACAAACACACACACGTGCACACACACACACACACCTGCCCCAGATGGCTATAAAATAAGGTCTACATATGCCCAGGAAAGAAAATGAAATCAAAAGAGGACAACTCTATTTGAAAGCCAGGGAAGTGGAAGGAACTGGAAAACCCAGGGAGATCCAAGAGGTGATGTAATGAAAAAGGGAGTAACAAAGCCATGATCAGAATGGAGTGTGAGCAGGGTGAAGCAGCCCTGCTAGATGGCAAAATCCAAGGTAGGGCTGTTGGTGTGAGAGGCAGTAGTGAAAAAAAGGATCATTAGAACTGAAGAGGTCTCCAAGGGAATAGAACTATAGAAGCTTCTGCCACTAAGGCTTCTCAAGAAGAGAGAAAGAGAAGCAGAAGACCTCAAAGCATCTGGGGAAGTGGCCAAGGAAATGAAATGGCAGCTTGAGATAGTAACAAACCACTCAAGCGATTCATGAAGATTTTTTTATGATAGTGAGGAAGGGAATGAAGCACCTGGTGTAGCGTATGGTACTCCTTGAGAAATGGGGCTTTCAAGTGAAAATAACAAGTTAAAGATTAGTGTTAACAATCTTGAGAGGGAAAAGAGAATTGTTGGTGTTAGGTCACCTGTGCTTTGCTTCAACAGCCCTCTATGCTGTTCAATCAGTCCTAACAAGCCAGTTAGACTCTCTCCCAAAGTCCCCACCCCAACTAGGAGTTTCTTAAGGAAAGTGCCTGTGGTGCAATGAGTGTTAGGGAATGAGAGAAAGAAAGGAGTGAAGAAAGGAAGGAAAATGCCAGGGAAGGGTTTAAATTCTAAGAAAAACATCAGATTACAAATTTTTTCTTTTTTGACAGAGTCTGGCTCTGTCACTCAGGCTGGAGTGCAATGGTGCAATCTCGGCTCACTGCAACCTCTGCCTCCCGGGCTTAAGCCTCCCAAGGAGCTGGGACTACAGATGTGTTCCACCACACCCAGCTAGGTTTTGTATTTTTCTGCAGATGGGGTTTCGCCATGTGTCCCAGACTGGTCTTAAAATCCTGGGCTCAAGCAGTCGCCCACCTTGGCCTCCCAAGGTGCTGGGATTACAGGCATGAGTCACTGAGCCCGGCCAGGATACGAAATTCAAAAGTACAATTAAACTATGCTGTAGTAGGCAAGTCGAGTCCAAAATTTTAATGCCGTGAAGTACAGAAGTATAATGCTATAAGGCCATTGAAAAATAATACTTTAAATTTTAAAATATTTGTACTTATTAGATGTTTAGGCAATTAACTTATCAATGAACTGACCAAGTGTCAAATGATCAGAAAGAAGTTACTTTCCAGCCCCTACCAAAGAAGTAGAGTTGAAATAAGGGTGGGGGCCAATTGACAACAGCATTATATTCAATGTCATATCATTGTGGGTGGAGTGTTCCCAAGTTTTACTGTATCAAACAGAGGGTGATTCAAAAAGCATCATCAGCCGGGCGCGGTGGCTCAAGCCTGTAATCCCAGCACTTTGGGAGGCCGAGGCGGGTGGATCACGAGGTCAAGAGATCAAGACCATCCTGGTCAACAAGGTGAAACCCCGTCTCTACTAAAAATACACAAAAAAAATTAGCTGGGCATGGTGGCGCGTGCCTGTAATCCCAGCTACACAGGAGGCTGAGGCAGGAGAATTGCCTGAACCCAGGAGGCGGAGGTTGCGGTGAGCTGAGATCACACCATTGCACTCCAGCCTGGGTAACAAGAGTGAAACTCCGTCTCAAAAAAAAAAAACCATCATCATCACCATCTTCATCATCACACCCACCTTCCCACAAAGAATGCTTCTCAAAGTTTCCAAGTGACCCAGATAAAAACCAGAACCTGCACATGCACAGAGAGGAAGCAGAAGCTTAGTCAACCTATAAAAATTTCTTCTAGGAATTCAGAAAACCTTTCATAAATGACCATCTGGTTCAGGGGACACACAATAGCAGAGTCAAGTGAGACAAGGAGAGGAGACAGAAATGCCTAAAAGTCTGGCTGGGAGAAACTTGTCAAGCCCAGCATGGTCTTCTCATACTTTAAGGGGGCTCTTTCTTCTCTTTAGCGCTTCATTTTTCACTACCATTCTCCGTGTTGGTCTCATCTGGGCAGAAATCCTTCTGATAAACCAAGGAATTAGAGACTAATTAAACCATCTCTCGAGGAAATTGTGAAAAAGGTCCATGTAGTGAGGAAAAGTCTTCTCTAAGGGTAAATTTTAGGCTCTAAGACACTTGACCTGAGAATTACTTGGGAACCTGGAATCGCACCATCTAGGCACCTACTTGTGATAGTATCTGAATCAATTCGTCAGTATCAGTCTCAGTTGTTCCAGTCCCTTTACAACTGGGCACAGTGCTAGTGGTTGATTTCACAGCCTCATCTACATCCTGCTTTTCAATTTTTATGAATTAAGGTACACTGCATTTGGAGCTTTTTTAAAGATGTCTTTTGAAGTAAATGAAAATTCCCTTTCATGAGGTGCAACAGGGTGAAAAACTGCTGCTGCCAGCATCTACTTGGGGTTGCTTTCTAAAAACTACAATAAAATCCATAATCTTAGAAATGTGATAACTTTTATTTAATGTTTGAATATATGGGACTTGTATAGGGAAGATAAACCCAACCTACCGTATATGAAAAGATCAGTTCTCTAACAGGAAAATTGTAGTCTAAAACAGCACAAAGGTAAGACCAAGTAATTAAATAAAATTAGGTAGTCAATAATTTTCACATGTACCCGGTTCATGTCTCCTTAATGCCACTAGAATAAATATGTCCCAGATATAAACGCAAAGCATGTCTTCTCAATTAAACTAAAGATATCTTCTCAATTAAACTGAAGATTTATATACTTTATAATATAACCTGATGATAAGAAATATTTAATTTCTTTTAAAAGCACCCAAATTTGTAGGCTTAAGCCACGTGGAAAAGAGAGAATTTCAGATAAGAACTTAGTTGCAGCAGCAAATCAACAAAACTTTGGAGAAACTCCTTAATTGCTTTTGAATAAAATATGGGTCCTAGCAAAAGACTAAAAATATGTATTCCCTCAGCATCATAGATGCTGACACCAAAATCTTATTCAATAAAAGATTTGCATTTCCAACTCAGTCAGAATACCAGTTTCTTTTTCCTCAATTTAAACAAACTAAATAGGCTTGGTGATTAATCCAGGAGAACTGTTCTGCATAACAACAGTACCTTAGGACAACTAACAGGAGGGCCTTGTTGTATTAGCTCTGAGCAGAATTTCTATATTCCTAATAGTTTTGAGACATGGTTGACTGATGTAATGGCCACTATTTATCTCTGGACCCCATTTCACCCTCTTTGAATAGGAATTTCTGAAAGTAGTACCCAAGAATCTGTATTTTTAAAAGCATTCTAGGTGATTCTTATGAACCTTAAAATTTGAGAGCAACTGAGTTAAGACTATATATATATATGTGTGTATATATATATATATGTATATATATATGTATATATATATGTGTATATATATATGTATATATATATATGTGTATATATATATGTGTGTGTGTGTGTGTATATATATATATACAGTCTTTGTATGCCTCTTAGATTTCGGAAATTTGTAACTCCTGTAGATATTGTTATCCTTATTTTCAAAAGAGGAAGCAAAATTCAGAATAATAGACAATTTGCTTAATCCCCAGTAACACAGCTGCCACATGACAACAGTAACATTTGACCTAATTTTACTTGATTTTTTTTCTCCTGTTGTATGCACTGACCAAAGCTAACTTACCCAGGGTCACAGCTGTTAAGGGTATAGTAGGATTTGGGCCCAGGCAGTGGGACTCCAGGCTGATAACCACTACTGCCATGTTGCCAGGGAGTTAGTGGAGTTTGTCTATAAACACAAAGAAACGAGAAAAAGACAAACAAAATAGACAAAGCACAACAACTTAAAGAAGCAAATTACCAAAAAGTATACCTGGCCATGAAATAAATGTAAATAATTCAGACTCATAAGCAAAGAAATGCCATATTAAACATTGAGATACTACTTCATACCCATCAAATCAATAAAGATTTTAAAAAGTTAAGTGCCCAGTGTTGGCCATAATAAAGAGAAATGGACCCTTGATTGATGATGGGAAACCAATCTGGTTCCACCTTCAAGAAGGGCAATGTGGCCATATTATCCAAAGTCTTAAAATGTGCATACCCTTTGACCCTAATATTTCACTTCTAGGAATTTATACTGAAGAAAATGTCAAATGAGTACAATGGTGTCTGTACAATCATACTCATTGCAATATTATGTGATAGACAAAAATATCTATGTTTATAAAATTGAGCTAATAAAATCTATTAAGCTTAATAAAATAGTGTTGCAGAATATGTTCTTCACATCAAAATATGGAAAGATGAGTTTAGCATATTACCAAATTTAGAAATGTATAGAACATGCTGGGCACAGTGGCTCATGCCTATAATCCCAGCACTTTGGGAGGCCAAGGTGGTGGGTGGGTGGGGGGAGGGGGCATAACCTGAGGTCAGGAGTTCGAGACTACCCTGGCCAACACGGTGAAACCATTTCTCTACTAAAAAATACAAAGCTTAGCCAGACGTGGTGCACGTACCTGTAATCAATCCCAGCTACCTGGGAGGCTGAGACCAGAGAATCATTTGAACCCCATAGGCGCAGGTTGGGGTGAGCTGAGATTGTACCACTGCACTCCAGCCTGGGCAACAGAGTGAGATTCCGTCTCAAAAAAATAAATGTATAGAACAGGAAGCATGATATGATAGCTCTTTTGTAAAAAAAAAATTAAAATGCCTAGAAAGATCAGATAGATGACTAAACAGATATAGACATACTAAAATGATAATGGTGGTGACTTCCGGGTACTAAGATTATGAATAGCTTTTCCCTTGTGCTTTTTGGTGTTTTCCAAATTTTTTCTGTTGAGCATGTTCTGTAAATAGGGGGCCAACATTTGTTCTTAAGAAAAAGGGGGGAAAAAACCAGGAAGCATTTTTCCAGCCAAGGAATAGACAAAACACAATATCAGATTGCTGGAGGAAAAGAGAACAAAACAGAACAAACATGTAAATAAAGAGAGGAGTAGTCCTTTCTCAGTAACAGGAAACAAATATTTGCCTTACTGCAGACTCCTTTGATGAGAGGATGGCTCTTTAGCAATGCAGTTGGCAAAAACTCTTAAAAAACTTCAAAAGGATGAAAATGAGATTCCTCATTCAAGAACTTGGCCACCCCAACCCTGACTAGCATAGCACAAGAACAGGGCAGCATAAACACAGAAATGCAAGCAGAGATCTGGGCCAGGAGGCAAGGGAGGCAATTCTCATAACTATCTTTGGGCAAGAATTTGACTCACCAGTGCCATAGTCAAGGAAGAACAGGAACTACATATCAGTTCCCTATTGCAAATCATTAATAATGTATTATACATAATTATGTGGAAGTTAACTGCAGAATAAATTTTATCAAGCTCTAATTCCATGGTATATGCTTCTTCAATTTCCTGTGATCTTTCATGCTGCCTTCAGAGGTTAGCAATAGAGGAAGACCTTCACAGAATGCTATTTTAACAATGGAATATTCTGCCTTTGAGGGTTCTATAAGAAAAAAGATTTTGGCACAATGCCAGCACTCACTCATAAATTTTGTGTTTTGTTTATTTTTCAGATGGAGTCTCACTCTGTCACCCAGGCTGGAGTGCAGTGGTATGATTCTCGCTCACCACAATCTCACCTTCCAGGTTCAAGCAGTTCTCCTGTCTCAGCCTCCTGAGTAGCTGTGATTACAGATAACCTGCCACCACACCAGGCTAATTTTTGCATTTTTAATAGAGACAGGGTTTCATCATGTTGGCCGCGCTGGTCTGGAACTCCCAACCTCAAGTGATCTGCCCACCTCAGTCTCCCAAAGTGCTGGGATTATAAGTGTGAGACACTGCACCTAGCCCCAATCAGAAATTTTGTTGAATTTGTATTTTAAGGCCTTTAAAGAGCTGGTACTCTTGTCCTGATGGCTGGAGCTGGAGAATGGAGATTGGAAGCAGGAGAGATAAAAAATAAAATTTTGTAGTTATGACGAAACACCACCATCACTGTCCATTTCTACCTTCAATTATGTTCAAATAATTGAATGTTCCATTGCAAATTTCAACACCAAAGAAGAATAATGTGGGTGTCATATGGATAAAGAAGTCAGAACAGAGCTTTGACATTATTCACAAATGTAGAGAGGAAAAACTGCATCACAGTAGAGGATTATTTTAGTTTGAAGAAATAGCATAGAAGTGATAAAAGAAGCCAGTGAAAGATTATTAGGTTATAGATAGTGGCCGGGTTTCTTTCCATGTTCATAATAGGATACAACAGCAAACAACCTCAACTAAATGAAGCAAGAACCTGACTTGCAGGAGAGTTTGGCACCCAAATGGTTTTCTGAAGATGGTGATGGAGCCCCCAGAGATATTTAAGAACAGGAGGATGCCCAACCCACTGTCTGGGGCGGCGGACGGGAAACCTCCCTAGTGATAAAGATATGTACTCTATGACATTATATGGAGCTTTCTGGTCCTGTGTTTCTACAAACAATAGAGAGAGGCTTATTTTTGGATTCTTACTTACTACCTATCTGTGTTGATAGATGCAAGTTACAAACATCCATCATATATCTCTCCACCCTATGGCACATTTCTCTTCTTTTCTTTTACGAAGTTACCTTACTATTAACGTAGAAGAAACAGAAGTTATTTAGGTAAATTATCCCCAGCTACTGCTTTATCAGAAATCACTCTTTCCCTTGGCAGAATACTAATGACTATTAACATTAGCTGCATGCAGGACCAGGAATATCTTCAGCGGCCCAAACTCTGTCTTGGAAGCAGCTGCTGCTCCTGAAGACTGTCTGCTAGGGAGTAAAGGGAAAGAGTAACGTGGAAAAGGAAAACCATTTCTTAGTGTTTTTTGTTTGTTTGTTTTTTGAGACAGAGTTTCGCTCTATTGCCAGGCTGGAGTGCAGTGGTGCAATCTCGGCTCACTGCAACTTCCGCTTTCCAGGTTCAAGCAATTCTCCTGCCTCAGCCTCCCGAGTAGCTGGGACTACAGGCACGTACCACCACGCCCGGCTAATTTTTTTGTATTTTTAGTAGGGATGGGGTTTCACCGTGTTGGCCAGGATCGTCTCAATCTCTTGACCTCGTGATCCAACCGCCTTTGCTTCCCAAAGTGCTGGGATCACAGGCGTAAGCCATCGCGCCCAGCCTCTTAGTTTTTTATACAAATGGGGATGCACGTGTGTAAATATACGAACTGGTTGAGGCAGCACTTTTATAAGGTTGGGGTTGAAGACAAATTATGGAAACTCATAACAAAATTAAACAAGCGGGTCAGGAAAGAAGTAACAGATCTAAAAACTAAAAATCAATTTTTGCCACAAAATCACTTTCTCCCTCAAAACAATTATCACCCTAATAATTTGTTGAGCTTTTAGCAGGATTGATTGGTTGTTTTTATTTCTGGCACACAAGTAGTCTTATGTATTTAAATGACATTTTTTTTGCCAAATGTGAAATGTGGCCAATATTAGCATTCTCACCTATGCCCTCATCAGACACTTCTGGATCTTTCTTTGCTTGCTTGCCTGTGTTTCCTTCCCTCCTTCCTTCCTTCCTTCCCTCCCTCCCTCCCTCCTTCCTTTTTTCCTTTTCTTTCTTTCATGCAATGGCACAATTGCGGCTCACCGCAACCTCCACCTCCCAAGTTCAAGCGATTCTCCTGCCTCAGCCTCCCGAGTAGCTGGGATTACAAGCATGCGCCACCAAGCCCGGCTAATTTTTGTATTTTTAGTAGAGACAGGGTCTCTCCATGTTGGTCAGGCTGCTCTCGAATTCCTGACCTCAGGTGATCCACCCGCCTCGGCTTCCCAAGTGCTGGGATTACAGACATGAGCCACCACGCCCGGCGGATTTGTCTTTCTTTAGGAGAACAAACATTTTTGACATTTACAGCAGCCCTCAGGATTCATTAAGAAATTATCCACTCTTACAAATCATTTAGAAAGACAGCAGGCCAAAGAAAAACAAAGGATATGAACATATAGTGGACACTAAACATCTGATATTCAATATCCACAAATAACAGGAAGAGTGAGGACTAAAAAACGGATAATATTCAGGCCGGGCATGGTGGCTCATGCCTGTAATCCCAGGTAATCACGCCTGTAATCACCCCTGTAATCTACCAAAAATAAAATGCAAAAATTAGCTGGGCGTGGTGGCGTGCGCCTGTAATCCCAGCTACGCGGGAGGCTGAGCCAGGAAATCATTTGAACCTGGACGCAGAGTTTGCAGTGAGCGGACATCGCGCCACTGCACCCCAGCCTGGGAAACAGAGCAAGACTCTATCTCAAGAAAAACAAAACAAAACAAAAAGGATACTGTTCAATGTTGATCAAAGTGTGGAGAAGCAGATATTGTTTGTGGGAGTATAAAGCAGTGCAACTTCTCAGAAAAGAAATCTGATAGACCAATCAAAACTGTAAATGCACATACCCTTTGTCCCAGAAAGCTCGCTTCTGGATATTTATCTTGTAGGTATAATATGGCATAGATCCATATTCAGAGATATTCATTAAAGTAATATTTGAAATAGCAAAAAAATCTGGAAATAATTTAAGTATCCATCAAAAAGAGACTATAGCAATTATGATAACTTCATATCATAAAATATTATGAAGTTGGATCTGTATCTTACATTATCTACAAAAATTAACTCAAATGAATTAAAGATTAAACATAAGACCCAAACAGTAAAACTCCTAGAAGAAAGGATAGGGAAAATAAAAATCCCACAAAATTAAAAGAAACAAAAGAAAACAAAAAGGAAATTTGGAAAAATCTTCATGACACCTATTTAGTGATAATTTCTTAAATGTAACACCAAAAGCACAGGCAACAAAAGCAAAAATAGGCAAACGGGACTACAACCAACTTTACAACTTTATGCATCAATAGACATAAGATCATGGAAAGGTAGCCTACAAAATGAAAGAAAATATTTACAAATCATATATCTGATAAGGAATTAATATCTAGAATATATAAAGAACTCTTACAACTAAGCATCAAAAACATCAAATAACTCAATTTTTAAAATGACCAAAGAACTCATATAGATATTTACCAAAGATAATATATACAAATGGCCAACAGTTATGGAGCTCAGCATCACTAATCACTAGAGAAATGGAGATGAAAACCACAATGTGATATCACTTCGTACCAATTAGAATGGCTACAATAAAAAAATAAAGAAGTGTTGCTGAAAATGTGAAGAAATTACAACCCTTGTGCGCTATTGCTGGGATTATAAATTGTGCGACCACTAAGGAAAACAGTATGGTGGTTTCTCACAAAATTAAAAATAGTAGTACCACATGATCCAGCAATCCCCTCACTTCAGAGTAGAGATTCAAAATAATTGAAAGCAGAATTTCAAATTGATATTTGCATATCCATATTCATAGCAAGAGTATTGACAATTGTCAAGAGGTGGAAGCAACCTAAATGTCCATCAGTGAATAAAGAGATAATCGAAATATGGTATATATATATATATATATATATATACACACAATGGAATATTATTCAACCTTAACATGGAAGAAAATCTGTCACATGCTGCAAGATGGATTAACCTTGAGGACTTTATGCTAAGTGAAATAAGTCAGTCACCAAAAGCAAATACTGTCTGGATCCACTTAGATGAGGTATCTAAAGTAGTCAAATTGATAGAAATGGAAAGTAGAATTGTGGTTACCAGGCTAAGGGGAGGGGGACTAGGAGGTTATCGTTCAATGGGCATAGACTTTAAAAAGTTCTAAAGATCTGTTCCACAACAATGTGAATATATTTACCACTACTGAATAGTACAATTTTAACATTTTGGGGATATTAAATTTTATATTATATACTTCTTACCAGTTTTTAAAAAGACAAGTACGATGGCAGAAAGTTTGGGAATGACAGTTCTCAGGCCACCTCCTGAGTCACGATGTTCCAATCTGTACTGATTGCCCTCTTCAATCAATGTGTAATCGTCTTGCTGGGATCTCCCTTGACCACTCTCCAGGAGATTCCCTTTCCCTTCTCCACAGTGATGGATCTTCTGCTTTCTGTATTCCATGCCTTCCTCCTTCTTTGTTGAAGCTTTATGTATTTCTGCTTTCACAGGTCAGATTTTCTAGGATGAAGTCTTCAGCATGGAAGAAATATTTTCCATGAGGACATTAATGTCATGTTTCTTCTACCTGCATAAGTTGCTTTTTCTGTTTATTATCTATATGAAATGTATCCTCCAGGAGCTTCCTGAGAAAGACTTTAATTTTTTTTTAGAGTTGCCTGCCTGAAATTATTTTTTTGTTTTGTGTTGTTTTGTTTTGCCTTCTCACTTGATCCATAGTTTGACTTGCAATAGAAATCTAGGTTGGAAATAAATGTCTTTCACACGTTGAAAGCATTGTCTGTTGTCTTCTGGCTTTCAGTGCTGTTGCTGAGAAGTTGCTGATCTCTTGCATGTGACCTGTTTTGTTTTTTTTTGTTGTTTTTTCTCTCTGGGAGCTTGTAGAATCTTCCTTATTCCTAATGTGATACAATTTCACATTATGTTGGAGGTATTTTTTCATCCATTGCACTGAAAATCATTGGGACTCTTTAATCTCAAAATCCATGCCCATAGGTTCTGAAAAATGTTATCTCCTCCAGGTTCTCTGTTCTCTCTTTCTTTCTGGGAATTTATTACTGAATTGTCGAAGCTTTATGGGTTTCTGCTTGAACAGGTTGGATTTCCTAGGACGTAGTCTTGTGCATGAAGAAATATTTTCAAAGAGGACATTAATGTCATGTTTCTTCTACCTGCACAAGTTGCTTTTCTGTTTATTTTGGACTTTCCTGTGAGATGCTGTTCTTACATAGCTGGTTGTCTATGTTGATTGGAAGCTTTAAGTTTGAGGATGGGACTCACTGACTTTGACCTTCACTGCAGACTGATCTGGATGGCACAGGGTCCATATCTTTACGTGTTTCTGCTTAAGCAATCCTCCTGCCTCAGCCTTCTGAGTAGCTGAGACTACAGACATGTGCCAACATGCCCGGCTAAATTTTGTATTTTTTGTAGAGACAGGGTTTTCCCATGTTGGCCAGGCTGGTCTTGAACTCCTGGGCTCAAGTGATCTGCCCACTTTCGGCCTCACAAAGTGCTGAGATTACAGGCATGAACCATTGTACCCAGCCTCCATTCTGCAGTTTGAGCAGTACAACAAAATTATATGTTCAAGCTACCATAACCCGGCAGTCCCCCAAAATTTTTTAAAAAGAAAAAAATTCAGAACATATAGTATGTTCCCATTTATGTGAAAAAAAATGTGAGAGTATACGGTGGTTGATATGTACTGATATGTACAAAAAAGACACCTGGAAAAAATAAATAAGGATGAGTTTTTTTTGTTGTTTTTTTTTTTTTTTTAACTTTGTATCCTTCTGTACTGGTTGGTTTCTTTTTCAAAAGCTATAGGCATGAATAATTGTAAAGACCTAGTTCTTTAAAAAATCTCAAAGACATAGTTAGAAAAATAAAATCATATTTAAGAAAGCGAGCATGTCACAAGTCAGCGTGAATACTCTTGTTTGTCAATGGTATCAGAGAGGGTTAGAACCACTTACACAGTCAGAAAGCACACAAGTCTTATGTCTGGCTTCAGGAACCTTGAAAATACATTCAGGGTTTCTCCCATTTAGGCCATTCTGCTTCCAGGAATAAAAACAGCCTGGACTTTAACTCCTGATCAGAAAAAAAGGAGTAGTATGAAATAGAGCAGGCCAGAGCCAGACTTCCTTGGCTTCTGAAGTACCTCTGACCAGACTTCCCTGCTTCACTTACCGCACCCTCCCCAGTCCCTCACCTATTACCGGCTAGTTCAGGCACACACCATGATGAGGACTTCCCAGCTCACCGAAATACGTCTGCCTGAGTGATTCATATATCACATAGCCAAGCCTACTCCAAATCTGCCCCCATGGAGACTTCACTCTTTTAACAAACATTTATTTGTGGCAGAAGAGTGTAATGGTTAATCCATCCAAACTGCTAGGTTCAAATCCTGGCTCCACTAGTGACTAGCAAACTACTTAACCTCTCTGTGCTCAGCTTCCTCATTTATAAAATGGAGGTGATTATGATGACTGCTTTCAGGCTGAAGCGAGGACTCAGTGATTGACACTTGTGAACGCTTACTGAGCATCTCCCTATGCAAAGATGGTTCTAGGTCAAACAGATACAGAAGTCATCAAGATAGAGATTCCTGTTCCCATGGAATTTATGGTCTAGTACGAAAGACACAATTCAGTTCTCTTAATACAAACTAACAAACAGACACAAATAACAAATGATTACACATTATAATGAGGTCGATAAAGGAAGAGTAAAAGTATAGTGAAGGTCACAACAGGGAATGTGTTGATATTTAAATTCTGGATCATGATTTCCCAGCTCTTGTACTAAAGTACCATAAACAGAAGCAGCAGCCCAACAAAGTTGGTGGGTTCAATCGATACTGCCTCTTTTCTCATGTCACAAACTTGTTAGAAACAGGCAGAAATTCAATGGTTTTGCAGCAAAAGATACTCAGAAAAAGCTCACTCTCTTTGCCAACAGTGAGTGGATGTTATAGAATCTTCTACTCAGGATTGCATTTTTAAAGAAATGCCCCTCGGCTGGGTGCAGTGGCTCATGTGTGTAATCCCAGCCCTTTGGGAGGACAAGGCTGGTGTATCACTTGAGCTCAGGAGCTCAAGACCAGCCTGGGCAACATAGTGAGACCCTTGTCTCAAAAAAAAAAAAAAAAAAGAGAAGAGAAAGAAGGAAAGAAGAAAGAAAGAAAGAAAGAGAGAGAGAGAGAGAGAGAGAGAGAGAGAGAAAGGAAGGAAGGAAGGAAGGAAGGAAGGAAGGAAGGAAGGAAGGAAGGAAGGAAGGAAGGGAGGGTGGGTGGAAGGGAGAACGGGAGGGAAGAAAAAGAAAGAAAGAAAGAGAGAGAGAAAGAAAGAAAGAAAATAAATGTCCCCTTTTCTAAAGGTGTGACAGACCTTTGGAATATCTTAATAAACACGTAGGCAGATTCCAATGTGCCTATGCTTTGAAGAAAAGGAGAGCTATGTAGGTTATTTCTTTCCCAAACTAAAACGTAAGTGCCTACTTGGTCTCTACAAGAATTGTTAGCACATCCTAAGCACAAAGTTCAAAGGCACCAATACCTTATCTAGGATAGTCCCTAGTTTCACAATGACAATTTTCTGGTTCTCTGGGACACTCCCAGCTGCCCCAGGGAAGATCTCAGAGCCTCCCCACCCCATCTCTCCCTCAGGCCAATAGTTTGGCCTGTCAAACACATACCTGGTGAGGTGCCCTGCACCACCCAACCTAACCATCTACTAATCTTACATTCTGTATAGGTATAGATTATAGCTTAAAGCAATTTGCAATTATGATTTACAATAGTATGAAATTCGTGAGATGATCACTTCAAAGATCTCAGAGAGCACCCTGTGCTATGATTCTCTCAGGTAAAGGAATTTAGTCGATTATGAAGAGCTATAGATTTCCATTTTCTTTTCCGCATTATCTAGGGCTGAAGCTCTGCTGCAAACCCTGACAGTCTGTGGCCTCCAGCTTGACTCTGTTTCTGGTTTTAATGATCAAAGGGATTTCCCCAGCAGTTCAGTAAAAGAGAGAGAGGAAGGGTAATTTACTAAGTACTTCCCTTCCTCACAGTCACGAGCTTCTGCTATTTCCTATCTGAGACACTCAGATTAGAAAGTATCAATGAAGATGGCCAAGGAGGAATATATTAAATAGAAGTTACCTTACAATAAAGAGAACATAAAAGATACACATGTATTAACATGGCTCAACTAAGTGTAAATGTATGAAAGATGAGCCTTGGGTGACTGGGGCCAGATAGGACACATCAAGGATGATTTAGGGAAGAGTTGCACATAAGCATCATTCATTCATGAAGCAATTTTTTATTGAGGATCTACTATGCACTAGGCACTGTTCTAGAGGCTAGGGGAACAATAGTGAGTCATATATCAGGGAGTGAGTAAAATCAATCCCATTATCTGCTTTTGTAGAACATATTATGTGATGGGAAAGACTGAAATTAAGTAGTTACACAAATGAGTGTATTAATTACAGACTGTGATAAGCATACATATAGAAAAAGTGGGGGAGGGTGCCTAGGAGTGCCTGTAACGGGAACCTAACAAACTGGAAGCAGTTAAAAAAGGTTTTCTTAAGAAAGGGAGCCTTGAGGTAAGAACTGAAGGATGAGTAGGAGCTGACTGGGCAAAGGAGGAGGAAGAGAGAAAGGAGTGTTCCAGCAAGCGGGTGTCATGCGCAGAGGCCCTGTGGCAGGGAGGAGCTGACACATTCAGAGAGCTGGAAGAAGGGGCACAGAGGGGAGAAGAATAGAGAATGGGATGAGGTAAGACTGAAGAGCAGGGCCTTTTAGGACACGGAGGTCATATCATGTTGTATTTCCAAATTAACGGCATAGGGAGCCATTAAAGGGTTTTTAAACTGTATTTATTTGTTTTGTTTTTTATTTTCACTCTTGTCGCCCAGGCTGGAGTGCGATGGTGCCATCTCGGCTCACTGCAACCTCTGCCTCCTGGGTTCAAGCGGTTTTCCTGCCTCAGCCTCCTGAGTAGCTGGGATTATAGGCGCCCACTGGCATGCCCAGCTAATTTTTGTATTTTTTGTAGAGGTGAGGTTTCACCATATCGTCCAGGCTGGTCTCGAACTCCTGACCTCAGGTGATCCACCTGCCCTGGCCTCCCAAAGTGCTGGGATTACAGGCATGAGCCATTGTGCCCAGCCTGATGGTTTTTAAACAGGTGATGGAGAGAGAGCAGATTCACATTGTGAAAAGTTTGCTCTGAAGCCAGATAGAAAGTTATCATCCACATGGGAGCTGATGGAGACTTGGTGGTAGAGACAGGGAGAAGCAGATAAATCTGAAAGTTATTTACAAATTTAAAACCAACAGGACTTCCAGAAGATTACATATGGGGTGAAGGAAAAAGAATCCATGACACCCAGGTTTTTACTGGGGCTTAAGGAAGAAGAGAGTAGCTTGGCAAAAGCTGGGAAGGAGGACAGGCAGGTGAGCTGGTGCACCTTTGAGCTAAATGCTGGGTCTGTCTAGGGTGTTTATTTCTGAAGAACATTTGAGCTCTTACAGTTGGAGACAACCCTAGAGGATCAATAGAGAAAGTTGGAAAGCTGTAGATCGACTTGCACCTGGAAACTGATGAGCTCTGTGGTGTTAGGCAAGTCAGTTCACCTCTGTGGATTTCAGTTCCCTGAAAGGTTCCTCACACCTTCCTCCCAAATCAGAATCTCCTGAAGTGCTTGCGAACACGCAAATTTATGGACATTTGTCTCCATTGGATAATGAAAAGGCATAGATTTAAAAGAATTGCCTAAGGTCATACAGGTAGAGCCAGAATGAGGGCTCCAACCCAAGTCTGACTCATGCTAAAACTGGAAGATATGAGTAAGAGGAGAGAATGGAAAAGGTCTCAAATAGAATTTCCATAGCATTGCCAGTGATACTGCAGGACCTAAGCAGGCCAGGCTTGGGGAAAAGCTGTAGCTGTCCCCTTTTCTCCTAGTTGGAGGGTGCTACAGTTAAGTTTCATTATTTCCTCATTTCCTCTACTGACTGAGAGCAGGCACCACCATATCCTCAACCAGAGGCACACACAGGACTCTCACATTTTACAGAACAAAAAATTCTACAGACCAGCCTAAAATTTCCCATTGAAGACCACTGGGAGAACCAAATCTACTTTAAGTTTGCCCTAAAACTGTTTTTTAACACATATACTAATAACATTTTTAAAAGACTTTCAGGACGTTAATTCTCTAGAAACCATGACAAACATATAATTGAGTTTTTAAAAGATAAGGTTGACATATCAACCTGTCATATCACCTATGAAATGCTTTCAAGAAACCCATGCAAAATTAACGAGAGCTCTTCAAGACATCAAACATACAAAAAGAAGTTATTTGGGGCGAGGTGCAGTGGCTCATACCTGTAATCCCAGCACTTTGGTAGGCTGCGACAGGCAAATCACGGGCAAATCACTTGAGGTCAGGGGTTACAGACCAGCCTGGCCAAAATGGTGAAACCTTGTTTACACTAAAAATACAAAACATCACCCAAGCATGGTGGTGTGTGCCTGTAATCCCAGCTACTTGGGTGGCTGAAGCAAGAGAATCACTGAAACCTGGGAGGCAGAGGTTGCAGTGAGCCAAGATCAATCATGCCACTGCACTCCAGCCTGGGTAACACAGCAAGACTGCCTCAAACAAAGAAAAAATAAGAAGTTATTTTGTTGGAACTGATTTTAAAAAAAAGTATCCACCTAAATAATCCACTTAAATTAGCCACATAAAAATAATCCAGTGTAGACCTGGATTTGTAGAGCACTTAGAACCTTGGGTCTTTGTTGTTTCCTGGTAGTTTCTAATGGGCTGTTGGGTTTTCCCAACTAGTCTAGAATAAAGTCCAGTACTCCCTTTTCCATTTCCATCAGTGGCCAGGACATGTTAAATTATTTAGTACAGTACTAGGTGCATGATAAAAGCACCAAGAGCAAGCAGTTATGGAATTCTAAATACATTATATGCATTAAGTTATTTATCTTCACAGCAGCCCGTATAAATGGGAAAACTGAGGTCACACAGCTAGTAAAAGGCAGAGTTAGAATTCCCACCCAGTCTATAGGATTCTCAACACCCATGAGTCTTATCTATCACAATGTATTGGTAATCATTCCTATTTCTCCTTCCTTCCTATTTCTTCCTCTCTTTCATCCAAATGTATTCTTATGTTCTGTTAATCACTGGCATAGTTATAAAAACCATTCCCCTTCTGGATACAGTGGCTCAAGGCTGTCATCTCAACAGTTTGGGAGGCTGAGGCTGAGATGGAAGGACTATTTGAGGCCAGGACATAGTGAGATCCTGTTTCTACAAAAAAAATTTAAAAATTTTAAAACAACAACAAAAATAACCATTCTCTTAAGGGAAAAGCATGACTTCATATCAGTAGATGAGACAAAGTGCTAAAACCTTTTTAGCCAATCTTTCTTTTTTTGGATGGAGTCTTACTTTGTCACCCAGGCTGGAGTGCAGTGGCATGATCTCTGCTCACTGCAACCTCTGCCTCCCAGGTTGAAGTGATTCTCCTGCCTCAGCCAACTGAGTAGCTGGGATGACAGGTGCATGCCACCACACCCAGCGAATTTTTGTATTTTTTAAGTAGAGATGGGGTTTCACCATATTGGCCAGGCTGATCTCAAACTCCTGACCTCAGGTGATCCTCCCTCCTCCGCCCTCCAAAGTACTGGGATTACAGTGTGAGCCACCGCCCCTGACCCTTTTTAGCCAATCTTAAATGCACATACCATTTGGTCAAGTAATCCCATTGCTAGAGATATAGCCAAAGGAAATACTCACACAAATATGCAAAACACCATAAAGCTGTGTTTAGTAATGTTCACTACAGCACTGTTTGTATAGAAAACTGGAAATGACCTAAACGTTCATCAGTGGGAGACTAGCTAAATAAATTACTTTGTATGGAATTCTATGCTGCTCTTAAAAAAGAATAAAGTAGATATGTGTACATGAATATACAAAAATCTTCAAGAAATACTAAATGGAAGCATAAGAAACACAGCATTATATGTAACATGATCTCACTTTTGATTGTTAAACTAAATAAAAAATAGATAGCTATAGGTCATTTTTGAATTATTTCCCAGTTTATGTTTCTGTATCAACAAGCTTATTTCTCTTGTACTTAGCATTTAGACTAAGCCATTGCACTAGAGTTGGGACAAAAGATAAGCCCTGGAGAAGTCTCTAGCAGAAAGGAAGGATAAATGAAATAAAAGCCTAACCTTCAGGCTGGAGGGGCTGTGGAGAGAAAAGAAACCCAGAGGGCTTGCAGAGGGTCAGATATGTGGGTGATGGAAATCCTGCCTTCCAAGTCAAAATTCCAGAGGGGAGGTGTGAGGTTCAGGGAAAGTCGAAAGCAGAGGGGTTCTTGCTCCTTTGATTTCACCGACCGGGAAGATAGTGCCCCTCATTGTGCCTGGCCATTGCATCAAGAGGAGAAATGCTCTGAGGTGCGATGAGGCAGGAAAAGGGCCTGGATTTAGTGGCTGAGCATACCTGAAGCTACCTGGTGGTATGGGAGTGTACACAAGTTCCTTTGTTCCCTGGGGAGGGGCACAAATGAGGTCTGGTAGTGTTGGCTGGTCAGCTTACAAAGGAGGTCTCCAG
Organism: Sapajus apella; assembly: GCF_009761245.1. Lineage (NCBI taxonomy): Eukaryota > Metazoa > Chordata > Mammalia > Primates > Cebidae > Sapajus > Sapajus apella. Next base: position 14,501,222 of record NW_022436959.1, on the reverse strand, counting down.
GGAAAGGCGATGGGGGAGTGAGATTGAGACCACCTTGCTGAGGGCTCCCCCCTGGGAATCACAGATGGACCAAGTCAGAGCAGGCTGAGGGAATACAGGCCTCAAGGTCACCCACTGAAGAGAGTAAGAGCTGATACCAGCAGGCTGACCATAGGACAAAGTGTGACCTGCATTCCGCCACAGGTATAAGTAAATGTCCAGATAACTTCTCCAAAGTGCCAGCTTCAGAAGGAGAAGGTGGAGGAGTGGAGTGCCGAAAGATGCAGCATTTCCTCGAAAGGAGCTGTGTCAAAGCGAAAGGAGACCATAAAGCAGAAGGGACTGGCCTCCCATTAGCGAGCAAGGCTGGGCTTCCCTGCTGCCCAAGAGGAACTTATAAGAAGGAAGATAACCTATGAGTTAGAGCAAAGCAGAGGTGCTGCCCTTTGTGTATCCAAGCATAGGGAGTGAATTAATCCGTGACCCACTACGCAAAAACATACTGCATAAAACTGCCAGAACTCTTGGGAGAGGTTGCCTCTGAGAAGCAGAACTGGGGTCAGTGGATGTGCAGGCGGTAAACCTTATTACTTTTGTAATAGAAAACGTGAACATATTTTAAATAGACCTCACCAAAAGCACTCGTAATACAAAATTAACTAGTCTTACTTCTCATTTATACCCTACTTCTGCATAAAAAATCTAAATGATACTTTGCTAGAAACCAGTGATTTCTTCTATTGTATTTATCATTGATGAACTCTAGAGTTCCACATCCAAACCAAAGGGGGACTCACATGTTTCGAGTTCATCACGTTGAAATCTCACTGAAACAGCAGTATCAGATTAACTCTTGAATCACAAGTATCAGAACTGATTCCCTACATAAGGGAGACCGAGGCGGACAGATCAGTTAACGTCAGGAGTTCGAGACCAACTTGTCCAACATGGTGGAACGCTGTCTTTACTCAAAATACAAAAAGTAGCCATACGTGGTGGTGCATGCCTGTGGTCCCAGCTACTTGGGAGGCTGAGGCACGAGAATTGCTTGAGTCGGGGAGGCAGGGGTTGCCACTGCACTCCAGCCTTGGTGACACAGTGAGACTCCATCTCAAAAGAAAAATAAATAAATAAATAAAATGACTGTAGCCAGTAAAATGACTCTACTTTCAGTACTCTTTTAAGGTTTTTTTTTAACAACACAACTTAGCAACATAGAAGGAACACGAGCATATAAAGATTAACAGATAGTACAAATTATAAATGCACAAGGAAGGTTGGGTGTTTATCTGAAGTTCTATTGGAACTTTGAGCTCAGTTAGAATTTTGTGGTCTACCTGGAATTACAGGGAACCGAGTTTTCTTATAGTTGGTGTTATTTTATAAGATAAGGAAAGGGAGACTTAGTGAGGTGGAGTGATAGGCCTGGGACATGAAAGTTGGAGTTCAAACTCAATTTCAAACTCCATATTTTAGAGCACTCTGTAGCTACATAAGTTATGAAAGTAGGGGTTTTATTTAAATTCAGATATATTAAGTGAGGAAAAAGCGATGCTATGATAGAGACCTGAATGTACTTTGGGTTAGCTGGGACTGGTTTTTCTTGCTTGTTTTTTGTTTCAAAGTCCAGTCATGGGAGATATCGAATCATAAAGATCTGCCTGTTTTTCAACACTGATTCCCCGAACACCAAGAGAGGCCCCAGGCAGGTGCACTAGACATTCCAGACATGGCGTGTTGAAGAGACTGGTAGGATTCTTGTGTCCCTAAGATTGAATTCATTCCCATGGGTGAACTCCTTATGTCCCAGATCAGACCTGGGAATATTAACTTCTAGAACCTTTCCTAGAAGTATACACTTTGGAATCTGATAGATTTGAGAGTGCATTGGCTTTATTACCTTCTGGCTGTGGGATCACAGGTGAGTTAATTGACCTCTCTGAACTTTAGTGTCTCCATCTATAAAATGTAGATTGTTGATTTGTGTGAATGGATTTGTTCAACAGATATTTCTTCATGCCAAACACCGTGCCAGGTGCTGGAGACAGGAAGATAAAATCCCTTAACCTCACAAAGTGTTCACTCTGGTGGGGAATACACACATAAGTCATTATTCTAATGCCATACAACAATTCTAATAGACATAGAGAGAACAGCAGCATCTCACCTGTGGTAGAGGCTTCCGGTGCTCACTTATGTCCAATCCCCTTTCTTTCCAGCCTGATGAGAGGATTACACTTCTGCCCCTTGCAGTTAGGCAGAGCCATGGAACAGGGCTGGCCAGTGGGCTGAGAATGGGACTAACACAGTCACTTCTGGGCCAATACACTTCATTGCCAGCATGATATCCTCTCTTGTCCTATACAGCAACCAAGGAAGCTGAGTGTTCTGGATGGTACAATTACAGAATGAGGGAGCTTCCATCGGCCAGACCAGGCAGGTCTCTGAAGGGAGCTGCCCAATAGAATGACCCCGCTCTGCAGCAGACTTTGAATGGCCAAGCAAAAAATTGTATTAAGCCACCAAGATTTCTGTGCTTTAAGTCACTACAGCATGATCTAGCCTCAGGAATTCATAAGCCCACCTGCAAAAAGGCATTCTGAAAGAGCAAAAGACTGAGTGGGTGTTAACTGATGAGTGATAGAAGAGCCAGGAGAAGAGGTGGGCAAGGACCACGAGAACAGAATGGGAGGCAGGGTAAAGGCCTAGAGGGCTGAAATGGCCAGGTAAGGTGGGTAATTGCAAGCAGTTCAGGTGTGCTGGAATGCAAAGGGAAAGAGAGAGGGACAAGAGACAGAGGGAAGAGAAGGACAAAACCAAACTCTGGAAGGCTTTATGGGCCATACTAGTAGCTTGGCCTTTACCACAAAGATCATGTGAACTATGCAGGACTTTTGAGCAGATTGCTATGCTTAGCGTGCTTATGTAGAGGAGAGATTGGGGCAGGACTAAAGACAGGAGACGAAGATGAAACTAAACAACTTATGGAAAGTACCTACTGTAGTACCTGGCAGACAGAAGTACATAACTTCCCTTTTCCCTTCCTCAGCTCATCTATTAATGTAGTTTTAGAAATTAGCCAAACCTGGACCTCAGCAATCTTACTTTTACGACTTGTTAGGGATGAATGCTTCATTATATAAAAATATATGTACAGGAATGTCTCCTGCAGCCTTGCTAGCAGAGGTAGAAAATCAAAAATCACCTGGATGTCCATCAAGAGAAAATTGGTTAAATAAATCATGTAACTTGCTATGTTACCTGCTATTTAAAAGAATAAAGCTATGTTAACTGACCTGGATGGAATATCCATGGTATAGAGCTAGGTGAGAAAAATAACTTGTAGAGTAATAAGCATTGTATGATCTTATTACTATAAAATAAATAAACTGACCTTGACTCTACATATGTAATTAGGATGCCTGTCGATATCCTACTGTGTGAGCCCATGCCTTTGGTGGTAAAAGCTGTTAACAGTTGTCAACTCAGGGGCTGGCAATCTTGCCATTGTTACACTTAGCATGTGTTATTTTTATAATTTTTTTAATTAATAGGAAAGCAAAAAGAAAAACAGTATCCTAGAGAATTGGAATTGCTAATGCTCTTCTCATAGAGATTGTTCTCAATGGCAGAGGCATAAAAAACAATCTTTAAGCCAGAAGATTCCTTGTCCAGTTGAAGTTTCCTCTTCTTGCTGGAATGCAATTATTTTTAAATATAATGTCCCATCTTCAGTGTTCTGTGAATATTAACTCCAGTGGGTTGAAACCCAGAATCTCAGGGGATTTAAACGGATCCACAATTTCAATGCTAATTGCTCTCTGCGAGTAAGCCATGTTCACTTTTAGGAAATGAATGTGTCTTCCCATCAGGATAAGCAAATTACTTTGGGCTGTGGGGGAAAAGGTAACCAATCTTCCAAAAGGATTTGTTGGTGTTAAAAGAACAAGGATATGCAAATCACGCTGAATCATTAAAAACTCCTTGAGGTCGGGGTTAAGGTCTGTAATAGGTTGATGTGAGTCTAACTTAATTAAAGCAAAACACTATCCTCACAGAATACCTGAGTTCCAATCCCCTGTGCTCTCATTTTCCAGCCCCTTCTATCGGACACTATGAAAAACAACAGCCCCATCTCTCCAGAAAATCTTAAGAGATAAAGGCATGCTGAATTCAAGGTGTCTGTGGCATATGTAAGTAGAACAGCCACTGGCCTGTCCAGAATACAAGAGAGAAATCAGAGGCAGGGACATGAACTTGGGAGTTGTCTGTGTAAAAGAGAAAAGGTAGGTAAAGTCCCACAAGGATGGATTGGCTCACGGAAGGCACAGAGAGAAGAGTGCCTGGTTTAGCATGGGGCTACAATCAGAGTCCCTGGGTTAAAGTCTTGGCTCTGCCCATTTCTATCTGGGTGCTCTTGGGCATGTTACCTAGCTCTTGTAATGCTCTGTTTTCTCATCTGAAAAACCCAGTTGATAGCCATAGCTCCCTTAGAAGTACTGGGACGAGGACTAAATTAGATAATATACACAGAGTTAGAGCACCTCCCTCACAGTGAACCCTATGAAATGTTCCCTATTACTGTACAGGGCTCAGCTAGAGTGACGGCCAGCGGAGTATTCACCAGGAGAAGGAGGAACAGCAAGGAGAGAGGAGGGAGCCAGGCCAAGCAGGAAGGGGTGGTCAGATGCGCTACAGGTAAAGCAAGCTTAGGACTAGGATGATTCATTGAATTTAGCCACAAAAGGTCACTTGAAGTGGGTCTAAGCTATTCTAGGTAGAATCCAAACAGACAGTTTCCAAAACAAAACAGGCAGCAGTACTAGCATTCAGAGAGACCCAGGAACCAAGGACCTTAAAGAAAGGTTTAAAATGGTCAAAATAAACTTGCATTTAATTAATATCTTTATGAGTACCAAAGTAACGCATCATCAATGCAGAAAACCTGGAAAACAAAGAAAACTACAAAGGGGAAAAGAAGTATTTCTCATTCTACCTTTCAGTGATACCTACATTTTTTCCTTTGTATGTATTTTTATATCAGGTGTAACAAGAATAGTTCGTCTTGTCATATGACAGGCATAGTCTGAATTTGCCCAATGTTTCAAAACGTATTAAAGACACTTTGAAGAAAACTTTTTATTGTATTAAAGTAGACTAAATAGGCCGTTTTAAGTACATCCCAAATCTAGAAGCATAAAAGAAAGAATATATAGACTGCTTCATATAAATCAGAACTTTCTGCATGGCAAAAGCTCTATAAACTAAGCGGCAAGATGAATGATAAATTTTAAAATACATGTGAAAAACGTTGGCCTCTTGGAACATATCAAGAAGGGCTTTGAATCAATGGGAAAGGATCAATAACCAACAGAAAGATAGACAATGGATATGAACACAGAATTCATGGATAACGAAATAAAATAGTTCTCGAATACCTGACCAGGTGCTCCATTCTACTCATACAAGACAGATGCAAATTAAAATTACACTGAAATACGTTTTTCCCTCTCCAATCTGGCACAGATCAAGAAAACTGATAGTATTATGTGCTGACAAACATATGAGGAACAGCTCTTCTCGCACATCACTGGAGGAAGTATTAAATTGGTACAACCTCTATCTGTCTTTATCTCAAAATTGCCCATATCCTTTGAGTCAGCAATTTGATTTCTAGGAAACTGTCTCACTAATACACTCATATGTGTGAAATTGCACATGGACAAGATTATTCATTGTCACTTTATCTGTAATAACAAAAGATTGGAAACAACCTAAAATTCCATCAATGGGGGACTGGTGCGCAAACACATGGAATATAAAGGCTAAAAAGGAAGAAGCAATTCTGCATCTCCTGATAAGAAATGATTGCTAAAACACATTCAATAACGAAAGCAAAATGTAGAACGGTGTGACTGATGTGCCATCACTTATGTAGAAGAATAAAAATAAATCCTAGGAAATATGAATATTTTGCTTATAAATGCATGGAGTATTTCTAGAAGGAATCACAAGAATCTAGTAGTTACCCACAATGGCTCACACATGGAGGAAGTGAGTTACTTTTTTACTAAAAACCCTTTGTTATCTTTTGAATTTTGTGCCATGGGTATGTGTTACCTACGTAAAAGCTAGAAACTTAACATATAACATTTTCGAACAGTGGCAGGGTATTGGTCCCTCACGCCTGTAATCCCTGTGCTTTAAGAGGCCAGGAGTTCACAATCAGCTTGGGCAATATAGTGATACCTGTCTCTACAAAAAACAATTTTAAAACATTTCAAAACCAAATGAAATCGATGAGCCACTTATATTGGCCTTTCTTTTATGGTGGCCACTTTAGGGTTTGTTTTTTTTTAGCTCTTTCCCCTGCTTGCTTTGTCTACCTTGATCCTTTTCTCTCCTTTTCCCTTCTCCTCTGTGTTTCCCTCGCTCCACCTCTGTCTACTGCAACAACAACTAAACAACAACAACAATTAGCATCTACCAGCAATTTAGCATACACCAATAACTGTCCTTAATGGATAGAATTTCATTTAATTCCCACAACCACCCCCAGATGGTTAAGTGTTATTTGCCACAATTTACAAATGAGGAAACGCAGGCAAAGGGAATTGAAGTGCCTTGCCCAAACCCACACAAGCTGTAAATGATGGAGGTAGGATTTAAACCAAGTCTGCCTCTGCAATCCATGTTTTTTCTAGTAAACCATACTGCCTGTGATATGGAATAAGTACATACATTTTTTTCTTAACTTTGGAATAAAGTATGACCGTCTTTCTCATTTGTAAATCAAATAAGTTTAATATTTTATATGGCTTTTAGAAACCACATATACAAAGAAAATTTTATAAATTAAATTGCTCTTTACTTCTAAATCTTTGACGATTTTTTCCAATACATAAATTTCAAGGAGATCCCAGCTTTCATTCACTTACCATCCTGTGCACCAACCAAGTACTTGAATTCATGCTATTCCTTAGCACAAGATAGATGGAGCCCTCAAAAAACTCTCAATCAATCAGGGATAAAATAATAATAATATGAATAGCTCATGTTTACTGGGCCCCTACGATGTGCCAGGCAGATGTTAAGCACTTTACATAGGTTCTGACAACTCTGTGACATAAAGTGCAACTGCTACCTCCATTTTTAAAATGAGAACAATTAAGCCCAGATGTTAAATAACTTCCCAGTGGACCTCAGCTCAGAAAGTATAGAACAAGTATTTGAACCCAAGCAGTTTGGCTCCAGAGCCTCTGCCATCACAGCACTGCCCGGAAACAGATGAGTACAGTACATGCTCCTGTGGGAGAGCCTAGAGGAGAACCCGCACTATTCCTGGAAATAGATCAGCAGAGGCTTCCGGGAGGATCAAGGAATGATCTGAGTCTTGACAGAAGTTCAGAACACAGAGACGTCATGGCATCCGCAAGATGTCATTCTCCTCTGCGCTGAAACTGTTCTAAAAAGAGTGACTCTTTAGAGAGAAAAAAAATTATAGCATAGAGTCTCATGTGACCTGCCTGGGAGGTGTGCCATGCAATGGAACCAAATTTCTCTCAGGGAGTTTTACATTTTACTCAATATTCTGAAGTTTGGCTATAACATAGTCAAGTATCAAGCAGGTTCCTGTCATCAGTGAGTACTGTTAGAAGAGGCAGGGGATTGGGATTGGATTTAACAGTGCTGTTTGTTCTTTTAATCCAACATCGCAGAAATATGCAACAGAACTGTAATGAAGATGAATAAGAAGGAGGACACAGCACAAGACACTATGCCAAGAATAATATTAGAAGAATTGACGCTCTGTCATTCTGGTACAGTTAAGAGCAAACTCATGATCCAAGAAGCAGCAATCCTTTGGAGACCCTAAGAACTCTTCAGGGATCTCCTCATCCTGTCCACTCAAGGCCCCGAAGCCAGCCTCTTCATTCTTCACCTCTGGATGGGACAGACAGTGACAAAGCAGAAATCCCTAGGCCCCTGGGGAGCAGCAGCAAACTCCCTCACTGTGACTAATTTTCTGTCCGTAACTTATCCCATGGCTCAAAAGAGCTGGGTTCAGCCTCTGCATTGACTCATCAAGCCATGATCCAGCACATGGCTGGGGAAAATCCAAGCGCATCTAATTCTGAAGGACAAGGTGTGTCCTGCACACATCCTAACTCTCCCTCATTCAGGTGGCAGCTTGTGCCTATCTGTTTATAAAAGTGGCAGCCTTCATTCTGAGATATAGAAGCAGCATACTTTAACCAGAACAATCTCTTTCCTTAAAAAGCTTTGTGATCAATTGCCTTTGAAATGAGAGAAGATCAAAGAGTCCTTAATGCTTTTGATACATCCTTTTATTACACTCCCAGATAGTACTCATATAATATAACTAATCTCTGGATTGGATTGATTTTGCCTTCAAAATATCCTTTTATTTCCTTGGGCCCACTGATGTGCTGAAAGAACAGAGGGAAAGGTGTTTGGGAGAAGAGGTAAAATAGGGTGGGTGGGTTGGAGGTAGGTTCCTCAACTAGCTGAGGAACAGAGGAAAAGGAGGGCTCTGATCGTAGCATTTGCCAATTTCCATAGTGTAATATTTCCACCCTGTCTAATTTCAAGCTACCATCAGGCATCACTTAATGCCGAGTTGAGAAGAGATCAGTACAATCGGCTCTCTTGACCCACAGTAAGCCAGCTCCTGCACACCCCTGCCTGGACTCCTCCATCCCGTCTCACACTGAGATGTTTACAACAGCCTCTGAGCCCACCTCCCTGGGGGCTACTATAATCCCCTGGGGTTTTCTTCCTGCTCACTCAGATGAAATACTTTCATCATGTCACTGTTCTGCTGACAACCCTACCTCCAACCCACCCACCCTATTTTACCTCTTCTCCCAAACACCAATGAACTTTTTCATGATTCTGGGCTCCTGCATGATCTCAGGTAAATCATTTAACCTCTCTGAACTTCAGTTTCTTATCTATGAAGTGATGATAAAAACAGTCACCTCCATAGAGTGAAGTGCAAATGAATTAATGTGTGTAAAGCATCTAGCCCAGCACCTGGCATCCAATTAATACCTGATTAATCCTACAGGTTAATTACTCAAAGTACCTTAGAAGGAAAACAATGCTGTGGTTATAGAATTTAAGGGCCAAGAATCCTCACAGGACTTCACTCAGTACCTCAAAACTGTCCCAAAGTGGTGCTTACTATTGTTTTTTTGATGAGCTCTAGAGAGAAAAGAAATGCTGAAAAACCCAGTACTTTTAGTTCATTTTAGCATCTCAGAGTCCTCAGGCGAGACCATGGCCAAACACCTTCCCTGACTGTTATCAAGAGAAGCTCTCTGCTTTGTGGTGGGTCTTCCTTCTGCTCCCACAGGAAATGCAGTTTCTCTTGCACAAAGAACACAATCACCATAAGTGAGAAGTCACCCAAGGGAGATACAACCAGACCTGGAGATGAAAAGGAGAGAAATGTTGCAAGACTGCAAAATCCTTATTCAGGGTGTACTTTTTTTTTTTTTTTTTTTTGCTTTGCAAAACAGACCTTGATAAGAAATGTCAATGTATTAGAGGTAGCAGGCCACACAAGATGAGGAGAGACGATGATGCCATCATCCATGACCACTCTCTATACGTGCTGCCACCAAGGAAGAACAATGAGCTACTGATGCCCACGGTGGGGTCCAACCAGAGCATAGCTATGTCCCAGAACCAGCTGAAAGCAAAGTTCAGCTGAACTGCAAACTTATTTCCATGATGCCAAGCAATCTGCACAACTTGATTTAGGGATCACACTCCTCCATAAACAACTGGTTAAGTCAACCCTCCAGGAAACCCAGTGATTATTTCACATGCATCTTAACCACATTAAGATCTGAACTCTCTCCCTGTGCCTTAACAAGTAATTGTCTGCATATGCAGGAGTCATCTGTGAACTTCACTTGATGTTTCCCCTCTAAACTCGGACTGGTATACCTATGGCCATTATTTACCTCGCCTCTACTCAGAGTTACCCAGAATATTATGCATACAAATGAGCATAAATGAGGAAAGCAGGTTATCAAACACCATGGATGGCATTTTCCCATTATGCATAGATACATAGGAAAAAATGTAAAAATGACTAGAATGATTACACCATAGTGATAACAATAATTATTACTGGGCGCTAAGATTATGTATTTTATAACTTTTGTCCTTTTGCTTATCTCTATTTTCTCAGTTTTCCACATTGAATATGTATTACTTGTATAATTCTTTTCAAAATTAAAAACACTTAGTTTGAATATCGGTCTGTTCCTGCTTGCATAATAATTAGGAAATCTGCCACCTCTTTTCAGGTAGCAGCCCTTACCAGGGCTCCAGCATCTCCTGAATCAGTTTAGTCTCCCCGAGGCCACCAAGATCCTGGGCATGTCAAAGTGGGTAGCACCCTGCCTAGTCAAATCACTTCCACTAACAGGTCCTTAGGTGGGAACTAGAAGACAGCATCAGACTTTTGGGCTTTCAAAAAGTATTTCTTAATTTAGAGACTCCTATTCCTACAGTGCCATTAAGAGTAGCTCTTTGTTAATAAACATGGCTAACAAAGATCCATAGAATCACGGAACCACAGAACGCTGGAGCTAGGAGGGAATTCTGCGAACCCCTGAGGTGGGAGAGTACTTTGCCCCAAATCCTCAGTTCATTGTCATCTGAACACTCACATCTGCCAACAACTAGGCTCCCAAAACACAAGAAGTCAAGGATTTGGCAATGCAGTAAAAAGACAAGCCTAATTCAGGGAAACCCTATATTCAGCCAAGATTTTTTGCTGGCAGTATAAAACCCTCACTTCCTTCTGAATTCTGCAATCTAATTGAAGTCAAGAAGCCAACAGGGCTTTTACAAGCCTGGCCAACAGAGTGCCCACACAGTGTCAGACAGAAAGAGCCCAGGACCCAAATCTCCCTCTGACACCTGACCTGCCCCTGACTACATACCTGGTGTCTTCAGTAGTTTCACCAGGCCCACGGTGAACAAACAACACAGGGGAGGAGTGTATATGACAGCCTCTCTATTGGTTGTCCTAGAGGGCTAGGAGAATCTGAGGCACTTGGTGGCAACTGCTTAGGCAGCAAGCCCCCAAACAAGCCTTTGGCAATAGGAAGCCATTTCCACATATCCTGATCACTTGCCAAGCTGGTGGGTGCCTTCCCTCCTCTCCCCGAGCCCCATCCCACCCACAGAAAAGTAGCACATAGGAAACATGGCTTCCAGGGTGAGAGATTCAGGGAATCCCACAGTGCCCTTGGGGGACACAGTAATGTGGCTAGACTAGACCGCTGTACATACCCAGCAGCACAAGAAGAGCTGCAGGCCTGGCAGAAAAGTGACAGCAGATGGCCAGGCCAGGCTTCCTGGGTACCTAGGACTGTAAGGCCACACTCATACGGAGTGGGCAGCCACCCTTGGAACTGCAGGTCTGTAGGCCAAGGGCCCTGCTCTGTGCCGCACACATCTGCACACATACATAGGTACATACAACATAGAATTCAATCGCTTGAAGAAATTGCCTAATGATTCTTTGACTTGCTTGCTTACCTGGATCTGAATTCTTCTGTAACATTTTAAATCAATCCAGGTGTACCCATCTTCAGAAATAATGGACCCCAGTGTCTCAGAATTACAGAGTCCTCAACATGTCCAAAGCATTTCATGAAAATTATTCCACCGTGAAGACTAGAGTGGCATAACCCTCTTCATGGATTCTGCTTCCTAAGGAGGCTGAGTTCAGAGGGACTAGGACACTCTCTTTTTAGCAAATAACTAACCAAAAGGGCAGGGAAGGGAGGTGAAAGACGTCATAACCAGGCCAGTAGAATCCCCTGGTCTTGCCATTACATGTGATGATTTCAAATGGCTTCTTAGTACCTTAATTTTGAGGGAAAAGAGTAAAGGAAACCAGCCAATGCTTTGCATGCTTAGTTTCTGCCTATGATACTGAACTCAGAGAACTGAGATCTTTGGAGAAACCAAAGATGGCTCAAATGACTCGTGATAATAAATGAACATATTACTCCTAGCTGACAAATTGAAGTTTCCTAATTGTAAAGCAGAACCAGCAGCCACCACCATAGAAAGCCTACCCCACAGATGGAGAAGAGGCAAAGCACTGAAACTCAGCCTGAGGGACCTCCCCAGCCTTGGGGACAGGGCCAAGTGGGGCTCCTTCGGGATCAGAAAAGCAATTTTTCTTATCAGCAAACCAGCCTCATAGAAGTTTGTAATCAGGGCACTATCTTCCAGGCCTAGAGACCCGGGGAAGGGGCACAGGGGTGTCCCAAAGCAAAGGGAGTCTACACATTTTGCCCCAGGAGAGGCTACTTCCCTCCCAAGGTGCCTGGGATTTTCCACTTCAGCAGGGGGGAGGTAAGTCAGCCCATAGCAAAACAACTAGGGCACAGAACAGAGGGCCTCCCTATGGAGCTCTGAATGAGAAACACAGCAGGGAAGATGTGCCCCTTCCCTAGCCTAGAAGGAGGTACGTGCAGCCCCTGCACATCCTCCCCCTCAGAAAAGCTGAGGCCAGACCAAGAAGCTACAAGTGGACATCAGAGCTGAGGCTGCAAAGCCAGGACTGAGACTGGACCAGGCAGGAAACTGTCAAGAGCTTTGGTCACTAGGCCTGGCTGCCCTCCAACATCGGCTGGCTCTTTCCAAACGGACATACCACATGTCCCTAATATTCTCTCTTCAAGTAACACCACCATCAAAGCAGGACATTTCCCAGAGCCTTCAAGCCTGGTGTCTGCTCAGTGCGATTCAACCCCAGAAGCTGTTAAATCACCCACTGTTTCAGTTTGCAAACTTCTTATGACTTGGTGACAAGTGAAACTACATTCTGACAGCAGCTGCAAGTTCCCTAGTACCCAGGACTTCCTGTTTTTTCTTGCTATACTCCCTCCTATTAAATCACAGACTCATCCATCTCCAGCCCCTAGAATATAGAGAAAGAGCAGAACACTACATATTAACTCCTGAGACATGGAGACACCTCTCCTCCTGAGAGCTTAAGTACCAAATGGATGTTACTTCTCCCCACTGGTCTCAAAAGTATTACTAGATTATGAACTGGACTCCACCACCATGTAGGAAAGCAGTCATGGGTGGTAATTCTGGGATACCCAGACGGGACCAGCCAGCCCTACACAGTTGGTATAGGAAGCCAAGTTGCTACTTCCTCCCTGTACGCTCCCATTTGTTGGGCCTCTCTTAATCTCAGCTGGTGCTCACTTCAGATCAGCAATGATGTAATCCAGCAACTGAAGTATTAGTTAATAAATGCTGACAGCACAGCCTTTACTGGTCACTTATTCATATTAAAATATGGGGGAGAGTTTAGGGGAGGGGAGACATAGGGGAAATCTCTGTACCTTTTTCTCAATTTTGCTATGACCTAAAACCGCCCTTTAAAAAATATGAGGGGCTAGGCACGGTGGTTCACGCAGGTAATTCCAGCACTTTGGGAGGCCAAGGTGGTTGGATCACCTGAGGTCAGGAGTTTAAGACCCGCCTGGCCAACATCGCAAAACCCTGTCTTTACTAAAAATACAAAAATTAGCCAAGAGTGGTGGCACACACCGGTAGCCCCGGCTACTTGGAAGGCTGAGGCAAGAGAATCCCTTGAACCTGGGAGGCAGCATTTGTAGTAAGCCAAGATCGCGCCATTGCACTACAGCCTGGGTGACAGAGTGAGACTCTCATCTCAAGAAAAAACAAAAAACAAGGAATGAGCTCTTCAAGTGAAAAATCCATTGAGATGCAAAGGAAGGAAGCTATCATGGCAGAATTGCGCATATTACATTAATGCTTTTGGAGCAAGGGAGAGCTCATCTCGCCCACAAGCAAATGCCAGCCCAAGGCATTGATACTAATAAAGCGCCATGCTGGCAATGTGCAGGGGACAGACAGTGTCCCCAACCTCTCTACACACATGCATTCCCACAATTTGCCCTTCCTTGACCCCAGAAGCTTCAGGCCCCTTCACCCTCAAGGGTCACTCTCCAGGAGTTTGAATTAATGGCAATCACCATGCACAGGGAAGGCTGTGGACGTCTGACGTAAAATCACTTAGCAGAAGGCCTGGAAAAAGTAGGAGCAAGACACAAACTGGACTAATAATTATCTATAACAAGAGACTTGGTTTGGATCTTAATGTTCTCAAAAAAGAGAGAAAATCTTTTTTGTTTTTTCATTTTGCACTTTGCGCAATAAGGCATTTTCAACAAAACACAGAATCTCATTTCTTCTGAGGGAAAATGACTGGGAAACCAGTTCATTGCTGGCACAGAGGCTGGCTTGTTCATAATTTATTCACAGCCAAAACACCAGGTGAACTGACAAAGCTGAGCTGGAAGAGTTCTCCAAGGCAGAGACTCAGAGCCAAGGAAAGTTATGAAGAGCTAGCATTTATTGTGTGATTACTATGCACCCAGAATTTTTTAGACTCCATCACATTCAATATTCACAGCAGCCCTAGAAGGGAAGAACTATTACTAGCCTGGTTTTATAGGTGAACAAACAAGGGCACAGATCCTTGATGTAACAGCCAGGATCAAACAGCTGGGTAGACAAGAAAATCTTTCCCAGACTAGAATAACAGAGGATTTGATTGAAAATATAGGAGATGATGTGCTATCCTCTAGGAAAAGGAGCCAGGAAAGGAAGGAGACCATTTTCCCTGCATGCCCTGATGTTCTATTTGAACATTTTATCATGGACACAAACTTCCTATTTAAAAAACACTTTTTACTGAAAAGATAAATCTGTGTGTTGTCTTGTGTCACTCAGCTCAAGTACCTGAAATTTATTGAACTGTATTATCTAAAAAATAGATACTTGAGTAAAAGCAATCCCACATTACACAGACAGATCACAGTGCATGGCCCGAAGAGCTGGGAGTGGTGGCTTCGTTTCGTGCAGTAAAGAGAACTTGGTTCAGGAGTGTCTATGTGGCTTAAGACTGGAGAACACTAAAAGTGAAACCACCCAGCCATCCTCCCCCATTTTCATTTTCACACCAAAAAATCCCACCACAGCAGAGGACCACTGTCTCTCTGTTTAGACAACCGGTGAAGAATGGATGACCTCACTTTCCCCAACAGGCGGGTCCTGAAATGTTATGCACAAAACAAAACTTGAGTAAATGCCCAACAGAGGTCACTGTTTTATCTATCGCGAAGAGATCTCTTCTTAGCAAAGCAAAAAAACCGATTGTGATGTTAACACCATGTTTGGTAAATAAGTGTTTTGGTGTTGTCGCAAAGGTTCTGGTTTCAGCCTGAAGCCATCTCAGAACTGCCTGGGTCTCTGGAGACTGGAAGGACAGTCTAGTCTAGAGCCCATTTGCATGAGACCAAGGATCCTCCTTCAGGAGACAACGTACTGAGGGAAGAGGGCTTCTGTACAAGCTTGACCCAGTAAGAAAGCCGAGGACTGGAAAGCAGATTCTGAGACTAGAGCCATACCTGTGTCAGTAGTTTCCTTCCAGGTTCCTTTGATTTCAAATCAAGACTTACAGGGAGAGGGAGCTATAAACACAAGCTCTAGAAGATGCCACAAGGTCCTCCTTTGACATCTCCAACAAAGAGGTAAGCAGTATTCTCACCCTTTCTGCACTGAACCAAATGGGCTTCAGTAACTTCAGGGCTCCAGCAGTCCCCGGGCCCATGCAGGTGCCCTGTGGAGCAGGGGTGAAGAGATGCAGGTGGCAATGGGGACAGCATTGGCAGCACAAAGCAAGCCTCTGGCACAGAGAGCAAAGTCCTCACTGGTAGGATTCCCAAGGGGTCACTTGGGAGAGGACAGGGCAGCAGCCAACCTCCCTTTAGTGGGCTGAAGCAGGTGAAGAGGAAAGCGGCAGAAGCCACGCGGTGGCAAAAAAGGAGTCACACACTCCACCTAGAGATGCCTTGAGATAACTGCACACCTTGAGATTTGAGGGTGGCCAGGCAGTTCTACAACAGCTGCTCACAGGGAGAGCCAGGACACAGAGGAACTCAGATGACTGGTAGTATTACCTTCTTCATAACTCCAGGCTGGGGGACCCGCGACGGAGTCAGAGGAAACTCAGTTCAGAACATCTTCGGTTTTTACAAATACAAATTAACTGGTATGATCAATTTTAGCCTGTTCATCTCATTGAAGTTTTTTTTCTTCTTCCAAAAAACAGTCAGCTTTAGCTAATTTTTTTCTCTGTAAAACTTCGTGCATGACTTCAGCTTTACTCTTTGTAGGACATGCCAAGTTGCTGAGTCACTAATAAAGAAAGTAAAGGGGGAGTGTTTCTGCTTCTTAGCATTAGCCTCAGTGACGACCTAAGCTGCACTTTTTCCCCCAGTTGTGTCTTGCGATGCTGAAGGACGTCACGTTGCACAATCATCTTAATAAGGTTTCCAATCAGCCCCACCCGCTCTGGCCTCACCCCCACCCTCCAACGAAGATTTATCAAATGTGGGATTTTCCCATGAGTCTCAGTATTAGAGTCTCAAACCCCAATAAATATGGGACTGGAGATGTCCGAGGCTCATTCTGCCCTCGAGCCCACCAGGAACGAAAGAGAAGCTCCATCTGCCCTCCAGGAACCCAGCTATGAACTCTCTCTCCACAAGTAAGTGCAGGAAATCCGTAGCCCTGGAACCGCTAGCAGCCCTGTGTGAGGGAGGGGTGTGTGGCCCAGGGAGGGCTGGCGGGCGGCCAGCTGCGGAGGCAGGCTCCCAGCTGTGCTGTCAGCTCACCCGTGCACTGGCTTCCCTCCGGCACAGGCGCCTTCAGACCAGTTGCCTTCTCCCTGGGGCTGCTCCTGGTGATGCCTGCTGCCTTCCCTGCCCCAGCACCCCTGGGAGAAGATTCCGAAGAGGTAGCCGCCCCAAACAGACAGCTACTCGCCTCCACAGAGCGAATTGACAAACACATTCGGTACATCCTCGGCGGCATCTCAGCCTTGAGAAAGGAGGTGGGTAGTCTTGGCGATGGGGCTGATGGGCCCCTGTGCGCATGCGTTCCCCTTGCCCTTGTGTGTGGACTGGGGCTGCCTGCATTAGAAGGTCTTTGCTGGGTTCTAGAACATTTTAGATTTGAGACCAACGGGGACAACTAGACTGACTCCTGTATTTATCCTTTCCTGGTCTCAGGAGGTTCCTTTCCTTTCTGGACAATGCAGAATGGGGCTGAAATCCATGCCCACCCTTGGCATGAGCTGAGGGCATTGCTTCTCAGGGCTTCCTTTTCCCTCACCAAAAAATAAGGTCTGTGAAGCTCCTTTTTGTCTCTCAGGCTTTGGAAGGACTAGAAAAGTGCCACCTGAAAGGCATGTTCAGCTTCTCAGGGCCGTTGCAGTACTTTTTGGCTATGTAAACTCAATGGTTAGGATTCCTCAAAGCCATTCCAGCTAAGATCATATCTCAGAGCCCACCAAAGTGGCAAATCATAAATAGATTAACTCCCCACGTTCAATGCAAGGTATTTTGGTCCTGTTTGGTAGAAAGAAAAGAACACAGGAGAGGGGACTGGGAGCCCACACTTGAATTCTGGTTCTGACAAACCAGCCTTGTGATCTTGCACAAGTTCCCTGCCACCTCTGCACTCTATCAGTAAAACTGTAGGGGTAGGTGGTCTCATAGATTATATTCACGTAATTATTGTCAAAATTGCTGTCATTAAGTATCTACTATGTGCCAGGCACTTTAAATAAATACTGTGTATAATCCTCAAAAGAAACTTGCAAAGGGAGATTTTTAGAGATAAGCAAACTGAGACTCAGGATTAAGTAACACACCTGAAGTCACAGGTGGGCTTGGAACTGAACCCAAGTGTGCCCCACTCCACTGAAATTTGCTTGTCAGGATGCCAATGAGTTGCGGCTTCATTGTTTTTAGAGACTTTCCTGGCTGCGGCTGAACAATGAGAAGGCCCCCTAGCGGTGTTTGTTTTAGGGGCACTTACATGATAACCATTCTGGTATTCTTTCCCAGGTATGTAACAAGAGTAACATGTGTGAAAGCAGCAAAGAGGCACTGGCAGAAAACAACCTGAATCTTCCAAAGATGGCAGACAAAGATGGATGCTTCCAATCTGGATTCAATGAGGTACAAACTTGTCGCACTCACTTTTCACTATTCCTTAGCCAGAACTTCTCCCTCTTGTTTGCAGTGCCTAAATACATATAGATCCAGGTGGCAACAAAAAGGGGGTAGATGTAGAGAATGTTTTGTAAAGTTCATGAGGAGGCCAACTTCAAGCTTTTTTTAAGGTAATTTATTCTTGGAGAGGTATGGCCAGAGATGGTCCCACTTTGTTGAGATTTTAACAGCTGTCAAATGTTAGGAACTCACACAGGTTTAACTAGTTCATCCTAAGTAAGGTGGTCTCAGGGCCTTTTCCCTCTCTGGCTTCCCCTGGCAGGGTCCAGGTCTGCCCTTCCTCCCTGCCCAGCTCATTCTCCACAGTGAGATAACCTGCACTGACTTCTGATTATTTTATAAAAGGAGGTTCCAGCCCAGCAATGACAAGGGAAAGAGAGCAGGAAGAACATCAAGGGGAAGAATCAGAGAAGGATCCCCATTGCCACATTCTAGCATCTGTTGGGCTTTGGGTAAAACTAATTACATGGGGCCTCTGATTGTCCAGTTATTTTAAATGATGCTGTCCAGTGTCCCAAAACGTGCTGCCTAAGAGGTACTTGAAGTTCTTTAGAGGGGCAGAGGGAAAAGATGTTGAATTGTGGCAATTTTAACTTTTCAAATTGATTCGATCTCCTGGGGATAACCAATTTTCCTACCATCTTTCCTCTTAGGAGACTTGCCTGCTGAAAATCACCACTGGTCTTTTGGAGTTTGAAGTATACCTAGAGTACCTCCAGAACAGGTTTGAGAGTAGCAAGGAACAAGCCAGAGCTGTGCAGATGAGTACAAAAGGCCTGATCCAGTCCCTGCAGAAAAAGGTGAGTGTGTTTTCATTCCCTCAACTTGGTGTGGGGAAGACGGCTGAAAGACAGTGTCCTGGTCAACCCAGGCATGCAATGCTACTTCCAAAAATGAAGCCTACATGTAAACAAGAGTCTGGGAATAGTTTCTGACGGTGATTGTTAAATATTTGTTTGGTTGGCTGGTTGTCTTTCTTCTGCAAAGGACATCAATAACTGTATTTTAAACTATATTAACTGAGGTGGATTTTAACATCAATTTTTCATAATGCAAGAGATTTTTAAATAAAAAGGCTGAAAGAAGTACATCCAGCCCCACCCAGTGATCCAAAGAAACAAAGACCAAAGAGCACAAAATGACTTTAAGATTTTAGTTATTGCCAAGTGACATTCTTATTGTGGTTGCTTCCACTCTTTTTCTTACCTTTTACCAGAGAGTTAGTTCAGAGAAATGGCCAGAGACTCAAGGCTGGAAGAAGGTACTAAGGGCTTTGGCCACTAGCAGCTGGCTATTCGAATGGCAGGGAATAAAGGGTTGCTGGCTAGCATGTGGAGGAGCCAAAGCTCAATAAGAAGGGGCCTAGAATGAAACTCTTGGTGCTGATCCCGCCTCTGCCATTTCTACTTGTTTGTCTTAAGCCCGAGTTTCTCATACGTTAACATGCATGGGAATTCCCTGGGCATCTTGTTGTGATGTGAAGTCTGACTTGGCAGGCCTTGAGTGGGGTCAAGAGTCATATTTCTAGCAGGCTTATATCCCTGTTGATGCTGCAGAATTCCAAGACCACACTTAGAGGTTCAAGGCCTTCCACAAGTTACTTATCCCATATGGGTGAGTGTATGGAAAGGTGTTTTTCAGTCCTCTTTACATCACCAGATCAGTGGTCTTTCAACAGATCCTAAATGGATGGTGAGAGGGAAACTGGAGAAAAGCATTAGATTTAGAGGTACTGAAGAACTCACATTAAAATGCCTTCAAGTATGGCTCTTCATCCATATGTTAAAGATGAACTATGTGCCAGGCATTATTTCATATGACAGAATACAGACAAATAAGATAGTGATGCTGGTCAGTCCTGGTGGCTCATGCCTGTATTCCCCGCACTTTGGGAGCCTGAGGTGAGAACTCCTTGAACTCCTAAGGCCAGGAGTTCTAGACCGGCCTGGACAACATAGTGAGATCCCATCTCTACAAAAACAAAAACAAACAAAAAGATAGTGGTGCTTCCCTCAGGATGCTTGTGGTCTAATGGGATACAGACAGCAAAGGGATAATTAGAAGTTGGTTGCCGTAAGCCAGGCACAGTGCTGATATAATCCCAGCACTTTGGGAGGCTGAGGCAGGTGGATCACTTGAGACCAGGAGTTCAAGACCAGCCTGGCCAACATGATGAGACCCTGTCTGTACTTAAAAATACAAAAAAATTAGCCAGGCATGGTGGCGCATACCTGTAACCCAGCTACTCAGGAGGCTGAGGCACGAGAATCACTTGAACCCAGCAGACAGAGGTTGCTGTGTACCACTGCACTCCAGACTGGGTGACAGGGCAAGATCCTGTCTCAAAAAAAGTTTGTTGCTGCAGAAGGGTCCTATTCAGGGCAGGCCCCCCCATTAGTCTCATTCACCCCATATTTCACATTTGAACACCA
Source organism: Sapajus apella (assembly GCF_009761245.1). Classification (NCBI taxonomy): domain Eukaryota; kingdom Metazoa; phylum Chordata; class Mammalia; order Primates; family Cebidae; genus Sapajus; species Sapajus apella. The sequence continues at coordinate 14,480,626 of NW_022436959.1, read as the reverse complement.
TCCCATAGCCCAGAACATCCCTCCACTGCAAAGGATTTATTCAGTATTTAAACAATCCTCTTTGCTTTCTTTTCTCTTCAGGCAAAGAATCTAAGTGCAATAGCCACCCCTGACCCAGCCACAAATGCCAGCCTGCTGACGAAGCTGCAGGCACAGGACCAGTGGCTGCAGGGCGTCACGACGCATCTCATCCTACGCAGCTTTAAGGAGTTCCTGCAGTACAGTCTGAGGGCTCTTCGGCAAATGTAGCGTGGGCACCTAAGATTGTTGTTGTTCATGCGCATTCCTTCTTCTGGTCAAAAACCTGCCCACAGGGCACAGAACCTATGTTGTTCTCTATGGAGAACTAAAAGTATGAGCGTTAGGACACTACTTTAATTATTTTTAATTTATTAATATTTAAATACGTGAAGCTGAGTTAATTTATGTAAGCGATATTTATATTTTTATGAAGTACCACTTGAAATATTTTATGTATTAGTTTTGAAATAATAATGGAAAGTGGCTATGCAGTTTGAATATCCTCTGTTTCAGAGCCAGATCATTTCTTGGAAAGTGTAGGTTTACCTCAAATAAATGGCTAACTTATACATATTTTTAAAGAGATATTTATATTGTATTTATATAATGGATAAATTGTTTTTATACCAATAAATCATATTTTTAAAAATTCAGCAACCAAGTCTGTGTGTGTCATGTGAAGCTTAATATAAACAAGTTGCTTGTTACTGCCACCACCACCACCAAAAAAAAAAACCTATAATCAATCACATGATTGATACAAGCATCTACTACACACCAGGCATCATTAAATGTGTTGCATCCATCTTTTCATTTAACCCCAGCACTTGTACACTCTTTCCTAGTTGTGGAAAACTAAGTGATTTATCTAAGTCACTCACCTGGAAGGTCAGGCAGGGGCCTGATTTGAAATCCAAGTCTACCTGCCTACAGGTCCCTACTTCTAACCTGTAGGTCCCATTACCTCCCAGGAACTAAGGGATGATGTAGAAAATCCCAAAACATGTTAACATAGGGAATATCTATAAACATGCAATCAAAATCTTTAGGACTATATGACCACTGTGTAAGGCATAACTGTGCAAGCTTCCAAATAATAACTAGAAGTTCTGCCTCCCTCTTCTAAGATCCTAAAGCACTGCACCTATCTACCTGTCAAAGCATCTACCACATTATACCACACCTTAAAATCAATGGTTTTTCTTTCCAGCCAGCAGGTACATGCCTCAAGAAAGCAGACTCTTTTCATGAAGTAAAACTAATTTCAGGGAAAAAAAAAAAAGACGAGCCAGGCACAGCGGCTTATGACTGTAATCCCAGCACTTTGGGAGGCTGAGTTGGGAGGGTCGCTTGAGGTCAGGATGGCCAACATGACAAAATTCCATGTCTACTGAAAATACAAAAATTAGCTGGGCGTGGTGGGTGCGCCTATAATCCCACCTGACACAGGTGAATGGCTTGAGCCTGGGAGGGGGAACCTGGGGTTGCACTCCAGCCTGGGTGACAGAGGGAGATTCTATCTCAAAAAAAATTTTTTTAAATAAATGAATTTTTTTAAAAAGACTCTTTCCTATATTAATCTTTGCATTCTGTGCCTATGGCCCCAAACGTGAACAATGAGGGCCCCAGTAAACATTTCTGAGTGAAAAAAAATACACAGATGATCAAAGATAAGAAGACCCTTCAATTCTTGTAAGCATATAGTGTTAGTGGAAATCGCTAATTCTGTGTGTTTATGTATCTTCATCTTACGGAAAAATAGCAAGAATTAGAAACATTCAAAGGACTTCCAGAGAAGGCAATGAATAGCCAGTGCATGTATGCCTACCTCCATTTCCTTTGCCGCTGCAATGATCTTCATCTGCCCTCTCCCCTCCCCCACCAAGAGTGGTAGTGCGAGAGGCAATCTGGACAGCTTAACATGGCCTTGCTGTTTCATTTCAACACGATACTGGGAATTTGGTACAGATTTCCCCTTTCTAGCCCCTGCAATATAAAAGTTCTGTCTCCTTAATAGAGCTTTTCCCCACCCTACCTGCTATAGACTTTTTCCTCCAGGGGAGGAGTTCTGCTGGGCAAGGGAAAGTCCACTGAGGTAAAAAACCGAGAGGAGTTGAGCCAGAAAAGAGCCACATACTCTAATTTCTAGAAACTGTGCATCACAAGTGGGCTTCCCAAAACTAGGGCCAAGTCAAAGAACAGAGAAATTACGGTCAACTGATGCGTTCATTCTTCAAACAAAATGGGTTGAGTGCCACAGATAACTCAGGCAAAGCTCGTGAGAAAGAGGTGAAAGGTAGACATGATGATCCCTGACCTTTTGTGCAGTACACTATGGAAAGGAAAACAGACATTTAATAAAGAATGTTAAGTGCGATGAGATTTCCAAAAAGAAATGTGGGCTATGCTGAGAACCCATACTAGGGGCACCGATAGTGTAAGTAAACCCTGGTTTGGCTGCTTACTGCTTGAAAGCCAGACATGAGAGAAAAGGTGGTGGGAAGAAAAGCCAGTTCATCAGAGAGCCAGTAAACCAAAGATGGTGAGCTGGCATTTTAAAGTACCATCTTGAATTTTAAAATGTATCACAGTAATTTTTGAAGAGAAACCTGGTATGGGAGATATGTGGAAGTGGCGCGGGGTGTAGGGTCTGTGTGTCTTGTTCTGATGGCTATCTCAGGTAAGTTACCTGTCAGGAGGTCTGTTTGGTGTCATCTTGACTTCAGCCAGATAATGCACTGATTGTTCATGATTCCTTCTAAGCAGGAGGATTCTGCAATGGGGGCTCCCTGCCTGGTTTGTTTCAAGATCAGCCTCTGGGATTTTTAAAGCAAGAGAATCATTAGATAAGCATGCATTGCCAGAGGAGGAGTGTCTAGAGAGGGAAGAAATGAAGACGTGAGAGGAAAGGAAAGAAAGAAAAAGTAGGTGAGAGGCAGAGTAAGAGGTTGGAATACAAAGCTCCACCAATGGTCCCCCTGGCAAGGACACCAAGTTAACAACTACACAGAAAAAACACCTTCATAAGAATCAAAACTCAGGTGAGCACACATAGTACTTGGTTTTAACTTCATATCACTAAAAGAGGCACTGGACAGATTAAAAACCAGTCCTGAATCTCGATGCTGCCCCTCCCCTACCCGCAGCAGCAGTGGTGTGTTGCAGAGAATGTCTCTGGGTGCTGGGAGAAGGAGGACACATCAACTGTGGGCGATGAACTAACTCCACTGTCCTGTTAGAGGAGAAAGAAAAACCAGACTAAACTCAGCTGATGTCCACTCACAGAGGCAGCACTTAAACCAGCCCTAGCCAAAGGGGAATTGTCAATCCCAGCAGTCTGAACATGAGTGGCCACAAACCTCGCCACCAAGGGCCAAACTTGAAAGGCAGTCTAGGCCATAAGGACTGCAACTCTTAGGCAAGTCCTAGGGCTGAACAAGGCCCGGAGACCTAGCGGACTGAGGGGACATGTGACATGCTGAGATACCAGCTGGGGCAGCCAAGGGAGTACTGGCTTCACGCCTCTGGGCTGCACAAGTTGTAGCTTCAAAAGAGACTTTTTCTTTCTGCTCGAGGAGAGAAGATAGACGAGTGAAGAGGACTTTGCCTTGCATCTTGGATACCAGCTCAGCTACAGCAGGATAGGGCACTGGTCAGAGTCACGAGGCCCCCGTTCCAGACCCAAGCCCCAGCCAACATTTCTAGACACATCCTGGGCTAGAAGGGAACCCGCTGCCTTGAATGAAAGGACCCAGTCCTGACAGCATTCATCACATGATAACTGAAAAGCCCTTGGGCCCTGAATAAACAGCAGCGATACCAGAGTACTATGCCGAGGGCCTGGGGTGAGCCTCTGAGACTTGTTGGCTTCAGGTGAGACTCAACACATTGCCAGCTGTGGTGGTATGGGGCAAAACTCCTCCTGCTTGAGAAAAGCAGAGGGAAAAGTAAACGGGGCTGTGTCTTGTTGCACCTTAGGTACCAACACCACCACAAGGGAGTAGAGCACCAAGTAAAATCTTGGGGTCCTCAATTCCAGGACTTGACTCATGTGTGGCATTTCTGGACCCGCCTTGGGCCAGAGATAGGCCCATTGCCCTGAAGGGGGAGTCCCAGGACAGGCAGCATTCACCACAAGCTGACTTAAGAGACCTAGGGCCTTAAGGGAACATCCATGGTAGTCTAGTAGCACTCCTCAAGGCTATTGGCGGACAGGGGTGGGCAGTAGTTACAGGGTCAGGCTCCTCTGCCTTTGAAAAAGGGAGGGATAACCAATATGATGAAACCCCACCTCTACTAAAAATACAAAAATTAGCCAGACGTGGTGGCATGCACCCGTAGTCCCAGCTACTCAGGAGACTGTAACAGGAGAATTGCTTGAACCCAGGAGGTAGAGGTTGCAGTCAGCTGAGATCATGCCATCGAACTCCAGCCTGGGTGACAGAGTGAGACTCCATCTCAAAAAAAAAAAGAAAGAAAAGGGGAGGGAAGAATGAGAAGAACTATATCTTGTGGGCTGAGTGCCTGCTCAGTCACAAGACAATAGACTAAAAGGTAGACTTCTAGGTTTTTTACTCTAGTCCCTAACTTCCAGATGGCACTTCTGGACCTATCCTGGGGACCTCACCACCCTGAAAGGAAGGACACAGGCCTGGCTGACTTTGCCATCTGCTGATTGTTGAGCTCCAAGGCCTTCAGCAAACATAGGCAGTAGCCAGGGAGTGGTTACAGCAGGCCTTGGGTAAGACCAGTACTGTGCTGGTGTCAGGTCTGATCCAGTACAGTCCTAGTGGTGGTGACACAGTGGTGCTTGTGTCACTTCACCCCCAGCTTTAGGTGGCTCAGAACAGAGAGAAAGAGACTCTGTATGTTTGGGAGAAAGTAAAAGAAAAGAACAAGGGTCTCTGCCTGGTAATCCAGAGAATCCTCCAAGACCCTGTCCAAGACTATCAAGGCAGTACCTCTATGAATCTGCAAGAACCACAGCATTACTGGGTTTGAGGTGCCCTCTAAAGAAGAAACAGCTTGGATTACAACACCCAAGTCCTTTCAAATACCTGGAAATCCTTTCCAAGAAGGACAGCTACAAAGAAGCCAAGACAATGAAGACTACAATAAATACCTAACTTTTCAATGCCCAGACATCAAGGAACATCTGCTAGCATCAACACCATCCAGGAAAGCATGACTTCACCAAAAGAAATAAGTCAACAGAAATTAATCCTAGGGAAACAGAGATATGTGCCCTTTCAGACAGAGAATTCAAAATCGCTGTTTGAGGGCACTCAAAGAATTCAAGATAACACAGAGAAGGATTTCAGAATTCTGTCAGATAAATTTAGCAAAGAGATTGAAATAATTTTAAGAATTCAAACAGAAATTCTGAAGCTGAAAAATGCAGTTGGCATACTGACAAATGCATCAGAGTCCTTTAATAGCAGAATTGATCAAGCAGAAGAAAGAATTAATGAACTTGAGGACAAGCTATTTGAAAATACAGTCAGAGGAGACAAGAGAAAAAAAATAAAAAACAATGGAGCACACCTATGGGATCTAGAAAATTGCCTCAAGGGAGCAAGTTTAAGAGTTATTGGCCTTAAAGCGGAGGTGGAGAAAGAGACCGGGTAGAAAGTTTATTCAAAGGGAAAATAACAGAGAACTTCCCAAACACAGAGAAAGATATTAATATCCAAGCACAATAAGGTTATAGAACACCTAGCAGATTTAAACCAAAAAAGACTACCTCAAGGCATTTAATGATCAAACTCCCAAAGGTCAAGAATAAAGAAAAGGCCAGGCATGGTGGCATGTGCCTGTAGTTCCAGCTACTTGGGAGGCTGAGGCTGGAGGATCACTTGAGTCCAGGAGTTCTGAGCTGTAGTGCACTATGCCGATCTAGTGTCTACACTAAGTTCAGCATCAATATGGTAGCCTCCCAGGAGTGGGGGACCACCAGGTTGCCTAAGGAGGTATGAACCAGCCCAGGTCGGAAATGGAACAGGTCAAAACTCCCGTGCTGATCAGTAGTGGGATCATGCCTGTGAATAGCCACTGTACTCCAGCCTGGGCAACATAGTGAGACCCCGCCTCTAAAATAAATAAATAAATAAATAATAATAAAGAATAAAGAAAAGATCCTAAAAGCAGCAAGAGAAAAGAAGTAAATAGCATACAATGGCACTCCCATACGTCTAGCAGCAGACTATTCAGTGGAAACCTTACAGGTCAGGAAAGACTGGCATGACATACTTAAAGTGCTGAAAAAAAAAAAACAAACTTTCACCCTAGAATGGTATATCCAGCAAAAATATCCTTTAGACATGAAGAAGAAATAGACTTTTTTAGACAAACAAAAGCTGAGGGATTTCATAAACAATAGACCTGTCCTACAAGAAATGCTAAATAGAGTACTACAATCAGGAAAAAAAAAGACATTAATGAGCAACAAATAATTACCTGAAGGTACAAAACTTACTGATAATAGTAAGTGGATAGAGAAACACAGAATCTGATAACATTGTAATGGTTATATGTAAACCACTCTTATCCTAAGTAGAAAGACTAAATGATGAACCAATCAAAAATGATATGTACAACTTTTTAAGACATAGCACCATAAGATATAAATAGAAACCAAAAAAGTTAAAGAGCTGGGGAACAAAATTATGAGTTTTTGTTTTCTTTTTGCTTGTTTGTTTATGCAAATAGTGTTGTTGTTACCAGGTTAAAATAATGGATTATAAGATAGTATTTGCAAGCTTCATGGTAACCTCAAACCAAAAAGCATACAGTTGATACCCAAAAATAAGAAGCAAGAAACTAAATCATATCACCAGAGAAAATCATCTTTACTAGAGGTAGACAGGAATGAAAGAGAGAAGGAAGAGAAGACCACAAAACAACCAGAAAACAAAAACAAAATGGCAGGAGTAAGTCCTTACTTATCAATAATAACAGTGAATGTGAATGAATTAAACCCATCAGTCTAAAGACATAGACAGGCTGAATGGATTAAAAAAACCCATTGACCCATTGCCTACAAGAAACACACTTCACCTATAAAGACACACATAGACTGAAAATAAAGGGATGCAAAAGGTTATTCCATGCCAATGGAAACAAAAAAAAAAAGCAGGAGTTTTTATGCTTGTATCAGACAAAAAAACAAAAACTATAAGAAGTAACAAAGAAGGTCACTATATAATGATAAAAGGATATATCTGAAGAAGATACAGCAAGTTTTTTTTTTTTTTGAGATAGAGTCTCGGTCTGTCGCCCAGGCTGGAGTGCAGTGGCGCCATCTCTGCTCTCTGCAACCTCTGCCTCCCAGTTCAAGTGATTCTCCTGCCTCAGCTTCCCAAGTAGCTGGGACTACAGGCACGGGCCACTATGCCCGGCTGCTTTTTTGTAGCAGAGATGGTGTTTCACCATGTTAGCCAGGATGGCCTTGATCTCCTGACTTTGTGATCCACCCGCGTTGGCCTCCCAAAGTGCTGGGATTGCAGGCATGAACCACTGTGCCTGGCCAACAATTTTAAATATACATGCACCCAACACTGGAGCACCCAGCTATATAAAGGAAATATTATTACAGATAAAGAGAAAGATAGGTCCTAAGACAATAATAGCTGGAAACATCAATACCTCACTTTCAGCATTGGACAGATCTTCTAGGCAGAAAAATCAACAAAGAAATATTAGATTTAATCTGCACTATAGACCAAATGAATCCAACAGATATTTACAGAACATTTCATTCAAGAGCTACAGAAAACACATTTTTTTCCTCAGTACATGGATCATTCTCAAGGATAGACCATATGTTAGGTCATAAAACAAGTCTTAAGCTATTTTTTAAAAATTGAAATAATATCAAGCATCATCTCTGACCACAATGCAATAAAACTAGAAAGTAGTAACTAGAGGAATTTTGGAAACTATATAAATACATAGAAATTAAACAATATGCTCCTGAATGACCAGTGGGTCAATGAAGACATTAAGAAGATAATTGAAAAATGTCTTCATAATGGAAACACAACATACCCAAGCCCATATTTAGTAGAGATGGGGGTTCCACCGTGTTAGCCAGGATGGTCTTGATCTCCTGACCTTGTGATCCACCTGCCTTGGCCTCCGAGATACAGAAAAAGCAGTACTAAGAGGGAAGTTTATAGCTATAAATGCCTACATCACAAAAGAGGAAAAACTTCAAATAATCTAATGATGTATCTTAAAGAAATAGAAAAGCAAGATCAAACCAAACCCAAAATTATGTATTAAAAGAAATAAAAATCAGGATGGAAATAAATGAAATTAAAATTAAAAAAAAAACAAAGATCGATGAAACAAAAAGTTGTTTTTTTTAAAAAAAGTTAAACAAAATTGACGAACCTTTAGTCAAAATGAAGGAAAAAGAGAGAAGATCCAAATAAATAAAATCAGAAATAAAAAACAAGACATTACGGCTGATACTGCGGAAATTCAAAGGATCATTGGTGGCTACTATGACTAACTATAAGCCAATAAATTGAAAAATCTAGAGGAAATGAACAAATACTGAGATACATACAACCTACCAAGATTGAATTAGGAATAAGTCAAAAACCTGAACAGATTAATAACAAGTAATGAGATTGAAGCCGTAATAAAAAAGTCACCCAGTAAAGAAAAGCCCGAGATTTAATGGCTTCACTGCTGAATTCTATGAAACATTTAGAAAAGAACAAATACAAATCCTACTCATACTATTCCAAAAATAGAAGAGGAAGAAACACTTTCAAATTCATTCTACAAAGCCAGTATTACCCTGATACCAAAATCAGACAAAGACACATCAAAAAAAGAAAACTACAGGCAATATCTCTGATGAATGTTGATGTAAAATTCCTCAAAATATACTAGCAAAAATACTAGCATTCTAATTCAACAATACATTAGAAAGGTCATTCCTGAAGACCAAATGGGATTTATCCCTGGGATGCAAGGATGTTCAACATATGTAATTCAATCAACATGATGCATCATATCAACAGAATGAAGGATAAAAACCACATGATCATTTCAGTTAATGATGAAAAAGCATTTGATAAAATTCAACGTTCCTTCATGATCAAAACCCTTAAAAAACTGAGGATAGAAGAAACATACTTGAGCAAAATAAAAGCTGTATATGACAGACCCACAGCTAATATCATACTGAAGCTCTCACTAATTGGCTACTTTTTGCCGAAAACTGGTATAGCTGCAGGGGCGGGGCATGGAATGGAACCTGGAGTCGAATCCAGAGTGGCAAGTATCCGTGAGTCCTTGGGCTCCCAAAAGAGATTGCTGGAACATTATAGTGAGTGTGTGATAGCAATATGGTTCACAGTGGAGGAATAAATCTATCCCTAGAATCATGGCTAAAATTATGAGTAATTTTTTATAAGCAGGAGGCTGATCTAAACCATGAGGAGAGCCACTGATTTTAGAGCATTGTGGGATTAGATACAGCATTAATTTAGTTGGATATGTCTTGTAGAGCTGAGGATATGTTTTCAGAGTTATCCAGGATGTACATGCAGCATTTACTCTTAATTACAGTACATGTTGGCTGGGCACAGTGGCACATGCCTGTAACCCCAGCACTTTGGGAGGCTGAGGCAGGCAGATCACTAGGTCAAGAGATCAAGACCATCCTGGACAACATAGTGAAACCCCATCTCTACTAAAAATACAAAAATTAGCTGGGTGTGGTGGTATGTGCCTGTAATCCTAGCTACTCAGGAGGCTGAAAGGAAGAATCACTTGAACCTGGGAGATTGAGGTTACAGTGAGCCAAGATCACACAACTGCACTCTAGCCTGGCGACAGAGCAAGACTCTGTCTCAAAAAAAAAAAAAAAAAAAGAAAAAAAGAAAAATTACAGTACATGTTTTTCATTGTGAATTGCATCCAGAGCTTCTGTGGGGAGACGACAACAAGTTAGCTGAATATACATATTGAATAGGCTACAGGAGAAGCTATGCATATTTATGGAGGTGGCCCTGACACATGCATATTGAACAAATATGTATGTAACATATGGTCTGTGTCTATTTTGTAGTGGAGACTTAACATTTAAATGTATTATAATTAGGCCATTATGTCAAAAGGTCTTTTCAGGTCACAAAGCCATGTATGTGTATTGTTTCTGTAAATTGGCCACAACTAGTCCATAGTTGGTCGCCTTTTTATCAAGAGAAAGTTACTGAAATCAATCTCTTGTCTAGTTAAAGTTGTAGCTATGGCTGGGGAAAGAGGAGCTGGGGGTCAGTTAGTCAGCTTATGTAGAAACTAGTGCTTTTTTGGCTGCTGATTAAAAAGAAAAACCTTGTGGCAATTAGAATATAGCATACCTTTAAAGTGTAGGAGTGTGTGACTTAATCTTTGCCTGGCATGGTCTTAGGTCATGTTTATAACTTGGTTTTTTATTGTTATAAAGGGTTTGTTTTGTCAGTCTCATGATCAGTATTTTATTTTTTATTTATTTTAGAATTTTTAAATTTATTTTTGAGACGGGGTCGTGCTCTACTGAACAGGCTGGAGTGCAGTGGTGCAATCATAGCTCACCATATCCTTAATCTCCCATGCTCAAGCAATCCTCCCACCTCAGCCTTCGGAGCAGGTGGGACCACAGGTACTCACCACCACACCTGACTAATTTTTAAAATATTTTTTGTAGAGATGGGATCTCACTGTATTGCCCAGGCTGATCTGGAACTCCTAGGCTCAAGCAATCCTCCCACCTTGGCCTACCAAAGTGTTGGAATTGCAGGTGTGAGCCACTGCACCAGTGGTGGTCTGTATGTTAACGTTAAGGCTGGTCACTTGTGTCTAAACTCTAAAGCGGGGAGCATATAATGAGGCATGTCCCACCCCCTATTTCTCGCCATGGCCTCAACTAGTTTCTCAGGTTTCTTTGGGATCGCCTTGGCCAAGAAGAGGGTCTATTTAGTCTGTTAGGTGGCTTAGAATTTTACCTTTAATTTATATTCTTCCCTTTCTGGCCAAGACTGGCCAGGCAACATTTACTGGCCAAACTTTTACTTGGTCTCACAGCACTGTGTGGTGGTATGGATACCTGCCCCAGGTCCATCATGTACCTCAGTGGGACTCCTATTGCCAAGGGACTTAGGCTAAAAAGAATTGTAGCCAATTAAATGTTCTAGACAAAATAGGCATGGAGATGGGCAGGTACTTATTAACCTCAAAATCCTTTAAGTAACAGAAAAACCAAAAGTCAAGGTTATAAAATTGACATATTTATAAATTTAATGAAATGAGCTACTATAATCTTGGCTTGTAATAATTAGTTTTACATATATATCTATTTGTTGTTGTTTTGAGTCAGAATCTCACTCTGTCACCAGGCTGGAGTGCAGTGGGGCAATCTTGGCTCACCACAATCTCCGCCTCCTAGATTCAAGTGATTCTTGTGCCTCAGCCTCCCGAGTAGCTGGGACTACAGGCATGTGCCACCACACCCGGCTAATTTCTGTATTTTTAGTAAAGGCAAGGTTTCGTCTTGTTGACCATACTGGTCTCGAACTCCTGGCCTCAGGTGATCCGCCTGCCTCAGCCCCCCAAAGTTCTAGGCTTATAGGAGTGAGCCACTGCAATCGGCCTAATTAGTCATATTTTTTTTTTTTTTTTTTGAGACGGAGATTCGCTCTTGTTACCCAGGCTGGAGTGCAATGGCGCGATCTCGGCTCACTGCAACCTCCACCTCCTGGGTTCAGGCAATTCTCCTGCCTCATCCTCCTGAGTAGCTGGGACTATAGGCACGCGCCACCAGGCCCAGCTGATTTTTAGTATTTTTAGTAGAGACGGGGTTTCACCGTGTTGACCAGGATGCTCTCGATCTCTTGACCTCGTGATCCACCCGCCTCGGCCTCCCAAAGTGCTGGGATTACAGGCGTGAGCCACCGCGCCCGGCATTAGTCATATTTTAAAAAGCATTATGTTAAAACTATTTAAACTAAGGAATTTAGAGACTTTTATTGTACCACCTTGCATTTTGAGGTCTTTTTAGTAATCTGTTTTAAGGTAGCTGATTTAAAAAAATAAATATATATCTGAAGCAGGAAATTCTTTATGGTTGAAATGGATAGAAAGGGGCCACATAATGGTCCAGGAGGCAAAGTTCCAGCTGTGTAGACATCTATGTGCCTGTCCTTGATTTGGAAAATCTAAACTAATTTTCTCACTCAAAATCAGCCCTTATAATCTTACACACACACCTATTCCACAATAGTCCCTGGGCATAGAGGAAAGGTGTTTACAGTCTTAGCAGCAGGGCATTAGCAATGAAAATAGATTAGGCTCAGTAGGATTCTAAATGTTTTTAAATTTGGGGGATAGAGGGTAGAAATTTTGTTGTTTTATCTAATTTTGTAAACTACGTATAAAATTAGCAACGTTTTAAACAAAAAGGACATAAGCACTGCTTAGCTCTGACAATGACAGGAGAAAGTAAACTCACAGGTAGCTAAATATTTAGATTATCTAGTATGAAGACATAGAATAAATATATTAATTTAGATAGAGACAAAAATATTAAAGGGATATTATGCCTTTGTATTACTATATAGGTCTGATCTAGTGTCACATGAAGGCAGTTTATTTTGATTGGTGCCTTTTCCTGGGTCTAAAGATGAGGCTTTGGTTAACTTGAGTTAGGTGTCAGATACTGGCATTGATGTTTAAAATTCAGTAGGAGCCAGTGCTCCTTAGAGGACATAGGGATTCCCAGGAGTCAAAGTCCTGCAACTTAATAGCACAAGGGTTAGTTAACAAAATTTGACATTTTTTTTAATGGGGTTTGAAGGAGTAGCTTAACTGAAATCTAATCATTAGGCTGGAGGTGAGATACTAGAGTTTATGACTTAGAAGCTGTAGAAAGATTCTACAACCTTGGAGTGATTAATTTTGATATTTTTTATAATCTTCCAGCAATAAGTCTAAGTCAGAGACAATTTAGGATTCGATTTCTTGAGGAGGTTTGTCAAAAGATGTTGAAAGCCTCAAAACATTTTATTAAAATAGAATTATAGGTCATTAGAAAATAATCATTATTTATTTAACCAGAGTGACAATTAAAAGATGTTAGAAGCAAAATAGAAAGTTATATGAATGTAAAAGCCTTAACCCTTTTAAAGTTTGATTTTAATTAATTTTTTTCTAATAAATACAACAGAGGAATTATCTTCATAAAATGTAAAATCTTTGTTTTTTAGGCTAGTTATCAAGAAGGTTAAAAATGAACAAACAAACAAACAAAAACTTCACCAGTGATTGTTTTTCCTTATGGGAAGCACATTTGGATAACCTGAAAGTCAAACCTGGGGAAAACCATGGCGGGGAGTATGTGGAGTTAATCAGGAATATGTGTGGGGGAAAGCACATGTAGATGTGCATAAACATGCATAAACATGTGTTTTATTATCATTATATCCATTAAGTTTGAGTGAACTGAGCACCTTGTGGTTGTAAATGCTGTCTCATGACATTCAATTTAACTCCAGTTACAATCCAGTTGGCTGGGTCCAGGCTCCTGCCATGCTGGATCATAGCATCCCCAAATTTAAAAAAAACAAGGGCATGGCAGTCCTCGCATGAGTTATCATGAGTTGATGAGCCACTAATCCATGAAGATGTCTTATTTAAGGAGAATGTGTGGGCATTCTGGATGAACAAGGCCCTAAAGTAAGAACCAGATGCCAGGTATAGTTTCAGTATATTCACCCTCAAGCACAAATGGGTCCAGAACGAGAAGGGTAGTACTTCTGAATGGGTTGCTAGTTTCTCAAAGTTTGGTAGTCAAGAAATTAGGTTGGAGGTGATAAGCATGTTGACAAGAAATGACTTGAATTGGATGTGCAATGTATGATAAATGACTAAATCTACTATGCAATATTAAGGAGTTATTGAACTGGACAATAGATATACACGTAAGTTCTGCTTCATGGGAGGTTAACGCGATATGTGATAGGTCGATATAAAGTTGCTTGCTTAATATTCATGGGGACAGGAGTTTAATGTATGATAATGCATAGATGTGCAATGCACAGTTAAGCACATAAGGTACTGCTACATTTATTTATGTGGTCAAGCAGGAATGCACAACATACATAGTAACAGTATTATCACAGAATGAATTATGTGGGTTTCTTTGATACTGACATAGCAATTAAAATAAAATTATTACACTTAAGTAAAGAATTCAGGGAATAATTTAAGTAGAATTTCAGCTTTGGGTGCTGGCGTGGAGTGGGAGGCTTCTTCCCAGAAATTGTCCTGGGAAGGTAGAGGCCCTCCATTTTGAGTTTACAAGACCAGGGTAATGTATTTACGCTACAAGGACTTCTTCATTTAAGTAACTTGTTTGCAGTTAGACTAGTAAGTGGTATAAAAACAAGGATGAGGGAGAATATGAAATGCATGCTGTTTGACCGACGATTATGAAGGGGTGTTCAATGGGTTGGCCTCTGATTCATGTGAGTGTGAGAAGATCTGCTACTAGGATTCAAAATAGGTGTTGACTTCATGGTCAAAATATTTTACTTTGTTGTGTGGACATGTGAAGTATTAGGACAATGGCTAGGATAACAATGGTGAGAATGAGGGCTAGAAGGCCCATAGTTTGTTTGGAATAGAGCATAAGATTGTGCAGGCAAATAAACAGAATCACTCTAGTTTAATATGGAGAGGTGTGTTGATGGGGTTTGCTGGGGTATAGTTGTCTGAATCACTAACAGGTCAGGTGAAAATAGAACTAATATAAGGAAGAGCAGAAGTAAAATTAGGCGTAAAATGTCTTTGATTGTAAAATAGGATGAAATGAGATTTTATCAGAATCTGATTAAATTCCTGAGGGTTTATTATATATTGTTACATGGAGAAATAAAAGGTGAATCACTTCTAGGGCTGCAATGATTAAGGACAAAATGAAGTAGAAGGCGAAGAATCCTGTGAGAGTAGCTTTATCAACTGAAAACCCACCTCAAATTCTTTGTAGTAGGTCAGTGCCAATGTATGAAAGAGCTAATAGCAGATTGGTGATTACTGTTGCAACTCAAAAAAAGATATTTGTCCTCATGACAAGATGTAACCTACAAATGCTATTGCTATTACCACAAATAATAGGGAAATACCAATATGTCAGGTTTCTAGAAAAGTAGAAGATCCAGGAGTCCACCGAGGTGGCCAAATATGAACAGCTCCATAGCACAGTTCCCAGCAACAGTGACACAGAAGGCGAATGATCTTCACATTTCCAATGGAGGTACCAAGTTTACCTCAATGGGACTGGTTATACAATGGGTGTAACCCAAAGAGGGCAAGTCAAGGCAGGGTGGGGACTGGAGGATATTGGGGACTTTTCCAGCCACTCGAGCACTCCAGTTCAGATCCTGCACTTCTTCTATGGTCTTTACAGCCCACAGACCAGGAGATTCCTGCTGCGTCGATAAGAGCTGCAGGCTTCCAGCACAGATTTGAGCCACCATTTCAGCCAATGCCTTGGGTTTTCGGCACAAATCTGGATAACCATTTTGGCTGGTGCCTGGAATGCCTGTGAGACAGAGCCTCCTGCTCCCCTGAAATAAGGGAAGCTGAAGGTAAGGAGACAAGTCATCTGGCTTGGTGGTTCCCACCCCCACAAAGACCAGCAAACTAAAACCCTCTGGCTTGAGAGTTTCACACCCAGCACAGCAGCTTGAACTTGACACAGGACAGTCAAGCTCAGTGGGGGTAAGGGCGTCTGCCATTGACGAGGCACTCTAATTTTGCCTGTGTAAACAAAATTGTGACGAAGTTTACACAGAGCCCATGGCAGCTCAGCAGTGCCTCTACAGGCAGACTGTGACTAGACTCCCTCCTTGCTGGGCAGGGCATCTCTGAAAAAAGGCAGCAGCACATCAGGGACTTAATAAAACCCCACCTTCCTGGGACAGAGCACCTGGGAAAAGGGGTGGTTGTTAGTTCCACTGCGGCAGACTTAAACGCCCCTGCCCAGCAGCCCTAAAGGGACCAACAGAGATCCCAGCACACTACTTGAGCTCTGATAAGGGACAGACTGCCTCCTCAAGTGGCTCCCTGACCCCTGTATATCCAAAAAGATAACTCATACAGGAGAGCTCTGACTGACATCTGGCAGGTACCCTTCTGGGATGAAGCTACCAGAGGGAAGAACAGGCAGCAATCCTTGCTGTTCTGCAACTCCTGTGGGTGACTCCCAGGTAAGCAGGATCTACAGTGGACCTCCAGCAGTCCTGCAGCAGAGGGGCTTGACTGTTAAAAGGAAAACTGAATAACAGAAAGAAATAGCTTCAACATCAACAGAAAGGACATCCACTCAGAGACCCCTTCTGAAAGTCACCAACTTCAAAGACCACAGGTAGATAAATCCATGAAGATGGAAAGAAACCAATGCAAAAAGGATGAAATCATCAAAAACCAGAATGCCTCTCCTCCTCCAAGGGATCACAACTCCTCACCAGCAAAGGAACGCAACTGAATGTGAATGAGTTTGATGAATTGATAGAAGGAAGCTTCAGAAGGTGGGTAATAACAAACTTCTCTGAGCTAAAGGAACATGTTCTAATCCAATGCAAAGAAACTAAGAATCTTGACAAAAGGTTAGATGAAATGCTAATTAGAATAACCAGCTTAGAGAAGAACATAAATGACTTGATGGAGCTGAAAAACACAGCACAAGAGCTTTGCGAAGCATACACAAGTTTCAATAGCCGAATCAACCAAGCAGAAGAAAGGATACCAGAGATTGAAGCCCAACTCAATGAAATAAAACAAGAAGGCAAGATTAGAGAAAAAAGAGTGAAAAGAAATGAACAAAGCCTCCAAGAAATATGGGATTATGTGAAAAGATCTAATCTATGTTTGATTTGTGTACCTGAATGTGACGGGCAGAATGAATCCAAGCTGGAAAAAGCGCTTCAGGATATTATCCAGGAGAACTTCCCCAACCTGGCAAACTAGGCCAACATTCAAATTCAGGAAATACAGAGAACACCACAAAGATATTCCTCAAGAAGAGCAACCCCAAGGCACATAATCGTCACATTCACCAGGGTTGAAATGAAGAAAAAAATGCTAAGGGAAGCCAGAAAGAAAGATTGGGTTACCAACAAAGGGAAGCCCATCAGACTCACAGCAGATCTTTCAGCAGAAACCCTATAAGCCAGAAGACAGTGGGGCCAATATTCAACTTCCTTAAAGAAAAAAACTTTCAACCCAGACTTTCATATCCAGCCAAACAAGCTTCATAAGTGAAGGAGAAATAAAATCCTTTATGAACAAGCAACTGCTGAGAGATTTTGTCATCACCAGGCCTACCTTACAAGAGCTCCCGAAGGAAGCACTAAACATGGAAAGAAACAACCAGTACCAGCCACTGCAAAAATGTACCAAATGGTAAAGACCATTGACAGAATGAAGAAACTGCATCAACTAACGGACAAAACAACCAGTTAGTATCAAAGTGGCAGGATCAAATTCAAACATAACAATGTTAACCTTAAATATAAATGGGCTAAATGCCCCATTCAAAAGACACAGACTGGAAAATTGGGTAAAAAGTCAAGACCCATTGGTGTGCTGTATTCAGGAGACTCATCTCACGTGCAAAGACACACATAGACTCAAAATAAAGGGATGGAGAAAGATTTACCAAGCAAATGGAGTGAAAAGAAAAGCAGGGGTTGCAATCCTAGTCTCTGACAGAATGAACTTTAAAATAAGAAAGATCAAAAGAGACAGAAGGGCATAACATAATGGTAAAAGGATCAACGGAACAAGAAGAGCTAACTATTCTAAATATCTATGCACCCAATACAGGAGTACCCAGATACATAAAGCAAGTTCTTAACAACCTACAAAGAGACTTAGACTCCCACACAATAATAGTGGGAGACTTTAACACTCCACTGTCAATATTAGACAGATCAACGAGACAGAAAGTTAACAAGGATATCCAGGACTTGAACACAGATCTGGACTGAGCAGACCTAACAGACATCTACAGAACTCTCCACCCCAAATCCACAGAATATACATTCTTCTCAGCAGCACATTGCACTTACTCTAAAATTGACCACATACTTGGGAGTAAATAATTCCTCAGCAAATGCAAAAGAACAGAAATCATAACAACCACTCTCTGAGACCACACTGCAATCAAATTAGAACTCAGAATTAAGAACCACTCAAAACCGCACAATTACATGGAAACTAAACAACCTGCTCCTGAATGACTACTGGATAAATAATGAAATGAAGAAAGATGTCCTTTGAAGCCAATAAGAACGAAGACACAATGTATCAGAATCTCTGGGACACATTTAAAGCAGTGTGTAGAGGGAAATTTATAGCACTAAATGCCCACAAGAGAAGTGAGGAAAGGTCTAAAATTGACACCCTATCATCATAATTAAAAAAACTAGAGGAGCAAGATCAAACAACTTCAAAACCTAGCAGAAGACAAGAAATAACTAAGATTAGAGTGGAACGAAGGAGATAGAAAAAAAAAGTTCAAAAAAATCAATAAATCAAGAAGCTGTTTTTTTTTGAAAAGATCAGCAAAATAGACCACTAGCCAGACTAACAAAAGAGAAAAGACAGATGAATTGAATAGATACAATAAAAAATGATAAGGAGGTATCACCAGCAATTCCACAGAAATACAAATTACCATCAGAGATTACTGCAAACAACTCTATGCACATAAACCAGTAAATCTAAAAGAATTGGATAAATTTCTGGACACTTGCACCCTTCCAAGACTAAACCAGGAAGAAGTTGAGTCCCTGAATAGACCAATAACAAGGTCTGAAGTTGAGGCAACAATTAATAGCCTACCAATCAAAAAAAAAAAAAAAAAATCCAGGTCCAAACCTATTCGCAGAAGAATTCTACCAGCTGTACAAAGAGGAACTGGTCCAATCCTTCTGAAAGTATTCCAAACAATACAAAAAGTGGGAATCCTCCCTAATTCATTTTATGAAACCAACATCATCCTGATACCAAAACCTGACAGAGACTCAATAAGAAAAGAAAACTTCAGGCCAATATCCATAATGAACATCGATGCAAAAATATTTAATAAAATACTAGCAAACCAAATGCAACAGCACATCAAAAAGCTTATCCATCATGATCAAGTAGGCTTCATCCCGGGGATGCAAGGCTGGTTCAACATATGCAAATCTATAAATGTAATCCATCACACAAACAGAAGCAGAGACAAAAACCACAAGATTATCTCAATAGCTGCAGAAAAGGCCTTCAACAAAATTCAACAGCCCTTTATGCTAAAAACTCTCAACAAACCAGGTATTGATGGTACATATCACATAATAATAAAAGCTATTTATGACAAACCCACAGCCAATATCATACTGAATGGGCAAAAACTGGAAACATTCCCTTTGAAAACTGGCAATAGACAAGGATGCCCTCTCTCACCATTCCTATTCAACATAGTATTGGAAGTTTTAGCTAGAGCAATCAGGTAAGAAAAATAAATAAAGTGCATTGAATTAGGAAAAGAGAAAGTCAAATTGTCTCTATTTACAGATGACATGATTGTATATTTAGAAGACTCCATCATCTCAGCCCAAAACATCCTTAAGCTGATAAGCAACTTCAGTAAAGTCTCAGGATACAAAATCCATGTGCAAAAATCACAAGCATTCCTATACACCAATGACAGACAAATGGAAAGCCAAATCATGAGTGAACTCCCATTCACAATTGCTACAAAGAGAATAAAATACCTAGGAATACAACTAACAAAGGATGTGAAGGACCTCTTCAAGGAGAACTACAAATCAGTGCTCAAGGAAATAAGAGAGGATACAAACAGATGGAAAAACACTCCATGCTCATGGTTGCAAAGAATCAATATTGTGAAAATGGCCATACTGCCCAAAGTAATTTATAGATTCAATGCTATGCCCATCAAGTTACCATTGACCTTCTTCACAGAACTGGAAAAATCATCTTAAACTTCATATGGAACCAAAACAGAGCCCACATAGCCTATAGTCAATCCTAAGCAAAAAGAACAAAGCTGGAGGGATCACTCTACCTGACTTCAAACTATACTACAATGCTACAGTAATCAAAACAGCATGGTACTGACGCCAAAAAAAGATATATAGACCAATGGAACAGAACAGAAGCCTCAGAAGTAATGCCACACATCTACAATCATCTGATCTTTGACAAACCTGACAAAAACAAGCAATGGGAAATGGATTCCCTGTTTAAAAAATGGTACTGGGAAAACTGGCTAGCCATGTGCAGAAGGCTGAAACAGGACCCCTTCCTTATACCTTATACAAAAAGTAAATCCAGATGGATTAAAAATTTAAACATAAGACCTAACACTGTAAAAACCCTAGAGGAAAACCTAGGCAATACCATTTAGGAGATAGGCATAAGCAAGGACTTCATGACTAAAACACCAAAAGCAATGGCAACAAAAGCTAAAATAGACAAATGGGGTCTAATTAAACTTAAGAGCTTCTGCATAGCAAAAGAAACAAGCATTACAGTGAACTGGCAACCAACCGAATGGGAAAAATTTTTGCAAGCTATCCATCTGACAAAGGGCTAATATCCAGAATCTACAAACAACTTAAACAAATTCACAAGAAAAAACAACCCCATCAAAAAGTGAGCAAAGGATATGAACAGACACTTCTCAAAAGAAGAAATTTATGTAACCAACAAACATCTGAAAAAATGCTCATCATCATTGGTCATTAGAGAAATGCAAATCAAAACTACATTGAGATACCATCTCACACCAGTTAGAAGGGCAATCATTAAAAAATCTGGAGATAACAGATACTGGAGAAGACGCGGAGAAATAGGAACGCTTTTACACTGTTGGTGGGAGTGTAAATTAGTTCAACCATTGTGGAAGACAGTGTGGCGATTCCTCAAGGATCTAGAAATAGAAATACGATTTCACTCAGCAATCCTATTACTGGGTATATACCCGAAGGATTATAAATCATTCTGTTATAAAGACATGCACACATATGTTCATTGCAGCACTGTTTACAATAGCAAACACCTGGAACCAACCCAAATGCCCATCAATGACAGACTGGATAAAGAAAATGTGGCACATATACATGATGGAATACTATACAGCCATAAAAAAGGATCAGTTCATGTCCTTTGCAGGGACATGGAAAAATCTGGAAACCATCATTCTCAGCAAACTGACACAAGAACAGAAAACCAAACACTGCATGTACTCACTCATAGGTGTGTGCTGAACAATGAGAATACATGGACACAGGGAGGGGAACATCACACACTAGGGTCTACTGGGTGGTGGGGAGCTAGGGTAGGGATAGCGGGGGTGGAGAGATTGGGGAGGGATAACATTGGGAGAAATACCTAATGTAGGTCATGGGGGGATGGAGGCAGCAAACCACCATGGCATGTGTAATCCTATGTAACAATCCTACAACATCTGCACGTGTACCCCAGAACTTAAAGTATAATAAAAGAAAAAAAAAAAGGAAGAAAGAAAAGTAGAAGATCTATAGTATAGGCCTCATTCTACATGTCAGAATAAACAGTAAAGAATATTGCGGCCAGGCACAGTGGCTCATGCCTGTAATCCCAGCACTTTGGGAGGCCAAGGCAGCAGATCACCTGAGGTCGAGAGTTTGAGACCAGCCTGACCAACATGCAGAAACCCCATCGATACTTAAAACAAAATTAGCTGGGCGTAGTGGCACATGCCTATAATCCTAGCTACTTGGGAGGCTTAGGCAGGAGAATCACTTGAACCTGAGAGGTGGAGGTTGCAGTGAGCAGAGATCACGCCATTGCACTACAGCCTGGGCAAGGAGAGCAAAACTTCATCTCAAAAAAAAAAAAAAACAATAGTGAGGCTCCATTGGCATGTAGATACCAAATAATGCAGCCAGAATTCACTGCTCAGCAGATGTATGTGATGGAGGAGACAGTAGTTATTGTGTCTGATGTGTAATGCATGGCTACGAATAGTCCTGTAATGATTTGTTGGGTCAGGCAAACACCTAAAAGTGAGCCAAAATTGCATCATGCAGAACTATTTGATGGTGCCATGAATGAATGAGTGGTTCATTATTTTTATTGAGAGTTGAGTTTCTTAGATGTTGGGTTCTTACAGTTGAAATACAGTGATAATTTTTCATGATTCTTCATGGTTGGGGGGGTTGCAGAGTTAATCAAGAATATGCTTGAAGAAAGCATACATAGACATGTATATGGAAGGAATTAATCAGATACATGAAGAACATGTCCAGGGTTGAGTGGACATTATATTATAAAGACCCTGAGCAGGGAAATATGTGACTCAGCAACAGCAGGGGATATTGTCTGGTTATATTGAACATTTTAGACATAGGTTGGGGTTCTGAAAAATCATATCCCAAAATGGAAGCCTCAGGAGCAGCCTTAGAAGAAAAAGTTTTTCTTTGGTTTTCCCTTGCCCTTCCCTATCTTAGTCCCATTTTCCCTCAAGGTTGGCCATAGCAACCAGAATCTCCTCTCTTCCCTACAGCAGGTCCTAGAAACCAGAACTCATTTTCTTCAAAACCAGCCATAAAACCTAAAAACTATTACTCTAATTTTTCTGTACCTTTGTGTGTAAGAATGTGGCCATAAGGGGAGTTGGGAAGAGATAGCATGGGGAGAAATGCCAGATATAGGTGATGGGGAGGAAGGCAGCAAATCACACTGCCATGTGTGTACCTATGCAACAATTTTGCATATTCTTCACATGTACCCCAAAAAAAAATGCAATTAAAAAAAAAAAGGAACAACCTAACCTTTCTGGCTGGGCGCAGTGGCTCATGCCTATAATCCCAGCACTTTGGGAGCCCAAGGTGGTGGATCATGAGGTCAGGAGTTCGAGACCAGCCTGACCAACATGGTGAAACCCTGTCTCTACTAAAAGTACAAAAATTAGCTGAACATGGTGGCACATTCCTGTAATCCCAGCTACTCGGGAGGCTGAGGCAGGGAAATCACTTGAACCTGGGAGACAGAGGTTGCAGTGAGCCAAGATCGCACCATTGCACTCCAGCCTGGGGAAGACTCCATCTCAAAAAAAAAAAAAAAGAACCTAACCTTTCTAGTTGGACTGTGGGTCATAGGATCACATACCCAAAAGGAAGGAAATGCACGCACAGAGATGTTAGGAAGAATCTAGACAGAAAGGCCTTGCCGGGTAGTCTACTAGCATTAAATTATACCCTTTTGTTTAATTATTCTTTTATGTGGTAGTCCATATCTTGTTGAACCTAAGCATAAAAATGAACAATTTCCTCTGTATCTTATGCTTTTATTCCGAAAACTGCTATATATACACACTAAGCAAATTTACATAACTTTTTCTCCATTAATCTATCTTTTCTGAGCTGATTTTTTTTTTTTTTTTTTTTTGGCAAAACTTCAGAGGGCCTCTGGCCCCTAAAACATATTAAGAAAAACCAAGAATATAGATTTAAGTTATATTGGAAAACAATGCCTTTTTAAAACCTTCAAGATAAAGCATTTCAGCATCAGGCTGTAACAACAGATTTAGAACTAGAGTGGGGGAAGAATGTTACAGGAGTCAAAAAAGGTTGAAGGAGAGAGCTAACATGCCAGACCTTTTCAAAGGGAGGAAGGCTGAAAGAAGCAGTACAGCAGAAGTTTAACTTCTGAGAAATCAATCTGTGAAATTTTGAAAACAAAACAAAACAAAACGAAAAAACAGATAACAGAAAGGAAACGTCGCAATTGTGACAATTTACACAGACCATTTATGACATGCTGGGATGTTGTGTTTTGTCCTAAACATGCTCCTTTCTTAAATAACCAATCATTTTACTTTAGGACAAAACTTTGCCATATAAGATCTTTTCTCTTTCTTTCTTTCTTTCTCTTTCTTTCTTTCTTTCTCTTTCTTTCTTTCTTTCTTTCTTTTTCTTTCTTTCCTTTCTTTCTTTTTCTTTCTTTCCTTTCTTTCTTTCCTTCTTTCCTTCCTTCCTTTCTTTCTCTTTCTTTCTTTCTTTCCTTCTTTCCTTCCTTCCTTTCTTTCTTTCTTTCCTTCCTTCCTTCCTTTCCTTCCTTTCTTCCTTCTTTCCTTCCTTTCTTTCTTTCCTTTCCTTCCTTCCTTCCTTCCATTCTTTCTTTCTTTCTCTTTCCTTCCTTCCTTCATTCCTTCCTTCTTTCCTTTTCCTTTCTTTCTCCTTCCTTCCTTCTTTCCTTCTTTCTCTTTTTTCTTTCCTTCCTTTCTTCCTTCCTTTCTTTCTTTCTCCTTTCTTCCTTCCTTCCTTCTTTCCTTCTTTCCTTTCTTTCTTTCTCCTTCCTTCCTCCCTTCCTTCCTTCCTTCCTTCTTTCCTTCTTTCCTTCTTTCTTTCTTTCTTCTTTCTGTGTATGTGTGTGTGTGATGGAGTGATGGAGTCTCATTCTGTTGCCCAGGCTGGAGTGCAATGGCATAATCTCAGCTTACTGCAACCTCCACCTCTTGGGTTCAAGCGATTCTCCTGCCTCAGCCTCCGAAGTAGCTGGAGTTACAGATGTGTGACACCACGCCCAGCTAATTTTGTATTTTTAGTAGAGACAGGCTTTCACCGAGTTGGCCAGGCTCGTCTTGAACTCCTGACCTCAGGTGATCCACTTTTGTTGCTATTGCTTTTGGTGTTTTAGTCATGAAGTCTTTGCCCATGCCTATGTCCTGAATGCTATTGCCTAGGTTTTCTTCTAGAGTTTTTATGGTTTTAGGTTTTACGTGTAAGTCTTTAATCTATCTTAAGTTAATTTCTGTATAAGGTATAAGAAAGGGATCCAGTTTCAGCTTTCTGCACATGGCTACCCAGTTTTCCCAACACCATTTATTAAATAGGGAATCCATTTCCCATGGCTTGTTTTTGTCAGGTTTGTCAAAGATCAGGTGGCTGTAGATGTGTAGCATTATTTCTGAGGCCTCTGTTCTGTTCCATTGGTCTATATATTTGTTTTGGTAACAGTGCCATGCTCTTTTGGTTATTGTAGCTTTGTAGTATAAGTTTGAAGTCAGGTAGACTGATGTCTCCAGCTTTGCTCCTTTTGCTTAGGATTGTCTTGGCTATTCGAGCTCTTTTTTGGTTTCATATGAAATTTAAAGTAGTTTTTACTGATTCTGTGAAGAAAGTCAATGGTAGCTTGATGGGGATAGCATTGAATCTATAAATTACTTTGGGTAGTATGGGCATTTTCACAATATTGATTCTTCCTATCCATGAGCATGGAATGTTTTTCCATTTGCTTGTGTCCTCTCTTATTTCCTTGAGCAGTGGTTTGTAGTTCTCCTTGAAGAGGTTGTTCACATCCCTTGCAAGTTACATTCCTAGGTATTTTATTCTCTTTGTAGCAATTGTGAATGGGAGTTCACTCATGATTTGGATCTCTGTTTGTCTATTACTGGTTTATAGGAATGCTTGTGATTTTCTGCACATTGATTTTGTATCCTGAGACTTTGCTGAAGTTGCTTATCAGCTTAAGGAGGTTTTGGGCTGAGATTATGGGGTTTTCTAAAAATAGAATCATGTCATCTGCAAACAGAGACAATTGGACTTCCCCTCTTCCTATTTGAATACTGTTTATTTTTTTCACTTGCCTGATTGCCCTAGCCACAACTTCCAACACTGTGTTAAAGAGGAGTGATAGGAGAGGGCATTCTTGTCTTGTGCCAATTTTCAAAGGGAATGCTTCCAGCTTCTGCCCATTCAGAATGATATTGGCTGTGAGTTTGTCATAAATAGCTCTTATTATTTTGAGATATGTTGCATCAACACCTAGTTTGTTTAGAGTTTTTAGCATGAAGGGGTATTGAATTTTATCATAGGCCTTTTCTGCATCAATTGAGATAGTCATGTTGGGTTTTTGTCATGGGTTCTGTTTTTGTGATGGATTATCCTTATTGATTTGTGTATGGTGAACCAGTCTTGCATCCCAGGGGTGAAGCCAACTTGATCATGGGGGATAAGTTTTTTGAAGTGCTGATGGATTCAGTTTGCCAATATTTTATTGAGGATTTTTGCATCATTGCTCATCAGGGATATTGGCCTGAAATTTTCATTTTTTGTTGTGTTTCTGCCAGGTTTTGGTATCAGGACGATGCTAGCCTCATAAAATGAGTTAGGAAGGAGTTTCTCATTTTCTTTTTTTTTTTGGAATATTTTCAGAAGGAATAGTACCAGCTCCTCTTTGTACCTCTGGTAGAATTCAGCTGTGAATCTGTCTGATCCTGGGCTTTTTTGGTTGGTAGGCTATTAATTATGGCCTCCACTTCAGAACTTGTTATTGGTCTATTCAGGGATTTGATTTCTTCCTGGTTTAGTCCTGGGAGAGTGTATGTGTCCAGGAATTTATCCATTTCTTCTAGATTTTCTAGTATATTTGCATAGAGGTGTTTACAGTATTCTCTGATGGTAGTTTGTATTTCTGTGGGATCAATTTATTTGCATAGAGGTGTTTACAGTATTCTCTGATGGTAATTTGTATTTCTGTGGGATCAGTGGTGATATTCCCTTTATCATTTTGTATTGGGTCTATTTGATTCCTCTCTCTTTTCTTCCTTATTAGTCTGGTTAGCAGTTAATTTTGTTAATCTTTAAAAAAAAAAAAACATCTCCTGGATTCACTTATTTTTTTTGAAGGGTTTTTCTTGTCTCTATCTCCTTCAGTTCTGCTCTGATCTTAGGTATTTCTTGTCTTCTGCTAGCTTTTGAATTTGTTTGCTCTTGCTTCTCTGGTTCTTTTAATTGTCATGTTAGGCTGTCAATTTCAGATCTTTCCTGCTTTCTCCTGTGGTCATTTAGTGCTATAAATTTCCCTCCAAACACTGCTTTAGCTGTGTCCCAGAGATTCTGGTATGTTATCCTTGTTCTCATTGGTTTCAAATAACTTATTTATTTCTGCTTTAATTTTGTTATTTACCCAGTAGTCATTCAGGAGCAGGTTGTTCAGCTTCCATGTGGTCATGCGGTTTTGAGTGAGCTTCTTACCTCAGTTCTAATTTGAGTGCACTGTGGTCTGGGAGACTCTTATGATTTCTGTTCTTTTGCATTTGCTGAGGAATGTTTTACTTCCAATTATGTGGTCAATTTTAGAATAACTGTGATGTGGTGCTGAGAAGAATGCATATTCTCTCAATTTTGAGTGGAGAATTCTGTAGCTGTCTATTAGGTCCACTTGGTCCACAGCTGAGTTCAAGTCCTGAATATCCTTGTTAATTTTGTTTCATTGATTTGTCTAATATCAACAGTGGGGTGTTAAAGTCTCCCATTATTATTATGTGGGATTCTGAGTTTCTTTTTAGGTCTCTAAGAACTTGCTTATGAATCTGGGTACTCCTGTACTGGGTGCATATATATTTATGAAAGTTAGCTCTTCTTGTTGCATTGATCCCTTTACCATTATGTAATGCCTCCTTTGCCTTTTTTTGTTGGTTTAAAGTCTGTTTTATTAAAGATTAGGATTGCAACTCTTTTTTTTTTTTTCTTTTTGCTTGGTAAATATTCCTCCATCCCTTTATTTGAGCCTATGTGTGTCTGTACATGGATCTCCTGAATACAGCACACAAATGGGTCTTGAATCTTTATCCAATTTGCCAGTCTGTGTCTTTTAATTGGGGCATTTAGCCCATTTACATTTAAGGTTAACATTGTTATATGTGAATTTGATCCTGTCATGATGATTCTAGCTGGTTATTTTGCCTTTTGGTTGATGCAGTTTCTTCATAGTTTCTATGATCTTTACAATTTGGTATGTTTTTGCAGTGGCTGGTACCAGTTTTTCCTTTCCATATTTAGTGATTCCTTCAGGAGCTCTTGTAAGGCAGGCCTGGTGGTGACAAAATCTCTCTGCATTTGATTGTCTGTAAAAGATTTTATTTCTCCTTTGCTTATGAAGCTTAGTTTGGCTGGATATGAAATTCTGGGTTGACAATTCTTTTCTTTAAGAATGTTGAATATTGGCCCCCGCTCTCTTCTGGCTGGTAGGGTTTTTGCAGAGAGATCCACAGTTAGTCTGATGGGCTTCCCTTTGTAGGTAACCCAGCCTTTCTCTCTGGCTGTGCTTAATATTTTTTCCTTCATTTCGACCTCGGTAAATCTGATGATTATGTGTCTTGGGGTTGCTCTTCCCAAGGAGTATCTTTGTGGTGGTCTCTGTATTTCCTGAATTTGAATGTTGTCCTGTCTTGCTAGGTTGTGGAAGTTAACATTTTTTCCTTCATTTCAACCTTGGTAAATCTGATGATTATGTGTCTTGGGGTTGCTCTTCCCAAGGAGTATCTTTGTGGTGTTCTCTGTATTTCCTTAATTTGAATGTCGTACTGTCATGCTAGGTTGCAGAAGTTCTCCTGGATAATATCCTGAAGAGTGTTTTCCAACTTGGTTCCACTTTCCTGGTCACTTTCAGGTAAACCAATCAAACACAGGCTTGGTCTTTTCACATAGTCCCATATTTCTTGGAGGTTTTGTTTGTTTATTTTCATTCTTTTTTCTCTGATCTTGTCTTCACACTTTATTTCATTAAGTTGATCTTCAATATCTGATATCTTTTCTTCAGCTTGATTGATTCAGCTATTGATACTTGTGTATCCTTCATGAAATTTTCATGCTGTGTTTTTCAGCTCCATCAGGTCATTTATATTCTCTAAACTGGTTATTCCAGTTAGCAATTCCTCTAACCTTTCTTCAAGATTCTTATCTGCCTTGCATTGGGTTAGAACATGCTCCTTAGCTCAGAGGAGTTAATACCCAGCTTCTGAAGCCTACTTCTGTCAATCATCAAACTCATTCTCCGTCCAGTTCTGCTCCCTTGCTCGTGAGAACCTGCAATCCTTTGGAGGAGAAAAGGCATTCTCGGTTTTTGAATTTTCAGCTTTTTGCACTGGTTTTTCCTCATCTTCGCAGATTCATCTACCTTTGGTCTTTGATGTTTGTGACCTTCAGATGGGGTTTCTGTGCGGATGTCCTTTTTGTTGATGTTGATGCTTTTCCTTTCTCTTAGTTTTCCTTCTAACAGTCAGGCCTCTCTGCTGCAGGTCTTCTCGAGTTTGCTGGAGGTCCACTCCAGACCCTGTTTGCCTAGGTATTACCAGCAGAGGCTGCAGAACAGCAAAGATTGCTGCCTGTTCCTTCCTCTAGAAGTTTCATCCCAGAGGGACAACTGCCAGATGCCAACCAGAGCTCTCATATATGGGGTGTCTGTCGACTCCTGCTGGGAGGTGTCATCCAGTCAGGAGTCACGGGGGTCAGAGACCCACTTGAAGAGGCAGTATGTCCCTTAGCAGAGCTCAAGTGCTGTCTTGAGAGATCTGCTGCTCTCTTCAGAGCTGGCAGGCAGGAACATGTAATTCTGCTGAAGCTGTGCCCACAGCCAGCTCTGGCCATCTTCCCAAGTCCAACCTACCCTTTTTTTTTCTACAGTTTTCTTTTTAACTTCAAAGTTCAGGGGTACATGTGCAGGTTTGTTATATAGGTAAACTTGTGTCATGGGGTTTTGTTGTACAGATTATTTCATAACCCAGGTATTAAACCTAGTACTCATTGGTCATTTTTCCTGATCCTCTCCCTCCTTCCAACCTCCACCCTCAAGTGGGCAGAAGTGTCTTTTGCTCTTCTCTATGTGTCCATGTGTTCTTGTTGTTTAGCTCCCAGTTATAAGTGAGAATATGCAATATTTAGTTTTCTGTTCCTGTATTAGTTTGCTAAAGACAATGGCCTCCAGCTCCATCCATGTTGCTGCAAAGAATAGAATCTCATTCTATTTTATGACTGCACAATATTTCATGGTATATATGTATCACATTTTTTTATCCAGTCTACCATTGATGTGCTTTTAGATCAACTCCATGTCTTTGCTATTGTGAACAGTATTGCAGTGAACATATATGTGCCTGTGTATTTAAGGTAGAATGATTTATATTCCTTTGGGTATATACCCAGTCATGGTATTGCTGGGTCAAATGGTGGTTCTCTTTTAGGTGGTTCAATTTTGAGGAATTGCCACACAGCTTTTTACAACGGTTGAAATAATTTGCACTCCCACCAACAATGTATAAGCATTTCTGGCCAGGCATGATGGCTCATGCCTGCAATCCCAGCACTTTGGGAGGCTAAGATGGTCAGATTGCTAGAGCTCAGGAGTTCAAGACTAGCTTGGGAAACATGGCAAAATCCTGTCTTACAAAAAGTACCAAAAATTAGCCAGGCATGGTGGCATGTACCCATAGTTCCAGCTACTCAGGAGGCTGAGGCAGGAGGATTGCTTGAGCCTTGAAGGCAGAAGTGGCAGTGGGCTGTGATTGCATCACTGCATTCCAGTCTGAGTGACAGAGCAAGAACCTGTCTCAAAAAAAAAAAAAAAAAAAAAAAAAAAGGTGGGTGATTCCTTTTTCTCTGCAACCTCATGCTAGCATCTTTTATTTTTTGACTTTTTAGTAATAGCCATTCTGACTGGTGTGAAATGGTATCTCATTGTAGTTTTGATTTGCATTTCTCTAAAGATCAGTTATGTTGAACATTTTTTCCAAATGTTTGTTGGCTGCATGTATGTCTTCTTCCGAAAAGTGTCTGTTCCCATCCTTTGCCATTTTTCATAGGGTTGTTTTCTGCTTGTAAATACGTCTAAGTTTCTTATAGACCCTGAACATTAGACCTTCATCAGATGCATACTTTGAAAATATTTTCTCCCATTCTGTAAGTTGTCTGCTCACTCAATAGTTTCTTTTCCTGTGCAGAAGCTCTTTGGTTTAATTAGATCCCATCTGTCAATTTTTGCTTTTGTGGCAATTGCTTTTGGTGTCTTCATCATGAAATATTTGCCCATTCCTGTGTTCAAACTGGTATTGCCTATATTGTCTTCCAGGGTTTTTATAGTCTTAAATTTTACATTCAAGTCTTTAATCCATCTTGAGTTGATTTTTGTATATAGTATAAAGAAGGGGTTCAGTTTTAATCTTCAGCCTATGGCTAGCCAGTTATCTGATTACAATTTATTGAAATGGGAGTCCTTTCCCCAACACTTGTTTTTGTTAGCTTTGTCAAAGATCAGATGGTTGTAGGTGTATGGCCTTATTTCGGGGCTCTCCATTTGATTCCATTGGTCTTTGTGTCTGTTTTAATACCCACACCATGCTATTTTGGTTACTGTAGCCCTGAAGTATGGTTTGAAGTCAGGTAGCATGAGGTTTTCAGCTTTTTTTCTTTTTACTTAGGATTGCCTTGGCTATTCAGGCTCCTTTTTGGTTCCATATAAATTTTAAAATAGTTTTTTTTTTTTTCTAGATCTGTGAAGAATGTCTTTGGTGTTAGATAGGAATAGCATTGAATCAATAAATTGTTTTGGGCAGTATGGCCATTTTATTGGTATTTATTCTTCCTACTCATAAGCATGGTATGCTTATCCAGTTGTTTGTGTCCTCTGATTTGAGCAGTGTTTTGTAATTCTCATTATAAAGATCTTCCACTTCCCTGGTTAGCTGTATTCCTAACTGTGTTATTCTTTTTATGGCAATTGTGAATGAAATTATGTTTCTGAACTGATCTCAGCTTGACTATTATTGGTGTACAAGAATGCTAGTAATTTTTGTACATTGATTTTGTATCCTGAGACTTCACTGAAGTTGTCAATCAGCTTAAGAAGCTTTTGAGCTGAGACTATGGGGGTTTTCTAGATACAGAATCATGTCACCTACAAACAGAAATAGTTTGACTTTCTCTCTTCTTATTTGGATGCCCGTTATTTCTTTCTTTTACCTGACTGCTCTATCCAGGACTTCCAATACTATGTTGAATAGAAGTAATAAGAGATGACATCCTTGTCCTGTGCCAATTTTCAGGGGAATACTTCCAGTTTTTGCTCATTCTGTATGATGTTGGCTATGGTTGTTTCATAGACAGCCCTCGTAATTTTGAGGTATGTTCCTTCAATACCTAGCTTATTGAGTTTTTGGCATAGCCTTTTCTGCATATGTTGAGATGATCATGTGGTTTTTGTCTTTAGTTCTGTTTATGTGATAAGTTGCATTCGTTCATTTGCATATGTTGAACCAACGTTGCATCCCAGGATAAAGCCTACTTGATCATGATAGATAAGCTTTTTGATGTGCTGCTGCATTTGGTTTGCCAGTATTTTGTTGAGGATTTTTGCATTGATGTTCATCAAGGATACTGGCCTGAAGTTTTCTTTTTTTGATGTGTCTCTGCCAGGTTTTGCTATCAGGATGATGCTGGCCTCATAGAATGAGTTAGGGAGGAGTTCTTCCTCCTTAGATTTTTGAAATAGCTTTCATAGGAATTGTACCAAGTCTTTTTACATCTAGTAAAAATTAGCTATGAATCTGTCTGGCCCTGGGCTTTTTTTACTTGATAGGCTATGCATCACTGATTCCATTTCAGTGTTCATTATTGGTCTGTTCAGGGATTCAATTCCTGTTTCAGTCTTGAGAGGGTGTATGTGTACAGGAATTTATCAATTTCTTCTAGATTTTCTAAGTTGTGTGCATAGAGGTATTCATAGTATTCTCTGATAGTTATTTGTGTTTCTATGGAGTCATCGGTAATATCCTCTTCATCATTTCTAATTGTGTTTATTTAGGTCTTCTCTTTCTTCCTTATTAGGCTAGCTAGTGGTTTGTTTTATTAATTGGTTCAGAAAATCAACTCTTGCATTCACTGATCTTTTGAATGGGTTTTTGTGTCTCAGTCTCCTTCAGTTCAGCTCTGATTTTGATTATTTCTTGTCTTCTGTTATCTTTGGGGTTGGTTTGCTCTTGGTTCTTTAGTTCTTTTAGTTGTAATGTTAGGTTGTTAAATTGAGATCTTTCTAATTTTTGGTTATGGGTGTTTAGTGCAATAAACTTCCCTTTTAACACTACCTTAGCTGTGTCAGAGATTCTGGTATGCTGTGTTATTTTGTTCTTATTAGTTTCAATAAACTTCTCAATTTCTGACTTAATTTCATTATTTACCCAAAAGTTATTCAGAAGTAGGTCACTGAATTTGCATGTAAACTGTATGGTTTGAGGCAATTTTCTTAGTCTCAATTTCTAATTTTATTGTGCTGTGGTCTGAGAAAGTGGTTGTTATGATTTCATTTATTTTGTATTTGCTGAGGATTGTTTCATGTTCAATTGTGTGGTTGATTTTAGAGTACATGCCATGTGGTGATGAGAAGAATCTATATTCTGTTGTTTTGGGTGGTAAGTTCTGTGACAACTATCAGGTCCATTTGATCCAATGCTGAGTTCAGGTCCTGAACATCTTTGGTAATTTTCTGCCTTGATGATCTGTCTAATACTGTCCATAGAGCGTTGAAGTCTTCCACAATTATTGTGTGGGGGTCTAAGTCTTTTTGACTTGCTTTATGAATCTGGGTGTCCTTCTGTTAGGTGTATATATATTTAGGATAGTTAAGTCTTCTTGTTAAATTTAATCTATTATTATATAATGCCCTTCTTTGTCTTTATTTAGACAAAGATAGTTGGTTTAAAGTCAATTTTGCCTGAAATTAGGATTGCAACCTCTGGGTTTTTCTGTTTTTCATTTGCTTGGTAGATTTTTCTCCATCCCTATATTTTGAGCCTATGGGTGTCACTGCATCTGAGACTGGTCTCTTGAAAACAGCATACCATTGGGTCTTGCTTCTTTATCCACTTTGTATTAAAAGGCACTCTGTGCCTTTTCATTGATGGCATTTACCCTATTTACATTCAAGGTTAGTATTGATATGTGTGGATTTGATCCTGTCATTGTGATGTTAGCTGGTTATCATGCAGACTTGTTTGTGTAGCTGCATTATAATGTCACTGGTCTGTGTACTTCCATGTGTTTTTGTAGTAGCTGGTAACAGTCTTTCCTTTCCATATTTACTGCTTTCTTTAGGAGTTCTTGTAAGGCAGGTCTGGTGATAACAAATTCTCTCTGCATTTGCTTGCCTGAAAATGATCTTATTTCCCCTTTACATATGGAGTTTAGTTTTGCTGGATATGAAATTTGGGGTTGCAATTTCTTTTCTTCAAGAATGTTGAATATTGGCCTCCAGTCTCTCTGGCTTGTAGGGTTTCTGCTGAGAGGTCCACTGTTAGTCTGATGGCTTCCCTTGGCAAGTAACCTGACCTTTCTCTTTAGTGGCGTTTAACATTTTTTCTTTCATCCTTGGAGAATCTGATGATTATGGGTCTTGGGGATGATCTTCTTGTGAAGTATGTTATTAGAGTTCTCTGAATTTCCTGAATATGAATGTTGGTCTCTCTAGCTAGGTTTGGGAAGTTCTCATGGATGATATTCTGAAATATGTTTTCCAAGTTGCTTCTATTCTCTGCATCTCTTTCAGGGACACCAATGAGTCATGGATTTGTTCTCTTTACATAGTCCTGTATTTCTCAGAGGTTTTGCTCATTTCTTTTCATTCTTTTTTCTCTATTCTTGACTGACTGTCTTATTTCAGGAAGCCAATCCTTAAGCTCTGAGATTCCTTCCTCAGCTTGTTGTATTCCACTCTTAATACTTGTGATTGCATTATGAAATTCTTGTAGTTTGTTTTTCAGCTCTATCTAGTTGGTTGCATTCTTTTCTGTAATGGCTATTTAGTCGGTCAACTCCTGTATCATTTTATTGTGATTTTTAGCTTCCTTGGATTCGGTTTTAATGTACTCCTGCATCTTTATGATTTTCATTCCTATCCACATTCTGAATTCTATTTCTGCCATTTCAGCCATTTCAGACTAGTTCTGAACCCTTGAAGAACTAGTGCAATCACTTGGAGGAAGGAAGGCATTCCAGCTTTTTGAGTTGTCAAAGTTTTTATGCTGGTTCTTTTTCATCTTTGTGGATTAATGTTCCTTCAGTCTTTGAAGTTCCTGTCAGTTGGGTGCTTTTTTTTTTTCCTTTTATACTATTTGATGACCTTGAGGGTTTGATTATGATATAAGGTGTGTTTGGTTGACTGGCTTTGTTTCTGGAAGATTTTAATGGGTCAAGCCTCAGTTTCCAACTCCTGGATGCATGCCCTACTCTGGGGAACTGGTATCAGGCCCCAACTTCTTTCTCTGGCTCCTCAAGGTTAAAAGCCCACTGCACTAAGGGGGTTGAGGTACTTCCAGGTTCCTGGTTACCACACCAACAAGTGTTGCCAGCCAAAGCATTTTCTAGGGGTGGTGGCAGCAGGTTTCATTCTCATTTGCACATGCCAGCAGCAGCATGGTGGGGTGCATGTTCGTTGGCTGTGGCAGGGTGCTAGCAGGTTCCAGGATTCCAGTTATCATGTGGGCTTTTGCAGCAGTAGGGAGGCAACATGGCTGTTGGGCAGGGCTCCCACTAATGACTGTGCAGAGGGTGAAGCTGGTGGTGATGTTAGCATGGAATGGGGTGCTGGCAGGCACAGGTCTGTGTGTGCCCGCTGTGCAGATTCACACAGGAAGGGGTGGCCATTCAAGATGGGGAAGGGTCCACTCTTCTGCCTGCCTGATTTCACTCCAGCAGCAGTGTTGGCACAGGGGCGGGACACTGGCAGGGGCAGCACTGATGGGCTGGGTTCTGTGCTTGCCAAAGCTCCAACTGCAGTGATAGCATTACAGGGGGTAGGGGGGCAGAGGGCACTCATGCCAGCAGCACTGGAAGGGCAGGGTGCATGTGTACATGCAAACTGTCAGTAAAGGGAAAACTAGCTCCACCTGTGTACACACATACCAGCAAAGTGATATTGTAGGTGGCTGTGGGCCAGGGGGAAACTGCAGTGGTGCGAGGGAGCAGGCCAGTGGTGCATGTCCATGGGGGCTGCTCTGCCGGTCTGCCAGTGCAAGAGCTATAATGCAAGCCCCCAGAGCACTCAAGGCTGTACTGCAAGCAGGTGTGGCCAGGCTGGGCCCTTGGGAGAGGCCAGCAGGCCAAGGAGTACTCAGATCAGACTAGCCCTGTCTGACAGGCAAGATCACCTGCAGAGTTCAGGTCCAACAATTCCTCTAGAACTAAAGTCTCCTATGGGAGCAAGTTAAGCCTTGGTGGATGGGCATCCCTGACCATGCTCCACTACAGACACTCCCACACCAAACCCTCTGGGCTCCACACTGACTAGAGTGCTGTCCGAGTCCCAGTGCACAGTAGCCCCATGCAGCATTCCCACCTTCCTCCTCCTTCAGCCCAGCTTCTGTGTCTTCCCTCTGAAGATTTGCTAAGAGTGCGCCAGCTCTCCCAGTCCCAATCCCTCAGTGGCAGCTGTTCCACCTGGCTGCTTCTAGTCAGCCATTTTGCCCAGAATCCCATTCTTTTCTACAGTTACCAATGAGTTTCCAATATGTATATTTTAGCTAGAACTGGCTGAAATGTATAAGAAAAAAAATCTCCAAGTTACCTTAATAACATCAGATTCAAAGCAAGCGGAAAAGAAAAGAGAGAAACAGCAAGAGAGCGTTAAAAGATTCTACTTAATTCTATGGTTACAGGTTAACCATTTGAGCTCTTAATTTTTCTCACTGTAATTTGTCCATCAGTTTAGAATATGCACAAAAACAGGCTATGATATACAACCAGGTAGAGTCCTAGAAAACGTAGCATGCTTGAACTTCCCCATATTTTCAAACACATGAGCTCAGGGTCCACTAAAATAGACAAATGCAAATGAACTGGTTCTCAAGTTGGGTAAAAGTTCAACAATTATTCCCCTCTCCAAAAGGGTACCCCAATTCAAATACAAAAACAAAGTGGCTTATTCTGAGGGAAAGCCCAAATGGAAGGGAAAGATTTAATGGTTGTACACACCAGTGACTTACCCAGTGTTGGAGCCTGTTTTCTATCCTAGACACTGCTTTTTCTTATACCAATGAAGCATTACAGGCAGATGATGCCACAAAGGGGAAAGAAGGAAGAATCCCTGAGGCAAAAGCATTCTCAGTAGCTACTGACATGTCCCACCCACGGGGTCAGTTAGCCACAAGCAGCTGGCACTCATAAGCAGTCATTGCTCTGCCCAACAGCATGAATGGATAAGCCCTGGGATGCTGCTACCGCCAATTGCCTCTTCCATAGGAAACCAGGCAGGCTAGATCATCTGAGGATTTCATACATTGGTTGCTAAATTTGTAACCAAACCCAGGTTCAGCTGCTCATGGCTAGAAAGTCAGCCACGACATGAGAGACAAGGTTGGTGGGAGGAAAAGCAGGTTTCATTGGCGAACCAGTAAACCACGAAGATGGTGAACAAGCATTTTAAAATACTATCTTAAATTTTAAAATTTATCATAGCACATTTAAAGGGAATTTTTGTATGGCAGGAGAATTGCTTGAACCAGGAGGCAGAGGTCGCAGTGAGCCGAGATTGCATCACTGCACTCCAGCCTGGATAAGAGCGAAACTCTGTCTCAAAAAAAAAAGATAAATAGGCATTAGGTACCCAAGATGGGTGAGAGGAGCATTCCAGGCAGAAGGAATAGCATGTGCAAAGGTCTGAATCAGTAAAAAGCACACTATGGATGAGACACTGAGGACTACATTATTTCCAGTGCATAAAAAGCAAGAAGGAGGGTGGTTGAAAGGGGTGGAAAGGGCTCTGAGACCTCTCAGACAGCATCAGAAGCCATATTCAAAATTTTGGAATTTATCCCACATGTGGTAAGAAGGCATCAACTGATTTTAAGTAGTAGAATGGCATATGAGATTTACATTTTCACATGATCACTCAAGCTGCAGTGTAAAGAATAGATGGGCTGGAGGAAGATGTCAGAAGAACTTTACAGAGGCCTTCATGTAGTCCAGGGGGGATATGACAATGCCCTGAATTAGGGTGGTGGTAATGGCAAGAGAAGAGAAGGCAACAGCAACTATGAAGGAAAGATATGACTTAGTTCAGTAGGATGTGATGACAGCTGAGCATCCATTGGTGTTTCTGGATTCTCTAGAAACTACCTGGATACTGTCATCTCCAGCATCAAGTATGAAATATATGAAACAAAAAGAAAAGCCAGGGAACTCACCACTGTGTCATTCCATAGGTTCT
This sequence comes from Sapajus apella, assembly GCF_009761245.1. Lineage (NCBI taxonomy): Eukaryota > Metazoa > Chordata > Mammalia > Primates > Cebidae > Sapajus > Sapajus apella. Next base: position 14,442,520 of record NW_022436959.1, on the reverse strand, counting down.
GACATCTCCAGTTGGTCTGCCTTTTCACTTTATGTCCAGGATTGTAGTTGTTCCTAGTGGGAGAAATAAGGGGATATGTGAATATTCCATCTTTCTGGAAGAAGATGTGCTTCCCTTTAAGACAATGTGTACTAAGTCAGGTACTTCCATTTTTAACCCAAAATCAGATTTGCAAGGCCACATCCTCGTCACAGGTAGTCCATGCCAGTGAGACACCTCACTACCACTGGCTTTTCATTTGCCCACAGGGATGGATGGAACTAATATTCATAAAGGAAAAACAGAACACCAAACTAAAATTAAGAATCCACAAAATGCAATAGATACCAATCATATATTTCAAGTTCCATTATAATTTTCTGTGGGCAATATTGTCACACATTAACCTTTTTTCCATTAGGAAAAAACAAAGTGCAGGTTACTACCAGCTCTCATTTAGCTTTACATAAACATACTCTTTGAGACTGAAGCAAATCTGACTGATTTTCAATGTGAAAATAAAACATAAAAATTGTTCTTGGATTTATTTCCAAACAGAACTAACATCAGAATAATCAGAATCATCTATTTCAAAAAAATTGGATTCATCAAATGAATCTTTGGCCAACAACTGTTCAAGAACAATGTTAATATCATGCATGGGAATCCTACATTTTCTAGCATTTGACATTTCTAGCAAGGAAGAATTATTAGATTTTGTAAATGGAAATACCACTACTAAAAAGAGAATGCTATAAATAGAATTATGTCTTTTGTTTCCAAAATCAATATACTAGAGTGATACAAAAATAATAATAATAAAAGCGAGATATTTTGTGACAAAGATATTTCGGGATAAATACTGCAGCCTCAAGCGCCACTGGCAAGTATTCTTGGAGCAAATAGAGAAAAGGTTAAACAGATGTTCTTTTCATTTCTAATCATTTCTTTTCACCCTATGGTTCTTCCTCCATTCAAACTGTATTCTAAGTCATCTGCTGCTTACACAGACGCTTCAGCAGAACAGCAGATTATTTTCTCACTTTTAACAGCCTAAGATAGTGAGAAGATGGCAAAACATATATATTATCAAACGGATTGGAGAGAATGCAGAATTATATAAAATTCAAATTTTGCTATCCTATAAGAAATAAAGATTATCTTAGCTGTGGGAGATAGGGAGCCATAGGACAGAAAAACAAGAGTGTTGCTTGTTGATAAATATCTCTCAGAATGGCAGCTATGTGTTTTGTGTGTGTGTGAGGATTCAAGTAAAAGCCTGGAGAGGTCTTAGAACAGGACAACGCAGATACAACAGCCTGTCATATTGTGTCTGATGACTGGAAACCTGATTTACATTCCATAGCTTGGGAAAAAAATGTCAACCATGTGAGGACAGATCCCAAGTGGGCTTGGATTCTCACCCCCACCCAGGGAAGTTTTGGCTCTCCGGGACTAATGCTCACTCCTGAAGGTGTGAGGGCCATGCCGGGAGCTAGAGTGTGAATTGACACGGGAAACCCTATTTAGCTTCTATGAAATGGGGGCTTAATATACAAATTATATTCCATTTTAAAAATATATACATCTTACATACCTGTGTTGAAAGCATAAGATTCATGCCCACTACAGAAATAATAAAATAAAGAAACGTTGGCAAGTGACCAGAATTATTTAAATAAGAGAACTTGGTTTTTCAGTAGAACTGGAGATGAAGTATGTATTGAGAAATAAATTCATTGAACTTTTGTTTAACATGTCTGCAAACATTTAAATTCTTAATGAGGTTCTATTCCAGTGCAATAATAATTAACTATGAAATGCCATAATGACTAAGAGCCATAATAGGTAGTTCTATACACAGTAGATAATTCAGGCTTTAGTAGTCTCTACCCGTTGAAAAGGAGCCACAAGGAAAATGAAAATTGAGTGTTTCATAGTGTCAAATGTTGTTTGGAAAAATAAAAGCAGTATATGGATAGAAAAAAAAATCACTAGCAATAAAATGGCCATACTGCCCAAAGCAATTTATAGATTCAGTACTACTATCAAACTACCAATGATATTCTTCAGAGAATTAAAAATATCTGTTTTAAAATTAATATAGAACCAAAAAAGAGCCAAAGCAATCCTAAGCAAAAATAACAAAGCTTAAGACATCATATACCCAACTTCAAACTGTACTACAGGGCTACAGTAACCAAAACAACATAGTAGCGGTACACATAGACCAATGGAACAGAATGGAGAGTCCAGAAATAATGCTGCCCCATCTACCCATCTGATCAATAAAGCAGACAAAAACAATCAATGGAGAAGGACTCCCTATTCAATAAATGGGGCTGGGATAACTTGCTAGCCCTATGTAGCAGATTGAAACTAGACCCCTGCCTTATACCATATACAAAAATCAACTCAAGATGGATTAAAGACTTGATGTAAAACTTAAAACTATAAAAACTCTGGAAGGTAACCTAGGAAATACCATTGGGACTTAGGACTCAGCAAAGATTTCATAATGAAGACACTAAAGCAACTGCAACAAAAACAAAAATTTATAAACGGGATCTAATTAAACAAAAGAGCTTCTAAACAGTAAAAACAAAACAAACAAACAAAAAAACTATCCACAGAGTAAACAACCTACGTAATGGGAGAAAATATTCTTAAAGTATGAGTCCATCAGAGGTCTAGTATCCAGCATCTTAAGGAACTTAAACAAATTTACAAGCAAAAACCAAACAACTCCTTTTAAAAAGTGGGCAAAGGACATGAACAGACACTTATCAAAAGAAGACATACATGCAGCCAGCAAGCAAATGAAAAAATGCTTAACACACTAATTACTAAAGAAATGCAAATCAACACCACGAGATACCATCTCACGCCAATCAAAATAGCTACTATTAAAAAGTCAAAAAATAACAGATGCTGGTGAAGTTGCAGAGAAAGGGAAATGCTTATACACTGGTCGGAATGTAAATTAGTGTAGCCATTACGGAAAGCAGTGTGACAATTTGTCAAAGAACTTGAGACAGAATTATCATGTGACCCAGCAATCCCATTATTGGATATATATCCAAAGGATAAATCATTCTACCATGAAGATACATGTATATGTATGTTTATTTCAGCAACATTCCCAATAGCAAAGACATGGAGTCAACCTAAATACCCATCAACAGCAGACTGGATGTTGGCCAGGCATGGTGGCTCATGCCTGTAATCCCAACACTCTGGGAGGCCAAGGCGGGCAGAACACAAGATCAGGAGATCAAGACCATCCTGGCCAACATGGTGAAACCCCATCTCTACTAAAAATACAAAAATTAGCTGGATGTGATGCAGTGCGCCTGTAGTCCCAGCTGCTCAGGATGAGGCAGGAGACTCACTTGAACCCGGGAGGCAGCTGCAGTGAGCCAAGATTGGCCACTGCACATCAGCCTGGTGGCAGAGGGAGACCCCATCTCTCCCCACCAAAAAAAAAAAAAAAAAAAAAAAGGAGAGAGAGAGACAGAGAAAATATGGTACATATACACCATGAATACTATGCAGCCAAAAAAAAGAAATTACGTCCTTTGCAGCAACATAGATGCAGCTAGAGATTCTGATGATCCCAAAGGTAGAGATAAAGGGAGTATCACAAAACCCAAAATCAAGCTCAATTAAATTAGATCAATAACCACAGCCTCTGTTCTTTCCAGAAAGACTTCCTCCATGCTCTCCATCCCTCCAACTCCTCACAGCCTCTCTTTCCTCCAAGTCTCCACTGTTGACTCCCCTCTGGAGCCAACGCAAACCTGTAAAATGCAAGCTAACTTGGAGTTCAGCTTCCTTAAGGACTACCATTCCTGGGGGCTTCTGAATAAATGGAGTAATGATATTTTACTCCATTGCCCTCTCTCAAATTTTCCTGAAAACAATAAGGATGAAAATTTGAGGGAAAAAAGAAACAGAACATCATCAGTGAAACTGGAACCAATCATAGCACCAGTCCACAAGCACATCGCCCTGAACCAGGGAGTCTGGACGGAGGTGTGGGAGGAACAAAGCTCCTCCACAGTGCAGGAATTGTCAGTGTTCTGAGGGCTACCCAGGGATCTTTAGAGCATCACGTCCTGAGGGCAGGAATGGGCCATAGAAGAGAGGTGCGTGGTCTGTTAAGACATAACACATGTTCCTTTAATGAGAATGGATTCAAATGCAATTGGTCATTAGATGATACCAGAATAATGAGGAAATTGTGTAGGTTCCCAGGTGTCCTTTTCCAGTCATTTTGATGCTATCAGGGGCAAAATTTATCACAATTAAAAAGAAAATCTTAACAATATATGAAATACTGAGGGAAAAAAAAGGGGCTGAAAATCCTTTACTACAAGTATTGGCTGGTTTAGTGACTTTAAGAACTCCTACATTTTCTACAACCATAGCCATTTCAGCGAAGTGAAAGTACAGATGAAAAACTGCAGAGGTATTTCCCTCATGTTGAAAAAAAATAAATGAAGAAACACTAACACCTGGATCAGGTCAATCTTTCTTTTTTTTTTTTCTTTTTTTTGAGACGGAGTTTCACTCTTTTTGCCCAGGCTGAGGTGCAATATGTCGCGATCTCAGCTCACCGCAACCTCCACCTGTCAGGTTCAAGCGATTCTCCTGCCTCAGCCTCCAGAGTGGCTGGGATTACAGGGATGCGCCACCACACCCAGCTAATTTTGTATTTTTGATAGAGATGGAGTTTCTCTGTGTTTGCCAGGCTGGTCTCAATCTCCTGACCTCAGGTGATCTGCCTTCCTCAGCCTCCCAAAGTGCAGGGATTACAGGCCTGAGCCACTGTGCCCAGCCACAATCTTTCATTTTTATACCAGTCTTTGTTAAAAGCAAATGCTTTCAAGGACGTACACCTCAGTTGAAGGCTGCAAAGGACCTACTGAATGATGCTGGATGCAAATGCATGCGGAGATTTAACTGTGCTTTTGGGGTTTGTTTTAAATAGGCTTTTAGTTTTTAGAGCAGTTTAGATTTACAGCAAAATTGAGCAGAATGTACAGACCTATCTGATATATCCCCTGGCCCCAGATGTGCACAACCTCCTCTATTATCAATGTCCCCACCACAGTGGTACATTTGTTACAACTGATAAACCTACATTGATATGTCATTATCACCTATAGTCTATAGTTTACATTAGGGTTCACTCTTGATAGTGTACAATCTATAGGTTTGGACAAATATATAACGACATATCTCCACTCTTACAATATCATACAGAGTAGTTTCGCTACCCTAGAAATCCAGTGGTCTGCCTATTGATCCTTCCCTCCCTCTAACTCCTGACAAGCACTAATCTTTTACTGCCCTATAGTTTTGCCTTCTCTAGAATGTCACTTAGTTGGAATCACACTTTTCAGATTGGCTTCTTTCACTTAATAATATGCATTTAAGTTTTTCCCATGTTTTTTCACAACTTGATAGCTCATTTCTTTTTAGTACTGAATAATATTCCATTGTCTGGATATACTACAGTTTATTCATCTACTGAAGGTCACTTTCAAGTTTTGGCAATTATTAATAAAGTTGACATAAACATTCATGTACACCCCAACATTTTGGTGTGGATATAAGTTTTCAATTCCTTTTAGTGAACACCAAGGAGCACAATTGCTGAATCATAGGGTAAGAAAGAGTATGTATAGTTTTGTAAGAAATCACCAACTGTTCTGCAAAATGACTGTACCATTTTGCATTTCCACCAACAATGGATGAGAGTTCTTGTTGCTCTACATTCTTGTCAGCATGTGGTGTTGTCTGTGTTCTGGGGTTTGGCCATTCTAATAGTCCAGTGGTATCTTATTGTTTTAATTTGCATTCTCTGATGACAGATGCTGTGAAACATCTTTTCATATGTTTATTTGCCATCTGTATATCTTCTTTGGTGATGTGTTTGTTAAGGTCTTTGACCCATCTTTAAATTGAGTTGTTTGTTTTCTTGTTGTTATGTTTTAAAAGTTCTTTGTATATTCTGGATAAAATCCTTTATCTGATATGTCTTTTGCAAATATTTTCTCCCAGTCTGTGGTTTATCTTTTCATTCTCTTGATATTGTCCTTAATAGAGCAGAAATTTTTAATTTTGATGAAATCTGGCCTATCAATTCTTTCTTTTATGGATTGTGCCTTTGATGTTATATCTAAAATGTCATCATCAAACCCAAGGTCATTTAGATTCAAAAATAGTCTCAATATTCTCAGAAAGGAAAGATAAGAGAAGATATTACAGCCATAAAACAAGAAGAGAAGGCTATTAAAAAGGGAACATTTCAAGAACAAAAATCAAATAAAACATTAAAAAAATTTAAAGGTGACAAGGCCAGATGATGCAACATCCAAAAGTAACAAACAAACCACAGTTACAGAAACAGAGAACAGAGAAAATGGAGGGATGGAAACCAACAAAACAATTCAAGAACATTTTCCAGGATATTAATATACAAGTTTCCGGAATGAAATGGCTATTGAATGCACAGCACAATTAATAAAAAGAATCCCCACTCCAAGCATATTCTTGTAAAATCTCAGAACTCTGGGGACAAACAGAAGATTCTGCATGCTTCAGAGAGGAAAAACAAACGGGTCACATGGAAAGAAAAAAACAGGAATCAAAGGGCCTTACACTTCTCAAAACAGCATCAGAAGCAAGAATACTGGAAAAATGAGAAACAATGGAGCAGACAGTGATTTCTTGAATATAATACCAATGATATAGGCAGCAAAAGAAAAAATAGAAAAAATGAACCTCATGAAAATTTAAAGATTTTATGCATAAAAAGATACCACCAAGAACGAAAATGGCAACCCACAGAATAGGAGGAAATATTGCAAATCATATATCTGATAAAGGATTCATACCTGGAATACATAGAGAACCCCTGAAACTCAATAACAAAAAACAAGCTGATTCAAAAACGGGCAAAGGATTTGAATAGATATTTCTCCAAAAATGATATACAAATGGTTAGTAAGTACATGAAAAGGTGCTCAACATCACCAATCACTAGGAAAATGTAAATCAAAATTACAATAAAATTCCACCTCATACCCATTAGGATGGCCACTATTAAATAAAAAATAAAAACAGGCCAGACACAGTGGCTCACGCCTGAAATCCCAGCTCTTTGTGAGGTCAAGGCAGGCGGATCGCTTGAGGTCAGGAGTTTGAAACCAGCCTGGCCAACATGGTAAAACCCCATCTCTACTAAAAATACAAAAATTAGCCAGGCATAGTGGTGCATGCCTGTAATGCCAGCTACTGTGGAGGCTGAGACATGAGAATCACTTGAACCCAGAAGATAGAGATTGCAGTGAGCTAAGATGGTGCCACTGCACTCCAGCTTGGGCAACAGAGATAGACTCTGTCTCAAAAAACAAACAAACAAACAAACAAAAAACAGAAGACAGACAAATGTTGGCGAAGATGTAGAGAAATTGGAACCCCCCGTGCACTATTGGCAAGAATGTAAAATGGTACAGCTGCTATGGAAGACAGTGTTCCTTAAAAGTTAAAAGTTGAATTACCTTATGATCTAGTAATTTCACTTTATAGTATATAGTCCAAAAAATGTAATATGGTTTGGCCCTGTATCCCCACCCAAATCTCATCTGGGACCTGTTGGAAGGTGACTGGATCATGGGGGTGGTTTCCCACGATCATACCTTTCTCATGATAGTGAGCGAGTTCTCATGAGATCTGATGGTTTTAATAGTGACAGTTTTTCCTGAGCTCCCTCTCTCTCTCTCTCCTGCCACCATGCAAGACATACTTTGCCTCCCCTTCACCTTCTGCCATGATTTTAAATTTCCTGAGGCCTTCCCAGCCATGTGGAACTGTGCGTCAACTGAACCTCTTTTCTTTATAAATTACCCAGCCTTGGCCGGGTGCGGTGGCTCACGCCTGTAATCCCAACACTTTGGGAGGCCAAGGTAGGCAGATCACGAGGTCAAGAGATGGACACCATCCTGGCTAACATGGTGAAACCCCGTCTCTACTAAAAATTACAAAAATTAGCTGGGCATGGTGGCGCGCGACTGTAGTCCCAGCTATGTGGGAGGCTGAGGCAGGACAATTGTTTGAACCCAGGAGACAGAGATTGCAATGAGCCGAGATCGCGCCATTGCACTCCAGACAGAGAGAGACTCTGTTTCAAAAAAAAAAAAAATTACCCAGTCTTAAGTAGTATCTTTATAGCAGTGTGAAAACAGAACAATACAGGATGAAAAACAGGATTATAAAAAAGATAAGAAATAGCAAATGCCAGCAAGCGTTTGTAGAAAAGAAAACCTTAGTACTCTCGTGGAAATGCAGACTGGTGTAGTCATTATGGAAAACAGTATGGAGAGTCCTTAAAAATTAAAAATAGAGTTACAATATGGCCCAGCAATCCCTCTTCTGGGTATAAATCCAAAGGAGGTGAAGTCACCACCTCCTGAAGATATCTGCACTCCCATGTTCATTACAGCACTATTTACAATAGCCAAGATATGGAATGAAACTTAGTGTTTATCAATGAATGAACGAATGAATGAAGAAAATGTGAGAGTTATATAGATATATTTACAATGGGATATTACTCAGCCTTAAAACATGAGATTCTGTCATTTGCCACAATAGGAGATGAACCTAGAGGACATTATGCTAAGAGAAATAAATTGCTTTATCTCACTTATATGTAGAATCTTACATTTAAAAAAAAATCAAACATACAGAGAAAAGAGAATAAAACAGAAAATAGTAGCTACTGGAGTAGGGGGATGTGTGGGGAATGAGGAGCCGTAGGTCAAAATCTACAAAGTGGCAGTTACAGATGAAGTATAGAGATCTAATGTATAACATGAGGACTCTAATAAAACATATTAGAATTTTTTTTTAAATAAGTAGACTTTAACTGCTCTTGTTCCAAAAAAGTAACTGTGTGATGTTAGATATGTTAATTTGCCTCTCTATAATAACCGTTTTACTGTCCATATGTATTCCATAACATCAAGTTGTCAACCTCAAATATACACAATAAAATTCATTTGAAAGAAAGAAAACTTTGTTACCAAAAAAAAAAAAAAATTGAAACAGGGCCTTTGAGGAAGTGGAGAAGGGGTTGCAATTTTATTTTTAAAGTTCTTTACGTAATATTAATTGACAAATCATAATTGTATTATGTTTATGGAGTATAATGTGATGCTTTAGCATATGTATTCAATGGAGGAATAATTACATCAAGCTAATTAACATATCCATCGCCTCATTTACTTAATGTTTTTTATGGTGATACAATTGAAACTTACTCTTTTAGTTACTTTGAAATATATGTTATTATTGACTACAGTCACCCTGCTGTGCAATAGATCTCAAAACTTATTCTTTCTGTGCAGCCAAAACTTTGTCTTTGTACTTTTTGACAAGCAACCTCCCATTCCATTGCTCCTCATTGACCTCCCAAGCCTCTGGTAATCATCATTTCTCCTCTCTACATCTATGAATTCAACTTTTTTAGATTTTACATATAAGGGGTATTAGGTGGTATTTGTCTTTCTGTGTATAGAGATATCCCTCCAACATGTTAATTCCTTTGAACATCCCAGAACTGGGATTGTCAGATCACATGGCAGTTCTGTTTTTAGTTTTTTAAGGATGAAAACAGTCTTAAACATTTGTACACACATGTTCATAGTAGCATTAGTCACAATAGCTACAACATGGAAGCAACCAGAGTGTCCATTGAGGGAGGAATAAGTAAAATGTAGTATGTACATACAATGGAATACTATTCAGCCTTAAAAGTAAAAAAAAATTGACCTATGCTATAACATGGATGAAACTTGATGACATCATGCTAAGTGAAACAAGCCAAATGTTGACAAACAAGCAAAAAAAGACAAATATTATATGATTGCAATTCTATGAGGTAGAGTAGTCAAAATTATAGCAACAGAAAGTAAAAATGGTAGGAGCGGGGGCAGTGGCTCACACCTGTGACCCTAGCACTTTGGGAGGCCAAGGCAGGAGCATTGCTTGAGTCCAGGAGTTTGAGACCAGCCTGGGCAACATAGTGAGATCCCATCACTACAAAAAATAAAAACAAATTAGCCAGCCATGGTGGCATGCACCTGTATTCCCAGATACTTGAGAGGCTGAGGTGGGAGAATTGCTTGAGCCTGAGAGGTTGAGGCTACAGTGAGTCATGATCACACCACTGCACTCCTGCCTGGGTAACAGAGCAAGACTTTATTAGGAAGAAGGCAGGGCAGGACAGGGCAGGGCAAAAGGAAAGGAAAAAGGAAAGGAAAAGAAAAGGAGAAAGGAAAGGAAAAAGGAAAATAAAGGGGAAAGGAAAGGAAAAAGGAAAATAAAGAAAAAAGGAAAGGAAAAGTAGAATGATGGTTGCCAGGGGCTGGGGAAAAAAGGGAATGAGGAGTTGTTATTTAATGTGTACAGAGTTTCAGTTTCACAAGATTGAAAGAGTTATGGAGATGGACAGTGGTGGTAGTTGCACATTAGGAATGTACTTAATGCCACACTGAACCATACACTTAAAATCATTAAGATACTAAATTTATGTTATATGTATTTTATCACAATAAAAAAATGGAGGAAAAACTTTGAAGAAATGGATCAATGGTGTGTCAACATTTCTCAGTTCATCCAAACAATTAATCAAGTGTGAAGATAGAATGAACACATTTTTAGATATTCCAGGACTCCAAAAATGTACATCTCATGCATTCTTTTGGAAGTAAGTACTGTATATGGGCTTCACCAAAACAAGAAAATAAACCAAGGAAAAGGAAGACATGGAGTAGAAGAAAGAGGAGAGAGTTGAAGGTAATCTCAAGGTGGAATGATGAGAGGGGTTTCTGGTTAATACCAGTGTACCAGGTTTAGAGGACAGCAGTCCAGACAGTGTGACCAAAAGGCAGCTGTGCTGGGGAGTTGTCATCCCTTGGACACCTACTGCCTTTAAAACAGAGGACACAACGCCCAGATGAGCCAGCTTACATTGCTATCTATACTCAGCCTAACTTGACCATAAGCTGGTTAACTGAACTACTGCCTTCCTCTTCATGCCCTGCAACCTAGAAAGCCTGAGGATATATAGAATGTGTGCTTTCATGCAATATTTCTCAATAATTAGCATGCATCAAAATCAATGAGGGGCTTGTTAAAACACAGATTGTGGGGCCCAACCTAAGAGGAAATTACACCTTTTAGATAAGTGTCCTTCATTACACAATGAAAATATTCCGAGACTTGGTGAATCACTCAATCCAACTTGCTTGTTTTCATGTGTTTTATCTTTACTATGAATATTTTGTTTTCATTATACAGGTGGAATAGATTAATTCCACTTTATAATTTACAATGGTGTACAGTATTAACTAGGTGAATAATCAGTTTTGAGATGTTCGATGTATTGATATATTCACATAACTCACAAATTAACCATATCTAAATAATAAGTCTCAAGTCAATAGTTGGCAGAGTAATCTTGGTAAATCAGCATTTGAGTGGTTTAGCTGTCTTGATCTAAGAAACGCATTCTCCAAGCCCTGGAGTCTCCAGTCTTCACTGACCAGGGATTAAGAGTATATTAAAACTTGTGTATATTAAAACCCCCACTCCACCCCCTAACACCAATTTACATATTGATCAAGCCCTTTTAAAAACTGAATGGCAAAATAAGCTTCACTGGACATTTTTGCTCATAGAAGACACACTTTTTCTGAATGTAGCAGTAGTAGTCGACTGAATTATGACAATGGAAATGATTCCAAAGAGAAAAAGGTTAAAAGAGTTTGTACCTATTTTTCCTGCAATATGATACCTCAAATGCTGGGTTTGCTTGATTTTGTAAGTTATGGTCAAGTGCTAAACCACAGTGTGTTATTTGTAGAAACTAGGGAAGTAATGGAACCACCTAAACTCTGAAACATAAGTAGTGTTTGAATTTAAAAAGCCTAAGTTCAGGGTCAGGTGTGGTGGCTCACGCCCATAATTCCAGCACTTTGGGAGGCTAAGGCGGGCAGATCATGAGGTCAAGAGATCGACACCACCCTGGCCAACATGGTGAAACCCCATCTCTACTAAAAATACAAAAATTGGCTGGGCGTGGTGGTGTGTGCCTGTAGTCCCAGCTACTCAGGACGTTGAGGCAGGAGAATCACTTGAACCTGGAAGGCAGAGGATGCAGTGAGCCAAGCCTGTGCTACTGTACTCCAGCCTGGAGACAGAGCAAGACTCCATCTCAAAAAAAACAAAAACAAAAACAAAAAAAAAAACACAAGTTCAAAACCACAAATCATTACTTCGCTATAACTGCGTTAAATTATGATGGCAAAGGACAAAAGTTTGCATGTACAGCAATTTCCATATTAATCAAATGTATGTATACATATTGAGTATGTGCAGTTTTCTATCTCTTTTTTTCCTATATGAGGTTGTTCTGATTATTTTTATTAAAATATAATTTTATGTCTATAATCTAATAAGTGGGCTTTTAGTTTGTATGTTTTCATTTAATTTTTCTAGCAATTTATTTTTATTGTCTTTTGCAAAACAATTAGTATGTGATGGAGTGAAAATTATAAAAAACAAAACAAAACAAAAACTGACCCCAGTAATTTGAGAAACACTGATCTAACTCACTCAAGCATGGTGTGTGTATATATATATATATATATATGATTATATATATGTGTATATATATATGATTATATATATATGTGTACATATATATGATTATATATATACAGCTGGTTAAACCACACACACACTCATATGTGTGTGTGTGTGTGTGTGTGTGTGTGTGTGTGGTTTAACAAGACGTAACTGCCAATAATCTACCATTTTGATCTTCAAATGGCAGATGTAATACATGGATGCTTATTTTACTATTAAAGACTAATTTCAAATAGTGAATATAACAAAGCCTCTGTTTTGACATGTATACACTTTGATCCTAGATAAGCCCCTACACTCTTCTTCTGGACCTATTTACTCTTGTGTTGCATACAGCTCTCTAAGGCTTGGCTTGGTTTCTCCAGTATTCAGCAAAATTGGAAGTGGGACCAAGAGTTGCTACAGGTAAACTCATCGGCAACAGCATGAAATATCAACTAGATGTGAAACAGAAAAACTACAAAAAGTTGAAAATAACTATCTGGAGGTATTTAATGATGGGACAAATACCTTGCTATTTTTCAATAGACCTTAGAAACATCACTGAACCACTTATATTTAAAGTCCTAAGTAATCAATAAAACAACAATTTACAATGGTTACCTTGATGGGGAGGTATATAACACATTTCTGATTCCAAATGCCAAATACACAGTTTTAGAGCTTAAAGAAGCAAATCCTCAGTTCACCAAAGAATTCATCCATTTGGACAATTTTAGTCCCAAGTGAATAATTTCTACATGACAGCAGAATGCAAAATTGATAGGATTCAGATATTATCATTAGATAGACTAAGCATTAAGATACGCGCACACAAACACACACACACACACACACACACACACACGTATACCTTCCACAGAAAACCTTGGGTATAACATTAATCACAATCAGCAATTTTCCTTCTATTCAAATTCAGGTTCCAGGAAGATCAAAGATGTTAAACTAATAAGGCTCAGAATAATAGAACCTGGTTAAACCTGGTTGAGACAGTCAGGCCCTAGCTGTCATGTGTTCATCCATTTGTAAACTCTTTAGCATGTCCTTGATATAAGAAGACAGGTTGGTATAGTTTGTACTTTAAAAGAATATTACAGTGGGTTGGGGGATGTCCATTACACCCAAGCCCCCTATACCCGTCCATATGATATCTACCTTGGATGGTCAATTGAGATCAGTTCCTCTACCCATGTCCCAGCTGGGCAGACCAGTGCTATTGGCCTGGAGCCAGGTTATTCTGGATGCTACATAAGGAAGAATGGGATAGATCAGGGAACAAGATTGGAGGGGTAGACCAAAGTTAGGTAACTGCTGTAAACTCGGGAAAGAGACCATAGTTGACTCAAATAACACAGGTTTGAACTGCAAAGGTCTGCTTATATGTGGATTTTTCAACAAATATATTGGAAAAGTTTTGAAGATTTACAATAATTTGAAAAAAACTCACAAACCCACAGTTGAAAAAGTGAAAAAATTAAGAAAAAGATATGTCATGAAGACATAAAATATATGTAGATATTAGTCTATTTTATCATTTGCTACCATAAAATACACACAAATCTATTATCAAAAGTTAAAATGTATCAAAACACATGCAAACACTTATTTACAGTCAAGACAAATGTAACCAAATTTAAATATATAGTATCAAATTGTAACTACATAAAATTAACTGTAGTAATACCACACTATTGTAATAATTTGGTAGCCACCTCCTGCCGCTGCAGTAAGCTCAAGTATCACAAGTATATGCTTAAAACACCATGTAACACTAATTATGTTTAACTGAACATTTCATCTTTCCAGTAAATTGTGTCACAGTAAAAAGTGAACCACTCTTGTGGTTCCTCAGCTTAAGTGTAATACCATTAACCTTAAATAACACCAGGGGACCCATATAAAGTGCCACTAGTAAGAAATGCTGTTAATGCTCCCAAAAAGCAGAAAAAAGTTATAACATTACAAGAAACAGTTGAATTGTTTGATGTGCACCATAGATAGAGATCTGTATCTCCATTGTGTCTGCCATTTCTAGATAGATAAATCCAGTGTAGGGGCCATTGTAAAACAAGAAAATAAAATTTGTGAAGCTGTCGATGCAGCTATGCCAGTAGGTGCAAAAATGTTGCGCTTTCTGCAAAACACCTTTCTGTCTCATGTTGAAAATGTGACTTTTATGTGGGGCAGCATTGCTACAAGAAAGGCACATCTATAGGCTTGAATATAATTAGAGAAAAAGTAAAGTCATTAAATAATAACTTAAAAGGAAGATGAAGAATATAAAGCTGGAGAACTTAATGTCAGCAAATAATGGTTTGATAATTTTAGAAAGAGGTTTTGCTTTAAAAATGTCAAGATAACAGGAGAAGCAGCTTCTCCTGACCAAGAGGTGAGTTCCCCAGTGCCATTCAGAAAATCATGAAGGAGGTTCCCTTGGCCATGATTTCCCCCTCCCCCACCTTCCTTCCACATTAAAAAAAAGAAAAGAAAATCATGGAAGAGAAAGGATATCTGCCTGAACAGGTTTTTAATGCAGATGAAAGTGCCCTCTTTCGGGAAAAAAAAAAATGCCGCAAAGGATATTTATTAGTAAAGAAGACAAACAAGCCCCAAGATTTAAGGCAGAAAGAAAGAAGCTAACTCTACTGTTTTGTGCAAATGCAGTCAGGTTTATGATCAGGACTGCTCTTATCTATAAAGCTTCTAACCCCTGAGCCTTGATGAGAAAAGATAAATACCAATTATAAGTATTTTGGTTATACAACGAAAAGGCCTGAACAACAAGAACCCTTTTTCTGGATTCATTCTATTGACGCTTTGTCTCTGAAGTCAAGAAGTACCTTGCCAATAAGGGGTTGCCTTTTGAAGTTGTTTTAATATTGAACAATACCCCTGGCCGCCCAGAACCCCAGGAGTTCACATTGAAGGCTCTGAGATGGTCTACTCGCTCCCAAACACAAGGTCTCTAATACAGCCTCTAGATCAGCAGGTCATAAAGACCTTGAAGCTCATTACACAGTGTATTCTCTAGAAAGAATTGTTAACATTATGAAATCGAACCCTGACAGAACATTATGAAAGCCTGGAAGGACTACATCATTGATGATACACCATTGTTACAGAAAAACAATAGATACACCATTGTTATAGAAAAAGCCATGATATCCATCAAGCCCAAAACAATACCTTCCTGCTGGAGAAAGCAGTCCAGATGTTGTACATGACTTCACAGGATTTACAAAAGAGCCAATCAAGGAAATCATGAAAGAAATTGTGGATATGGCAAAAACAGTGGAGTGGAGGGGGTGGGTGGTAAAGAGCTTCAAGATAGAGACCTGGGAAACATTTAAGAGCAAATAGACACCACACTAAAGAAATTAACTGAGGATGGTTTGATGGAGACTTGATGCACTTCTGAACCAGTGCCAGAGGATGAGGAAGATGTAGAAGCAGTGCCAGAAAACAAATTGACATTAGACCATCAGTGCCAGGAAACAAATTTACATTAGACCATCTGGCAGAAGAGTTCTGATTATTCAAGACTGCTTTGGACTTCTCTGCTATGTTATGGGCACTAAAATAAAGGCAAACAGTGGAAGAAGGATCAGTACCATATAGAAACATTTTTAAAATGTAAAAGCACAAAAGTCAGACAGAAATTATGATGTACTTCTTTTTTTCTTTTTTTAGATGGAGCTTCGCTCTTGTTACACAGGCTGGAGTGCAATGGCACGATCTCGGCTCACTGCAACCTCTGCCTCCCGGGTTCAAGCAATTCTTCTGCCTCAGCCTCCCGAGTAGCTGGGACTACAGGCGTGCGCCACCATGCCCAGCTAATTTTTGTATTTTCAGTAGAGATGGGGTTTCACCATGTTGACCAGGATGGTCTCAATCTCTTGACCTCATGATCCACCCACCTTGGCCTCCCAAAGTGCTGGGATTATAGGCGAGAGCCACTATACCTGACCATTATGATGTATTTCTATAAAGTTACCCTGAGGGCGCCTGCCTCTCCTGCTCCCTCTACCTCTTCCACCTTTGTCACCCCAAGATAGCAAGACTAACCCCTCTGTTTTCTCCTTAGCCTACTCAGCATGAAGACAATGAAGATGAAGGCCTTTATGATGATCCACTTTACTATTTATGAATAGTAAATTTATTTTCTCTTCCTTATGATTTTCTTAATAACATTATCTCTTCTCTAGCTTACTTTATTGTAAGAATATGATATATTATATATACATAACATACAAAAGATCTGTTAATCTACTGTTTATATTATTAGCAAGGCTTCTGGTTAATAGTAGACTATTAGTAGTTAAGTTTTGGGGAAGTAAAAAGTTTTATAAGGATAGACCACGCAGGAGGATGGTGCCCTTAGCCCTCACTTTGCTGAAGGGTCAACTCCATACTGTAATACTCTAAACTAAGAAAGGGAATAGAAGTGTTCTCAGAAGATAAAACCACAGAGCATGAGGATTGAATGAAAGAGAAAAGGAGCTAAGGGTGACTACCAAGTTGCTGGCTTAAGCAAATGGAAAGATGGTGGAAGCATTCACTGACATTTTGAGAAAACAGATTTAGGAAGAAAAGTAAGTTTCATTTTAACATGTTGTTTCTTAAGATAATTTGTAAGATACCAAAATTAAGATATCCAGAATGGATATTGTTTTCTTACTCAGAAAAGACATAAAAGTTTGAGGAATGTTTAGAATTTCAGTGTTTCACACCTCACTCCTATTTTTATATGGTGGAAAGAGCTGAAACATACATAGCCTATATTTTGCTACCAGACCTGCTACAAACTAGCTGTATGACCGGAGACATCACTGAACCTTTCTCAGCTTCTGTTTCCATAAGGAGATAGAAAAACTTGCCCTCACTTGTTCATAGGGTAGGTAATTCAACTATGAGCATTCTGAAAATGAAAGAGGGAAATCAATGTCTGGAGTTACTATTGTCTTTTGAATTAAAAAAAAAAAAAAACTAAGCTATTTATTTTATTTGCTTTTATGAAGATATCATTCCTAAAACAGAAGGAGGCAAGATTAGAAGAGTTCTGCACTTTTAAAACAAAGAGTTTTACATACACCAAAAAAGTTTTAAAGGAACAATTTTACTGCAATTATTTTTAAAGGGCTCAGTATCAATTTTAAGTAATTCAGCAACTCACAGATTTTAAATGAAAAGAATAAACCCTCCTGAGTTCCCATTTTCTGAAAGCTTTTCACATTTTAAGCATTAAACCACTCAGCATAGATTTTTCTGTTACCATTTTGAAGATGTTGGAAGCATTAAACATAAAAGCTATCATTGTTAAGTAACAACAGTTTTTGTGTCATTGTTAAAGACACAAAAAGAGAAGACAGCATAAATGTTATGTGCATAGGCTTTTAAATCAGAAGGTCTGAGTTCTAATTCTGTCTCCACCAGTTAATAGCTAACTGAATTTAAACATTAAAATTAAACATTATTTAAATATTCTGACCCGCGGATTTTTCTAATCTGTGAAATATAAATAATAATTGTATTATCCTCAGGGAGTGGTTAGAAGGATTAAATGAGAAAGTATATGCAAAGCACTTAATGCTGTGCTAGAGTTTGAGAGTAATTAGATATGTCATAAAATCAGAATGAAAAATGGTTAAGAAATACATGTAAAGCTGATTAGCCTCCATAGTAATCAAATTTTAAAAGTTTTTATTTTACTTTGTCACTAATAACATTTAGTGATGGAAAGGCATTCTTTTCTTAAGAATAAATGGATAAAACCTTTCTGGAAAACAATTTTGTAATATGCTGGCAAAAGCTTTAAAAATGTTTACGCCAGATGCAGTGGCTTGTACCTATAATCTCAGCTACTCAGGAGGCTGAGGCAGGAGGATTGCTTGAGCCCAGGAGGTTCAGTTACACGCACTCCTGTCTGGGTGACAGAGCCAGATCTTGTCTCTTAAAAAACAAAACATTACTTGACTCATTTCATTTTTAAGAATCACTTCTTAGAAAATAATCAGATATAGGATGGGTGTGGTGGCCCACACCTGTAATCCCAGCATTTTGGGAGGCCAAGGTAGGCAGATCACTAGAGGTCAGGAGTTCAAGACCAGCCTAGGAAACATGGCGAAAGCTGTCTCTACTAAAAATATAAAAACAAGCCTGGCATGGTGGTGTGTGCTTGTAATCCCAGTTACTCAGGAGGCTGAAGCATGAGAATCCTTTGAATCCAGGAGGCAGAGGTTGCAGTGAGCTGAAATCGTACCACCACACTCCAGCCTGAGTCACAGAGTGAGACTCTGTCTCCAAAATAATAATAATAATAATAATAATATAAAAATAAATAATAGAAAAGAATCAGATACAAAGATACAGAATTATATATCTAAATCAGAAACTACCTAAATGTTTCAGTCCAGAATATTCGCTTAATAAATTATAGTACATCACCTTCTGAACTGATGCACTGAGATTCAGATCAGGGCACATCATCTCTGTGGTATCTTTACCAAAAATGCATAACCTGAATTTAATCATGAGAAAATGTCAAACAAACTCAAACTGAAGAACATTCTACAAAATAAGTCGAGGTAATAAAAGACAAAGAAAAATAAAGGAACTATCCCCAAATGGAGAAAACGAAGGAGACACTACAGCTTAATGCATGGCATGGTCCTAGATATTAGAGGAGTAATTTATGAAATTTGGGCAAGGTCTGAAGATTAAAGTATTGTATCATAGTTAGTTTTCTGGTTTTGATCATTGTACATGATTATGTAAGATGTTAACATTTGCAAAAGCTGGCTGAAAAGTATACTAAAAATCTTTGTACTCTTTTTGCAACATTGGGTAAGACAAATTATTTCAAGATGAAAGTTTTTAAAATTAAAAAATTAAATAATGACATTCACACAGTGATTATGCATCCATTTAAAAGGTTTATAATTAATGTGCATGACATTGGAAAATGCTCAATACATAGCATTATGGAGAGAAAAAAACAAAAGCCAGTTTATCCACTGAAAACTAAAGCCCAGAATGAATCCACTAAAATCTTGAGTGGTCATTTCTAACTAGAAGATTACAGATGCTATGTTCTTAATTAATTTTTTAGTTTCATATTTCCCAGTTTTTCTACCATGAACATTCACCACTTTTAAAATTGGTAGGAGGATGCTATTTTTAAACACACACCATGAATTTTGCATCACAAAAATTTATTTAGACATATTTCTTCTCCTTGGTTTTAATAAAGAACATTTTTTCAATACTTTGAGTTTTCAAAACTATGCTTTTGATAAGCCAATAATAAGTCTTGGCTTATGTGAGTTTCTTAATTTGGCATCAGTAACCGAAAGTGCTTTGTGGTTTCCCTAACTACTTGAAAATGAATTCTTGGCCCTATGTCTTCTTAAGTTCTGTGGATCTCATGTTGAAACAGTTGCTTCATTTCCACTAAATAATTGGAACTATTCCCTGGGTCGTCAGAGAAGCTCAAACCTATGCCCATCTGAATCTCAGTCAAGAATCAAAGGAACAGGAACCTAATTATTTCTCCTCAGCCTGTTGCAAATCAAGAGGGGAATGCATTTGTGCTGAAGACCGGAAAATTAAAAAGAAAGAACACATTTTGCTAGGAGACAAGTCAAGGTGGCCACCAGGAGTCTTGGACCCCTTGGCTTCAGATGACAATCTTCTGAGTAATCGGATGTTTAGCAAGGCATACTTGAGGGGGTGTAAAGCATGGCTCCTATCTCAAAATATCTCCCCTGTGAGGTAATGTACATGACACCATTGTGCACTGTGTCTGCCCCTTCCATCCAGGCAGTGGCCAAAAAAGCTGTATTTTCTTGCATCTAGAAGAATTTTTAATTCCAAAACTTACTGCCGCCACCCCACCATCCAAGTACAATACGTCATCTACCAACATTTCACTAAGCAAGTTAATTCCAGAGCAGAACTGGTTGCAGGCCCACCAGAGGAGAAAGAGTGTGGGGAGCTGGGATTCAGAAGGCACTATGGATGGGCACCTGGAAAAGAGAGGAGAGGTGCAGGACTCCTGCAGCAAGTTCTGCCAAGCCACGGTCCGCTCTAGTGCCATCCTCCTTAGGCGTTCACTGCTACCTGCTTGGCCAGCATCAGCCTGCGTTCTCAGGGTTATGAATACATCCCCTCCTCCATAAGCATTCCCCTAACGCCATCCTGACAAGCTCAAAGCCAAGCCCCAGTTTATCTTTTCAGAATTCCAGCTTCCTGCCTCAAAGCCCAACTCCAGCCACAGTTCTGAGCGTTGTACATTGTTGCATCCTTACCCAGCTAGTTTTAGCTTTCAGCCACAACTGTATCCCTGCCATCTCTGCTTCACTGTCATGTCTGCAGGCCAAACATGACCCACCAGCTCCCAAGGCATGCAGTATCACTTGCTCAGTCACTCAGCCCATCGCCACCTGCCTGGACCCTCACGGCCTCACCACTTGCCTCCGGAGCCTTCCATGCCCCTCCCGTGTCCCACCTCCATCATCTGCTTTCTACACTCTGCCTTTTAGGGGCCCAGTCTCCCCACTAGTTTATACCGTCTCCCGTGTCCTGTTTTTAATTATGCTTGTCCTTGTTCCAGAAGAGACAAGACAACACACACTCTAGTCCTACCATGTTTTCTCAGGTGGGCTTCTTAACCCATGTGGCTTCTCATTCTGTTTGCCCTGTGAAGCACAGGGATCCAAGGACAGCGTTTCTCTGTGATATCAATTCCTGCACCATCTAAGACAGGTCAACAGTAATGGCAGAGGCTATCCTCGTAGCAAAGGGAAAACAATGGCAAAACCACTGATGTTGAACTACCAGCCAAAAGCCAAGTGAGGTATTAAGACAGTAAAGCCAGGAGCTCAGACCTCTTACCAGACAGTTGCTGCTCTCCTGCTCCCCCTGCTGGACACCGAGGTCCTGGGGCGATGCTTCCAAAGTCCACAGGCCCCCAGCTGATCAGGCACCTACATTTGCCTCAAGGGGTGTAGACTAAATGTTAAAGAGAAGCCACACTTGCTAATCATATTTAATTATCGTCAATGACAAATTAGAGTAACGGAGTACCCCTCAGCGGAAAAAGGTAGGTGCTGCTTTTTAGACAGGCTGGCTCTGACCCCCCATTCTGTCACATTCTAGTTAGGATATTAGGAAAGTTATTCTGAGTGTCCCTGGGCCTCAGTTTCCCCAACTGTAAAGTACAGATGACAATACCCACCCCATATGGTTGATATGAAGATTAAATGAGATAAACAGTGCCTTGCCTATTGCAGGCATCCAATTGTTACTGTCCCTGCCAATTGGCACCTAAGCTCTTGGCACCCCAGTGGCTTCATCTATGTAATTCCCATAATACCTGCACAGCCTACTTGTGAGGGTTGGCTGGGGCAGATGAGAGAACAGATGTTTGTTAAAGCACTCTGTAAACCATTAAGTGCTATGCTAATTAAATTCATCAATGACAACAACACCTGCCTGGCACTTAGAAGACACAGAGATGACAATAGTAGTTTTGATCTTTGGGGAAAATTGGAAATTTGTGGATGAAATAAGCATGCATGAGAATAACTGTACTTCAAATAGGAGACTGGCTGGCATATTAGTAATAAAGAAAAAGAATAATGAGAATGTAGAGAATAGAATATTTGATTTGCCTGAGGCGGAGGATAGAGCAAGAATCACAGATGACCTCATGAGTATGTCACACTGGAGCAGGTCATAAAGACAAGTAAGATTTCGGTCAGCAGAGATAAGGAGATGGCCTCCCAGACCCAGGAAGGAGTGAGGGTCATGATGCAGAGGAATGAGCGTTCTGGGGGTATGAAAAACTCAAGCTTGAGCACAGCCTGTGATGAGGTGCCACAGTGGAGAATGGGGTTATGAGGACAGGTTGGGACACCACGGTGTTCTATGGGATTGAACATGACAGCCAAGCAGTGGGAAACCATATAAGCTTTGTGAGCAGCAGGTCTGAGAAAGTTTACCAAAGACAATGAAGGTTGGCATGAGATGGGGAGAACAGAGGCAAATACAGGAAGAAATCATGACTGCCAAAGAAAGATGGGGGCCTCAGGTGAAAGAAGAAAGAAAGAAGGAAGGAAGAAAAGAAGGAAGGAAGGGAGGGAAAGAAGGAGGGAGGGAGGGAGGGAGGGAGAGAGGGAATGTCCTCCAATATACCATGAGTAAGATTAATATTTTCTCATTATTAATCTTTGGGAATACTTCCTTCTAGTTTTATTTCTGTGGTTTTTAAAGAAGCATGTTAAGATTAGAGTACATTTGAAGTTCTGAATTCAGGCTGAAAAAATCAGATTACAAATATAAACATGTTGCATTCTTGTGTTTTGTTTTGCTCATCATAACAAATATTTCTCCCATTGTTGAAAACTGGAGGAGACCACTCAGAATCCATATTGCTGTAACAAGACAAAGAAGCTTATGTGTATTAATTTAGTAGTGTAATGAGGACTTCCAGTTTCCAGTCCAACATTTAAAGAGCTTGGAAGTCATCGTTCTCATCTTCACAAGAAAATGACCTTGTGTAATTCCCTCTTTTTGAGTGTGGAATCGATCCAGTCGCTTGCTTCTAATAAATCAAATATGGCAAAAGTGATATACCACTTTTGATACTAGGTTACAAAAGACTGTAACAGACTTCTGTCCTGCTAAATCTCTTCCTCTCTTTCTGTCTGGCTCTTTTTGCTTGCTTGTTCGGAGGCAAGCAATCTGCCATGCTGTGAATTATCCTGAGGAGAGGCCCACATGGCTGGGATAGAGTTTAACATCAGCAAAGGAATTTTCTGAATCTGAGGTTCTATGTCTTTCATTAATTCTGGAAAAAAAAATCTCAGCCATTATTAACAAAGGGAACAAACCAGGTACAAGATTCCAGTTGTCCTCTCCCAGTAGAGTTGCACAGACAATGCTAAATTCTCCCAGCAATGATGTGTGACAATAGACATGAAGTGTTGCCAACTAGAAAAGCTCACCCAAAGATGGGTATCCAGGGCTTTTATGGAGCAGCTACATGACTAACCTTAATGATTTAAGTCTTTAGTTGCCCTCAGAGGTCAAATTGTTAAGGCAGTGGCCTCGGCCCCCAGGCAAAAAAACAACAACAAAAACAGTTGTTCATCTTAAATTGTATTGTTAATATACAATACCTGGAATGGTCCATGGTCTCAGGTATACAAATAAACTCTTATGGTGGGATTTTCCAAGGGCTTGGAGCTTATCAGCAGGTAGTCAAGGTCCAGTCCTAAAGACATTTGGAATGTGTGGTGTTTGGACAACCCAGGCCTGCTGTGTTAACTCTTTACTGTAATCTGCCATCCTGCCTTTACTGACAGGAAGCCATCAAGGAAATAGTTGCCTAGATAGCGAAAAGCTCACCAGATGATACTGGAATTGGGTGCAGCACTCCCTGGTGCTGTGTGCTCCTTCCCTATGCAGACAATGTGCACTCAGTAGAAAATGTGCTAGAATATGGCCATTTAAGCAGGAAGGGCATCAGTGTTCTAGCAACGTGGCTAAAGAGTCCATCAGTGAGAAGATCTAGCAGGAGCTTCAAGCCCAGGTAAGGTGTCAGGTAGAGTGTGAGTTTACTGCCCTGGAGTGGCAGTATGATGCAGAGAAATAAATTGTAGGCTTAGCCCATCAGACTCACAGCAGATCTCTCAGCAGAAACCCTACAAGCCAGAAGAGAGTAGGGGCCAATATTCAACATCCTTAAAGAAAAGAACTTTCAACCCAGAATCTCCTATCCAGCCAAACTAAGCTTCATAAGTGAAGGAAAAATAAAATCCTTTGTGAACATGCAAGTACTCAGAGATTTCGTCACCACCAGGCCAGCTCTACAAGAGCTCCTGAAAGAGGCTCTACACATATAAAGGAACAACAAGTACCAGTTCAACTAAAGGGCAAAACAGCCAGCTAGCACCAAAATGGCAGTATCAAATTCACACATAACAATATTAACCCTAAATGTAAATGGACTAAATGCCCCAATCAAAAGACACAGACTGGCAAATTGGATAAAAAGACAAAACCCATTGGTGTGCTGTATCCAGGAAACCCATCTCACATGCAAGGATATACAAAGGCTCAAAATAAAGGGATGGAGGAATATTTACCAAGCAAATGGAGAGCAAAAAAAAGCAGGAGTTGCAATTCTCATCTCTGATAAATTAGACTTTAAAGCAACAAAGATCATAAGAGACAAAGAGGGACATTACATAATGGTAAAAGGATCAATGCAACAAGAAGAGCTAACGATCCTAAATATATACGCACCCAATACAGGAGCACCCAGATACATGAGGCAAGTTCCTAATGACTTACAAACAGACTTAGACTCCCACACAATAATAGTGGGAGACTATAACACCCCATTGTCAACATTAGACAGATCAACTAGACAGAAAATTAACAAGGATATCCAGGACTTGAACTCAGACCTGTACTAAGCAAACCTAATAGACATTTACAGAACTCTCCACCCCAAATCCACAGAATATACATTCTTCTCAGCACCACATCACACCTACTCTAAAATTGACCACATAATTGGGAGTAAATCACTCCTCAGCAAATGCAAAAGAACGGAAATCGTAACAAACAGTCTCTCAGACCACAGTGCAATCAAGTTAGAACTCAGAATTCAAAAACTAACTCAGAACCGCACAGCTTCATGGAAACTGAACAACTTGCTCTTGAATGTTGACTGGATAAACAATGAAATGAAGGCAGAAATAAAGATGTTCTTCGAAACCAACGAGAATGAAGACACAACATACCAGAATATCTGGGAAACATTTAAAGCAGTCTCTAGAGGAAAATATATAGCAATAAGTGCCCACATGAGAAGCAAGGAGAGATCAAAAATTGACACCCTATTGTCAAAACTGAAAGAGCTAGAGGAGCAAGATCAAAAAAACTCAAAGTCTAGCAGAAGACAAGAAATAGCTAAGATCAGAGCAGAACTGAAGGAGATAGAGACACAAAAAACCCTTCAAAAAATCAATAAATCCAGGAGCTGGTTTTTTGAAAAGATCAACAAAATAGACAGACCACTAGCCAGATTAATAAAAAAGAAAAGAAAGAATAACCAAATTGATGCAATAAAAAACGATAAAGGGGATATCACCACAGATTCCACAGAAATTCAAACCATCATCAGAGATTATTACAAACAACTCTATGCACAGAAACTAATAAACCTGGAAGAAATGGATAAATTCCTGGACACTTGCCTCCTGCCAAGCCTAAACCAGGAAGAAGCCGAAACCCTGAACAGACCCATAACAAGGTCTGAAGTTGAGGCAGCAATTAAGAGCTTACCACCCAAAAAAAGCCCAGGTCCAGATGGGTTCACGGCTAAATTCTACCAGACATACAAAGAGGAGCTGGTACCATTTCTTCTGAAACTATTCCAAACAATACAAAAAGAGGGAATTCTTCCCGAATCATTTTATGACACCAACATCATCCTGATTCCAAAACCCGGCAGAGACTCAACAAGAAAAGAAAACTTCAGGCCAATATCCATGATGAACATAGATGCAAAAATCTTCAATAAAATACTGACAAGCCGATTGCAACAGCACATCAAAAAGCTTATCCACCATGATCAAGTAGGCTTCATCCCGGGGATGCAAGGCTGGTTCAACATACGCAAGTCTATAAACGTAATTCACCACATAAACAGAACCAAAGACAAAAACCCATGATTATCTCAATTGATGCAGAGAAGGCCTTTGACAAAATTCAACAGCCCTTTATGCTAAAAACACTCAATAAGCTAGGTATTGAGGGAACGTATCTCAAAATAATAAAAGCTATTTATGACAAACCAACAGCCAATATCATACTGAATGGGCAAAAACTGGAAGCATTCCCCCTGAAATGTGGCACCAGACAAGGATGCCCGCTCTCACCACTGCTATTCAATATAGTATTAGAAGTTCTAGCCAGAGCAATCAGGCAAGAAAAAGAAATAAAGGGCATTCAAATAGGAAAGGAGGAAGTCAAAATGTCTCTATTTGCAGACGACATGATTGTATATCTAGAAGACCCCATCGTCTCAGCCCCAAACCTCCTGAAACTGATAAGCAAGTTCAGCAGAGTCTCAGGATACAAAATCAATGTGCAAAAATCACAAGCATTCCTATACACCAATAACAGACTTTTAAAGAGAGCCAAATCAAGAACAAACTTCCATTCACAATTGCCACAAAGAGAATAAAATACCTAGGAATACAACTAACAAGGAATGTAAAGGACCTCTTCAAGGAGAACTACAAGCCACTGCTCAACGAAATAAGAGAGGACACGAACAGATGGAGAAACATTCCATGTTCATGGTTAGGAAGAATCAATATCGTGAAAATGGCCATATTGCCCAAAGTAATTTACAGATTCAATGCTATCCCCATCAAGCTACCAATGACCTTCTTCACAGAACTGGAAAAAACCACCTTAAACTTCATATGGAACCAAAAGAGAGCCCGCATAGCCAAGTCAATTCTAAGCAAAAAGAACAAAGCGGGGGGCATCACACTACCAGACTTCAAACTATACTACAAGGGCACAGTAATCAAAACAGCATGGTAATGGTACCAAAACAGAGATATAGACCAATGGAACAGAACAGAGGTCTCGAAGGCAACACAACATATCTACAACCACCTGATCTTTGACAAACCAGACAAAAACAAGCAATGGGGAAAGGATTCCCTGTTCAATAAATGGTGTTGGGAAAGCTGGCTAGCCACGTGCAGAAAGCAGAAACTGGACCCCTTCCTGACACCTTACACTAAAATTAACTCCAGATGGATTAAAGACTTAAACATAAGACCTAACACCATAAAAACCCTAGAAGAAAATCTAGGCAAAACAATTCAGGACGTAGGTGTAGGCAAGGATTTCATGACCAAAATGCCAAAAGCATTGACAACAAAAGCCAAAATAGACAAACGGGACCTAATCAAACTCCACAGCTTCTGCACAGCAAAAGAAACAATCATTAGAGTGAATCGGCAACCAACAGATTGGGAAAAAATTTTTGCAGTTTACCCATCTGACAAAGGGCTGATATCCAAAATTTACAAAGAACTAAAGCAGATTTACAAGAAAAAAACTAACAAGCCCATTCAAAAGTGGGCAAAGGATATGAACAGACACTTTACAAAAGAAGACATACGTGAGGCCAACAAACATATGAAAAAATGCTCATCATCACTGGTCATCAGAGAAATGCAAATCAAAACTACATTGAGATACCATCTCATGCCAGTTAGAATGGCGATCATTAAAAAATCTGGAGACAACAGATGCTGGAGAGGATGTGGAGAAATAGGAACACTTTTACACTGTTGATGGGAGTGTAAATTAGTTCAACCATTGTGGAAGACAGTGTGGCGATTCCTCAAGGACCTAGAAATAGAAATTCCATTTGACCCAGCAATCCCATTACTGGGTATATATCCAAAGGATTACAAATCGTTCTGCTATAAGGACACGTGCACACGAATGTTCACTGCAGCACTGTTTACAGTAGCAAAGACCTGGAACCAACCCAAATGCCCATCGACGATAAGACTGGATAGGGAAAATGTGGCACATATACACCATGGAATATTATGCAGCCATCAAAAATGATGAGTTTGTGTCCTTTGTAGGGACATGGATGAACCTGGAAACCATCATTCTCAGCAAACTGACAGAAGAGCAGAAGATCAAACACCACATGTTCTCGCTCATAGGCGGGTGTTGAACAATGAGAACACATGGACACAGGGAGGGGAGCACTACACACTGGGGTCAGTTGGGGGGAAATAGGGGAGGGACGGTGGGGGGTGGGAAGCTGGGGAGAGATAGCAAGGGGAGAAATGCCAGATGTAGGTGATGGGGAGGAAGGCAGCAAATCACACTGCCACGTGTGTTCCTATGCAACAATTTTGCATGTTCTTCACATGTACCCCAAAACCTAAAATGCAATAAAATAAATAAATGGAAAAAAAAATAATAAAAAAAAAATAAATTGTAGGCTTAGAATGAGGACACCTGATCCTGTCATTTTGACCAACTGGCTTTAGGGTCCTCATCTGAAATATTTTTCTATTTATAGATGGGAGGGAATTTTGCATAACAAGTCAGAGTGCTGACAGGGCAAGTTCAGTGGGCAAGCAACTTGTGTAGGCACACAGAGCCCTGTACTCAACCCTAAACATGGTTTAACACTGTGCTGTCACCATCTTGAAATTCTTAACATTCAAACAAGGAGCCCCATATTCTTGTCTTTCACAAAGCCCCATAAATTATGTAGACTCTCCTGGTGCCAGGTCTGGAGTTAGCCTATGGGTTCAAATCCCTGATCTATCATTTTTAGATGTATGAACTAAGACATAACATCTAATAACTTTTAGACTTGTTTTCTTGTCTGTAAACAGGATTTTAAAAGAGTGTTGTGAAGATTAAGGAAATAATATATGGAAAAATATAGCATTGTACTATACATGCATACAGTCATTGCTCAGTATCCATGGGGGATTAATCCTAGGACACCCTCAAGCGCCAAAATCCATGGATGCTCAAGTCCCTTATATAAAATAGAGTAGTGTTTACATATAAGCTATATACTATCCTCCCATGTACTTGCAATTATCTCTAGATTACTTATAATACCAAATACAATGTAAATGTTATGTAATATTCATTATACTGTATTTTTTAATTTGTTGGGTTTTTTAAAAGTTTACTGGGGGGCCTGAGAGCCTAAAAAAATTTGTATCATTTTTCATTGTTGCATTTTTTATTGTTGGGGAAGTTTTTTTGTTGTAGTTTTCAATGCATGGCTGGTTGAATCCATGGATGTGGAACCCATGGATACAAAGGACCAACTTTAGTTATAAGTGATAACTATTATTTGTTCTCAATAATAATAAAAGGAGGATGTAATAGCTATCTATTGCTGTGTAACAAATTACCCCAAAACTCGGTGGGTTAAAACAACAACATTTATTATCTCCTGGGTTTTGTGGGTCAGAAATGCCAGTGCAGTTTACCTGGATCCTCTGGCTCAAAGCCTGTCACCAGACGGCAATCAAGGTGTCAGCCAAGGCTACAATCATCTTAAGCTTTAATTGCAGAAGAATCTGGTGACAAGCACATGCATGTGGCTGTTGGCAGGATTCCTAATGGGCTGTTGGAATGAGGGCCTCTGTTCCTTACTGGCAGCTGGCTGAAAGTTCCTTGCTATGTAGCTCTCTCCTTAGGAAAATTCACAATATGGCAGCTTGCTGGCAAAAGAACAAGCAAGTAAGAAGAGCCAGGGAGAGAGATTGAATCAGACAGAAGTCAAAGTCTTTATGAACCTAATATGAAAAGTGGCATAGCATTGTTTTTGCCATATTTGATTCATTAAAAGCAAGCAACTAGATCCATCTCACACTCAAGAAGAGGAGATTACACAAGATCACTGTTATAAACTGAACAGAACCATCCTAAATCTTATCTGTTAAAGTTCTAACCCCCAGTACCTCACAATGTGACTATATTTGAAGATAAGGTCTTAAAAAGAGTAATAGGGCTAATGAATTTATATGGGTGTGCCTAGCTCCAATATGACTGGTGCCCTTATAAGAAGGGGAAGGGGCTGGGCACAATGGCTCATATCCGTAATCCCATTTTGGGAGGCTGAAGCAGGAGGATAGCTTGAGCCCAGGAGGTTGAGGCTGCAGCAAGCCAGGATCGTGCCACTGCCCTTCAGCCTGGGCAACAGAGCAAGACCCTCCCTCAAAAAAAAAAAAAGGAAAGGATACCAAGGATGCATGTGCCATTGGAAAGGCCAGGCAAGGACACAGTGAGAGATGGCCACCTACAAGGCAGGGAAAGACACTTCAAGAGAAACTAAAACTCTCAACAGGTCTGGTTGGATTGGTTTGATCTTGGACTTCTAGCCTCCAGAACTGTGAGAAAATACATCTCTCATTTAAGCCACTCAGTCCGTAGTAATTTGTTGTAGCAGTGTTGACCAAAAGAGTCAAACTCTGTAAAATGTTTTAGGAGATTTATTCTGAGCCAAATATGAGTGACCATAGCCCGTGATACATATGCTGAGCTTCCTACAACTACAGCCTTTCAGATAAGTCTTATACTTTAAAAAAAGAAATTAAACGGCTGGGTGCAGTGGCTCATGCCTGTAATCCCAGCACTTCTGGGAGGCCAAAGCAGGTGGATCATGAGGTCAGGAGTTCAAAACCAGCCTGGCCAACACGGTGAAATCCTGTTTATACTAAAAATACAAAAATTAGCAGAGCATGGTGCAGTGTAATCACAGCTACTCAGAGGCTGAAGTAGAGAACTGCTTGAATCCCGGAGGCAGAGGTTGCAGTGGGCAGAGGTTGCAGTGAGCCGAGATCACACCACTGCTTTCCAGCTTGGGCAACTCTGTCTTAAAAAAAAAAAAAAAAAAAAAAAAAAAAATTAAACTAATAGTTCTATGGAGATCTTTTCCAAGAAAAATAACTCATAGGAGTTCTCTTCAAAACATTTAAAAATTCTAATAATCTACTCATCCACATCAACACTTTTAATTAGAGCCTCTGTTTACTTAAAAGGAAGTATGACAAAAAAAGAAATCAAAAGAAGAATAAGATCGAGTCAAGCATATATGTCAACTCTATCTCTCATTGACAAGTATGTCAATTGAAAAAATAGGCCAGGCATGGTAGCTCATGCCTGTAATCCCAGCACTTGGGGCGGCCGAGGTGGGCAGATTATAAGGTCAGAAGCTTGAGACCAGCCTGATCAATATGGTGAAACACTGTCTCTACTAAAAATACTAAAATTAGCCAAGCATGGTGGCACACACCTGTAATCCCAGCTACTCAGGAGGCTAAGGCAGGAGAAACACTTGAACCCAGGAGGCAGAGGTTGCGCTGAGCCAAGATCACATCGCTGCACTCCAGTCTGTGCAACAGAACAAGAATCTGTCTCAAAAAAAGAAAAAAGAAAGTTGTCTTGGACTTCCTATTCCAGCCATGACAGAGTAAGTGGTATTAGACTTAGCTTTCCTACCATAAGCTGGCCAAAATATATGAAACTATTTTCAGGGATTGGTCACCAGTTAAAACAGAGTTAATATCTTTGAAAGAAACCAAAGTGAGCTTCACATGCCCCCTGCTTGAGAAGCTGAGTCCAAGTGGAAAGTTGCATTTGCATAGGGCAGAGGAAAGACAGACTAGAATTTGAGCCTGCCACAGTGGCTAGGATTTGGAAGTCAGGCGCTGCAGAACAGGGAATCACACAGAAGAGGACTTCCTAGGCCACATGACCAGACTGTAGGGTAAGACACCCAGGGTCTAGCAGAGAATAGCTGCTGGGAGGCTGGAGAGCTAAATGGAAATCTCAGAGGCCACACAGTGCTGCGAATGTAAAGGAGTCCTAATCCAGCCAGGGTAAAGAGATATTGGTGAATTCCCAGACTTCCAGATAAGTCACAAAAAAAAAAAAAAAAAAAAAAAAAAAAAAGCCATGTCCTAAGAATATAAATTACCCTCTAGGAGTAAGGACTACACCCGAAGAGTAAGGTCGAAACTGAAGTAAGCCCACTATAACAAAGCCTAAATCCAGTTTTCATCAGAATTGAAGTTATCTGTCAATAATTTAATTGCCAGCCAGAACAAAATTCAACATTTTTTGGAGGGAGTTAACATAATCCAGAGTTTCTATAAAATATCATTCATAACATCTAGCATGTAAAATTCACCAGGCAAGAAATTGGTTAAAGTTATTAATAACCAGCCAGGCACAGTGGCTAATCCCTGTAATCCCGGTACTTTGGGAAGCTGAGATGAGAGCATTTCTTGGGGACAAGAGTTTGAGATCAGCCTGGGCAGCATAGCAAGTCCCTATCTTTACAAAAAGTAAAAAATTTAGCCAGGCATGGTGGCACACAACTGTAGTCCAGCTACCAAGGAGACTGAGGCAGGAGGATCGCTTGAGTTGGGAGTTCAAGGCTGCAGTGAGCTATGATTGTACCACTGTACTCTAGCCTGTAGGACAGAGCAAGACCCTATCTCTAAAAAAAATTTTTTTTTTAGTTTAAGTGACTAATAGCCAAGAGATGGAAGCAGGTAGAGATGATCTAGATAATGAAGTTAGCAAGAAAGATTTCAAAATAACTATAATTAATATGTTAAAGATAATAGGGGTAAAGATTGACAATGAGAATGAAAAGATGAAGTATAAAATCAGAGAATTAGAATCTTTTTTAAGAGAATGAAGTAGGCATTCAATAATTGTAAAATATTCAGATAAATATTCTTAATTATCAGAAAATAAGAATTTATCAGCTGGATTCACAGTGCAAAAGAAAACAAGATTAATTAATTTGAAGACAGGTCAAAGGAATATATCCAAACTCAAACACAGAGAGAAAAAATAACAGTCACCTTGAATATATTATTTGGGAGACACTCCCCTCATTCACTTCTCTTTTTCTTCTCCTTTCCCCTAGGCAACTTATTTTTTCTAATAAGAAAAAACAGGCGACAGTGGGATGTAAAATAATACGTGGCTGCGTACAGTGGCTCATGCCTGTAATCCTAACACTTTGGAAGGCCGAGGTGGGAGGATCCCTTGAGCCCAGGAATTCAGGACCAGCCTAGCAACATAGGGAAACTCCATCTCTTAAAAAAAGAAAAAGAAAAAAATGTAGCTGTGTGAAGTGGCATGAGAGGATCCCTTGAGCCTGGGCATTCCAGCCTAGGCAACAGAGACAGACTCTGCCCCAAAAATAAAATAAAAATCTAAAACAAAATATACCAAAGGAAAGCTTGGAAAAATATTTGCTCTAATCAAAGTCAAATGACAAACTGGAAAAATATCTACCATTCATATCACACATATAATTTCTGTAAAATAGAAAGGGATCTATAGGCTGGGTGTAGTGGCTCACACATGTAATCCCAGCACTTTGGGAGGCTGAAGCAGGAGGATTGCCTGAGCCCTGCAGTTCAAGATCAGCCTGGGAAACATGGTGAGACCCCCATCTCTATTACTTAAAAAATAAATAATAGGCCAGGCACAGTGGTTCACACCTATAATCCCAGCACTTTGAGAGGCCAAGGAGGGTGGATCATGAGGTTAAGAGATCAAGACCATTCTGGCCAACACGGTGAAACCCCGCCTCTACTAAAAATACAAAAAAATTAGCCAGGCATGGTGGCACATGCATGTGGTTCTCAGGAGGCTGAGGCAGAAGAATCATTTGAACCCAGGAGGTGGAGGTTGCAGTGAGCCGAGATTGTGCCACTGCACTCCAGCCTAGTGACAGAGCAAGATTCCGTCTCAAAAATAAATAAATAAAATAAATAAATAAATAATAGAACCTATAAATTGATATGGAAAAGGCCAACATACCAACAGAAAATGCGCTAAAAGGCCGGGCGCAGTGGCTCAAGCCTGTAATCCCAGCACTTTGGGAGGCCGAGGCGGGTGGATCACGAGGTCAAGAGATCAAGACCATCCTGGTCACCACGGTGAAACCCCGTCTCTACTAAAAATACAAAAAATTAGCTGGGCATGGTGGTGCGTGCCTGTAATCCCAGCTACTCAGGAGGCTGAGGCAGGAGAATTGCCTGAACCCAGGAGGCGGAGGTTGCGGTGAGCCGAGATCGCGCCATTGCACTCCAGCCTGGGTAACAAGAGCGAAACTCCGTCTCAAAAAAAAAAAAAAGAAAAGAAAATGCGCTAAAGGAAACACAATGCTTCCTAAATATGAAAACATTCTCCATCTCACTCAAAGAAAAATGGTAATTAAAACTATAAGACGCCATATTTCATCTGTTTGGAAAGACCATTATGTTTGATAACACATGAGTCAGCAAAGGTATGGGCAAAAGGGGCTCTCAGAATTTTCAGAGATCTACACTCCCAAACACATATCACTGCCATTCCTAGAGTCTGGCCTTTCTCCTCCTGATACAAGACAGCTATCATCCAGTCATTTCATATCCATTTCAGAAAACATACTTCCTTTTCAGGAAGACTTCCCTGAAGTACCATGCAACACTTCTGCTTACATCTCAATTATCAAATATTAGTCATAGAGCCATATCTAACAGCAAGTCTGGGAATCCTGTAGTTTGGTTGCCATATAACCAGCTAAAAGTGACACCTTCCGGCCAAGTGCGGTGACTCATGCCTGTAATCCCAGCATTTTGGGAGGCCAAGGCAGGCAGATCATGAGGTCAGGAGTTTGAGAAGACAACCTGGGCAACATGGTGAAACCTGGTCTCTACTAAAAATACAAAAATTAGCTGGGCATGGTGGCAGGTCCCTGTAATCCCAGGCGGAAGAACTGGTTGAACCGGGGAGGCGGAGGTTGCAGTGAGCCAAGACCAGGCCATTGTACTCCAGCCTGGATGACAGAGTGAGACACTGTCTCAAAAAAAGAAGAGACACTTTGCAAGAGAGCAACGGAAATGGATTTTTGTTAGGCAATTAACATTCTCTGCCATGTCTACTTCTTTGATAGCCAAATATTGATCACACTTTCTCATATACAGAACACAGTGAATCTTTCCCAGGGATACAGTTCTCAAATTTCATCCAGATTCTGCATCCAGGTCAAAGTTCAGGAACCCTGGGAAATGTGTACCTTCCACCTGGTCCAGACAGCACCTCATGGTCCAGCAATCAAAAAACTTAAAAGTGAGGCTGGGCATGGTGGCTCACGTCTGTAATCCCAGCACTTTGGGAGGCCAAGGCGGGCAGATCACCTGAGGTCAGGAGTTCAAGACCAGCTTGACCAACATGGAGAAACTCCGTCTCTACTAAAAATACAAAACATTAGCCAGGCATAGTGGCACATGCCTCTAATCCCGCTACCTGGGAGACTGAGGCAGGAGAATCACTTGAACCCAGGAGGTGGAGGTTGCAGTGAGCTGAGATCGTACCATTGTACTCCAGCCTGGGCAACAAGGATGTAACTTTGTCTCAAAAAAAAAAAAAAAAAAAAGAGTTTACTGCCCCCATCCTACCCAACATAGAAAGGTGGAGTAGAAGCAAGATTAAAACACTGAAACTGCCAATCAGGAAACAGGAGAAAGGAAAGCTTGCCATGGTCACTGACCTCGAGTAATATTAAATCTCATGGGGAAGGAAGAGTAATATCTGGGCCTTCAGTTGTGCTCTCTGGGAAACTCCATCAATGGCTTCCATTTTTGCTCTCTTTGCTCTCTGAGGTTGTTTCTTGTCCACTATTTTCTGTTGCCTCATCTTAAGTAGGCATTAGGGAACATCAGGGAGCTGCTGACATTCTGTAGCTCACTCTTTATTAGAGGTTGTATTAGTTCATTTTCAGGCTGCGATAAAGACATACCCCAGACTGGGCAATTTACAAAAGAAAGAGATTTAATTGAACTTATACTTCCCTGTGGCTGGGGAAGCCTCACAATCAAGGTGGAAGGCAAAGGGAAAAATGTCATGTCTTACATGAATGACGGCAGGCAAAAAGAGAGCTTGTAGAGAGAAACTCCCATTTTTAAAACCATCAGAACTCGTGAGACTCATTCACTATTATGAGAATAGCAAACGAAAGACCAGCCCCCATAATTCAATTACCTCTCACTGGGTTCCTCCCATGACACATGGGAATTGTGGGAGTTAAAATTCAAGATGAGATTTGGGTGGGGACAGAGCCAAACCATGTCATTCCACCCCAGGCCCATCCCAAATCTCATGTCCTCATATTTCAAAACCAATCACACCTTCCCAATAGTCCCCCAAAGTCTTAACTCACTTCAGCATTAACTCAAAAGTCCACAATCCAAAGTCTCATCTGAGACAAGGCAATTCCCTTCCACCTATGAGCCTGTAAAATGAAAAGCAAGTTAGTTACTTCCTAGATATAATGGGGGTACAGGCATTGGGTAAATACAGCCATTCCAAATGGGAGACATTGGCCAGAACAAAGGGGCTACAGGCCCCACCCAAGTCCAAAATCCAGTGGGGTAGTCAAATCTTAAAGCTCCAAAATGATCTCCTTTGACTCCAAGTCTCCAGGCCATGCTGTTGCAAGAGGTGTGTTCCCATGGTCTTGAGTAGCTCCGCCTCTGTAGTTTTGCAAGATACAGCCTCCCTCCTGGCTGCTTTCATGGACTGGCATTGAGTGTCTGTTGCTTTTCCAGGTATGTGGTACAAGCTGTTGGTGGATCTATCGTTCTGGGATTTGGAGGATGGTGGCCCTCTTGTCACAGTTCCACTAGGTGATGCCCCAGTAGGGATGCTGTGTGGGGGTTCTCACCCCACATTTCCCTTCTGCACTGCCCTAGCAGAAGTTCTCCATGAGGGCCCTGCCCCTACAGCAAACTTCTGCCTGGTCATCCAGGCATTTCCATACATCTTCTGAAATCTAGGCAGAGGTTCCCAAATCTCAATTCTTAACTTCTGTGCACTCATAGGCTCATGGAAGCTGCCAATGCTTGATGCTTCCACCCTCTGAAGCCAAAGCCCAAGCTCTATGTTGGTGCCTTTCAGCCATGGCTGGAGCAGCTGGGACACAGGGCATCATGTCCCTTCTCTGCACACAGCACAAGGACCCTGAGCCCAGCCCATGAAACCGCTTTTTCCTCCTAGGCCTCTGGGCCTGTGATGGGAGGGGCTGCAGCAAAGGTCTCTGACATGACCTGGAGACATTTTCCCCATTGTCTTGGTGATTAATATTTGCTCCTCGTTACTTATGTAAATTTCTGCAGCCAGCTTGAATTTCTCCTCAGAAAATGGGATTTTCTTTTCTATTGCCTTGTCAGGCTACAAATTTTTTGAATTTTTATTCTCTGTTTCTCTTTTAAAACTGAATGCTTTTAACAGCACCCAAATCACCTCTTGAATTCTTTGCTGCTTAGAAATTTTTTCCACCAGATACCCTAAATCATCTCTCTCAAGTTCAAAGTTCCACATATTTCTAGGGCAGGGGCAAAATACCACCAGTCTGTTTGCTAAAACATAACAAGAGTTGCCTTTGCTCCAGTTCCCAAAAAGTTTCTCATTTCCCTCTGAGACAATCTCAGCCTGGACTTTATTGTCCATATCATTATCAGCATTTTAGTTTGAACCATTTAACAAGTCTCTAGGAACTCCCACACTTTCCCACATTTTCCTGTCTTCTTCTGAGTCCTCCAAATTGTTCCAGCCTCTGCCTGTTATCCATTTACAAAGTCAATCCCACATTTTGGGGTATTTTTTCAGCAGTGCCCCACTCTACTGGTACCAATTGACTGTATTAGTCAATTTTTATGCAATTGATGAAGATGTATCTGAGACTGGGCAATTTAGAGAAGCCTCATAACCATGGTGGAAGGCAAGGAGCAAGTCACATCTTACATGAATGGCAGCAGACAAAAAGAGAGCCTGTGAGCGAGATGCAGTGGCTCACACATGTAGTCCCAGCACTTTGGGAGGCTGAGGTAGTTAGGAGTTTGAGACCAGCCTGGCCAACATGGTGAAGCCCCATTTCTACTAAAAATACAACAAATTAGCTGGGCATGGTGGTGCACACCTGTAATTCCAGCTACTTGGAGGCTGAGGCAGGAGAATTGCTTGAACTCAGAGGTAGAAGTTGCAGTGAGCTGAGATGGTGCCACTGCACTCCAGCCTGGGTGACAGGGCACAACTCTGCCTCAAAAAGAAAAAAAGAAAGGGAGAGCTTGTGTAGGGAAAC
The DNA here is from genome assembly GCF_009761245.1 of Sapajus apella. Taxonomy (NCBI): domain Eukaryota; kingdom Metazoa; phylum Chordata; class Mammalia; order Primates; family Cebidae; genus Sapajus; species Sapajus apella. Next base: position 14,404,074 of record NW_022436959.1, on the reverse strand, counting down.
TTCCATTTTTAAAACTATCAAATCTCAGGAGACTCACTCACTATCATGAAAACAGCACATGAAAGACCCACCCACAGAATTCAACCACCTCCCACTGGGTTCTTCCCACGACATGTGTGAATTATGGGAGTTACAATTCAAGATGAGATTTGGGTGGGCATACAGCCAAACCATATCAAAGGTGCAAGTCTAAGTTTTCTCAAGAACAACTGTTTTTTTTTACCCCCACCCTGTTTCCATGCCCATCTTTTTATTTTCTCATTTGGGCTATCCTTGATGCAGGAGGAAAAAGAAGAAAAAGTGCTTCTGCGCCTTTTTTTCAGTTTTGAGTAAAACTCTAAGATTATTATTTACCTTTTAATATTCTTGTAACTTTGCCTCTGGCAGGAAAGGAGTGCATCAGCTAAAATTTTCCATATTAGTTTACCTATGTCAACATCAAAGTTTTTAATACTTAACTTAAAAATCCCCCTGGACTGTTCAGCAGAGAAAAACCAAAATCACATATTTGTTGAGTGTCTACCATATATGGTACACTAAGGACATCAGATTCAAGAATATCCTGGTTCCCATCTTGGTGTGGTGGTTACAGGGTATACACAATTGGCAACACTCAAGAAATTGCATGTGTACTTAAGATCTGTTCACTGTGGCTGGGCACAATGGTTCACGCCTGTAATCCCAGCATTTTGGGAGGCTGAGGGGGGTGGAAAACCTGAGGTCAGGAATTTGAGATCAGCCTGACCAACATGGTGAAACCCATCTCTACTAAAAATACAAAAATTAGTTGGGCATGGTGGTGCATGCCTGTAAGCCCAGCTACTAGGGAGGCTGAGGGAGGAGAATCACTTGAACCCAGGAGGCGGAGGTTGCAATGAGCTGAGATGATGGTATTGCACTTCAGCCTAAGCAACAGAGAGACTCCATCTCAAAAAAAAAAAAAAAAAAAAAAAAACTATTCATTGTTTTGCACGTAAAAGACACAATAAAAATGTAGGCTATTTAAGGAAAGACAAAAAAATGTTTAATGTTTACTAATATTAACACATTAATTTCAAAGAAGTTAAATTTATGGCCAGGCACAGTGGCTCAGACCTGTAATCCCAACACGTTGGGAGACTGAAGTAGGTAGATCTCTTAGACAAGTAGTTCAAGACCACCCTGGGCAACACAGTGAAACTAGGTCTTTTCAAAAAATACAAAAAATTAGCTTGGCCTGGTAGCATACCCAGGATGCTTAGGTGGATGGATCACCTGAGCCCAGGAGGTTGAGGCTGCACTGAGCCATGTTTGTGCCACCTCATTCCAGCCTGGGTGACAGAGTGAGACCCTGTCTTCAAAAAAAAAAAAGAGAGAGAGAGAGAAAAGTTAAATTTATGATATGAATTTGACTATTCTATTTGTATAATATAACACACTGGATATTGGGTAAAGTACATGGGCCCTCTCTATAGAACTTGAAAATTTGTTTTTGCAATTGTCTGTACACCATTTCTCTAAGGTCTTTTAGGCTGACTGACTGCTCCAAGGACGCCATGTTAACCTCTGTGACCTGCACGGACACTCCAGATGAGTTCCTGGAAAATCTGAAGTACCTGGAAGACCATGAAAAGGGGAAGAAATGATCAACTCCTGTGGAGTCTATTTAACTTTGAGACATTCTCTATTGTTCCTTATTCCTGCCCCAATTGATAAGGCTATTGGACTTTGTAATTGACCTTGCCAACCTCGTGACTCCAGACCCTACGACCCCCTCCCAGCTTGCAAAAAACCACCCTAAACTCTAACTCCTATAACTTTCCACTGCCTTCCCCACAACCTATAAAATCAACTCCTGTCCCACCCCTTTTGCTGACTCTTTTCGGACTCAGCCCGCCCACACCCATGTGAATAAACAGCCATGTTGCTCACACAAAGCCTGTTTGGGGGAGGGGGGCCTCTTCATTCAGAGCTCATGTTTTAACATTTGGTGCCAAAACGCGGGACAGGGGTTCTTCTTTGGGGAGTCCGGCCCCCTGTCGCTGCTCCATCTCTGGGAAGAGACCCACCTGAGACCTCAACACATCAGACCAGACCAGCAGCACATGCTTAGCGTGCCAGACAGCTCTCCTGCCACCTTCAGATGAAGTAAGCAGTCTCCTCCTCTTTCTCTCTGTTTTCCTTTAGAGAAGGGGAGACAAGTCTCTCCCCACAACACTTTTCCTTCAAAGAAGAGGAGACAAGTCTCTTTCTCTCTCCTTTCCTTTAAATCTTTCTCCTTCTAGTAGAGACAAAGGAGACACTCTTTATCTGTGTAGAACCAGAGAAGACAAGTCTCTCCCTCTGGCTCAAAAACTCTGACATCAGTCATGGACTTGGGAAGACAGTCTTCCCTTGGTGTCTGGTCAATTGCGGGGATGCCTGCCTTGACCACTCACCCACATTACAGCACAGGAATCAGTAAGGGACGCCTACTGCAAACCCTGGTAGCTGCTGGCTCCTTCTCCTAGTCTCAACTCTACTCATTTCCTTAAAACTTATCTCCTTCACCAGGGGCAGTATTCCACCCTCTATTCCCCTGTCTTCTCCTCTAGCCCGAATCCTAAAAAGTCTAAAACCTCTTCAACTGTCATCTAGTCTGAAACCTAACCATCTCTGTAACATGACCTCAATTCAAATGGCCAGAAAACGGCACTTCCAATTTTTCTATTCTTCGAGATCTAAACAATTTTTTGTCAACAAATGAGCAAATGGTCTAAGGTGCCAGACATCCAGGCATTTTTTTTTTACACTCTAATCCCTCCCTAATCTCTGCTCCTTCTCTCCCTTCTGTCCACTCCCCTGCCTCTGCCAGTAGCCCAGAATCCTCCTTGTCCACCGACCTTTCCGACCTTTCTCCTCCCTGCCTATCTGAACCAGGCCCAATCCATGCCCAAACACCCTTCCAGAGCCTCCCTCCTTTTCCTCTGTCCACAACCCACCTCCTTATGACCCCCCTGTCACCTTCCCACCTCACACCCAAACTGTATGACTAAACTCATACAGTTTAGTCCCGTGGCTAACTCCTCCACCCCTGCCCAACAATTCCCCCTTCAAGAGGTGGCTGGAGCCAAAGGCACAGTTAGGGTGCCCATTCCTTTCCCTTTATCCAACCTTTTCCAAATCAGCCAACCATTAGGCTCCCTTTCATCAGATCCTCCAATACTCAGCCCAGTTATGTAATCTCACCTGGAGTAACTTAAATGTCATCATTACTTCTATTCTCACCCCTGAAGAACATTTATCACCCTATCAGCCCCTAACATTAAAAAGCTACAGAAATTAAAATCTGGCCCTCAAACCTCACAACAGGAATTAATCAATAATTGATTAATTCAATTATTGAACACCTTCAAGGTGTTCAATAGCAGTGGCAGCACATCTCAGAACTACAGATGTTTGCCTCTGCCCTAAGACAAACCCCAGACGCACCACCGGCTCACAGAGACTTCAAACTGCCCAGACTGCAGCAACCAGCCGCCCCTCCTGGACCTTACTTAAAGTGTCAGAAACCTGGCCACCGGGCCAAGGAATGCCCATAGCCTGGGATTCCTCCTAAACCCTGCCTCGTCTGTGCGGGCCCCCACTGGAATTGGTACTGTCCAACTCACATTGCTGCTCTTCAGCTTGGCGGCTGAAGACTGACGTTGCCCAAACATCTCAGAGGCCCCCTGGACCACAACAGATGCCAAGCTTCAGGTAACTCTTACGGTGGACGGTAAGTCCATCCCCTTCTTAATCAACACAGGGCCACCCACCCCATGCTGCCTTCTTTTCAGGGAACTGTCTCCTTGGCCTCATAACTATTGTGGGAATTGATGGCAGGGGCTCCAGGCCTCTCAAAACTCCCCGAGTCTGGTGTCAATTAAGCCAGCACTCCTTTGCGCATTCTTTCCTAATCATCCCCACTTCTCCTGTTAGTCTGAGATAGGCTAGCAATATCGTCTGCCTCCTTAACTATTCCTGGGCTACAGCCACACCTCATTGCCGCCCTCCTCCCTGAACCTGTACCTCCCTCAGTAGCTCCCCTTATGTCCCCAACCTTAACCCTAGGGTGCAGGACACCACCTCCTCATACTTGCTTACTACAACATGGCCTTTCAGTTCCCACTCTCTAAGACCTCCGCCTCATAAATCAGATTGTGCTTCCCATCCGCCTTGTTGAACCAAACCCCTATACCCTCCTATCTTCCATACCCCCTTCCACAACTCACTATTACCTCAAAAATGCTTTTTCCTAAAGCCCAAATGTATTCCCCATCTGTTATAATTCTTTGCCAACATACATGCACTCTCCCTGCCAACCATATCCAGTTAATTTCCCAAACCCCAACCCCATCTGTTAAACAACAGCTTCTATCCTTCCTAGGCGTTGTAGGATACTTTCACCTCTGGATACAGGTTTTGCCCCCATAACCAAACCACTTTATGAACTTACAAAAGGAAACTTAGCTGACCCCACAGACCAAAAACCCGTCCCCCATTCTTCCTTTCGTTCGCTAAAGAAGACCTTAGAAACAGCCCCTACACTAGCGCTCCCCAACTCCTCCCAACCCTTCTCCTTTCACACGGCAAAAGTAAAAGCGGTGCTGTCAGGGTTCCTACACAAGAGCCAGGCCCATGACCACTCGCCTTCTTGTCTAAACAGTTCAACCTCACAATCCTAGGCTGACCGTCATGTTTATGTGCCGCGGCTACTGTAGCTGTAATGCTCCTAGAATCCCTTAAAATTACAAGCTATGCTCCACTTACTCTCCACAGCTCACACAACCTCCAAAGTTTAGTTTCTTCTTCATACTGTACACCCTTACTTCAGCCCCTTGCCTTCTCCAGCTTTATGCACTCTTTATCAGCCCCCCCAGTTACCGTTGCCCCTGGTCCAGACTTCAACCAGCCTCTCACTTAATGCCTGACACAAACCCTGAACCCCATGACTGTACCTGCCTAATCCACATGGCCTCCTCCCCATTTGCTCATATTTCTCTTTCCTATTCCAGACCCAGACATGGTTTACTGCTGGCAGTTCCTCCAAGCCCAGTCAGTTGGCATTGGCCAAAGCTGGCTATGCTGTTGTATCCCACTCATCTATTATTGAGGCTGCCACACTCTCCCTCCTCCACCACTTTTCAGCAAGCTGAACTGATTGCCTTAACCCATGCTCTTACTCTTGCCAAAGGACTACATGTTAATGTCTATACTGACTCTAACTATGCCTCCCACATCCTATACCACCATGCCGCCATATGGGCAGAAAGAGGTTTTCTCACCACACAGGAGTCCACCATTATCAATTCCTCCTTAATAAAGGCCCTCCTTAAGGCTGCACTCCTCCCAGCCAAGGCCAGAGTTATCCACAGCAGAGAACTCAGGATTCGAGCCACTCCTAAAGAACCCACAGAGAATAGTCCCTTTGAACTCCTATATGGCTGTACCTTTCTGCTTGGGCCTAACCTTATTCCAGACACCAGTCCTCTTGGTGACTATATTCCAGTCCTCCAACAAGCCAGACATGAAATCTGCCAGGCTGCTAATCTACTCGTACCCACTCCAGATACCCAGCCATATGAAAACACCTTAGCCAGAAGGTCCATCAGTCCTAGTTAGACCAAGCCTAACCCCTTGGTCTCTGCAACGTTGGTGGACAGGACCCTACCTGGTTGTCTATAGCACCCCAACCGCTGTCCATCTAAAAGACCCTCCTCAGTGGATCCATCATTCCAGGATAAAGCTGTGTCCATCAGACAATTGGCCTGACTCCTCTGCCTCCTCCTGGAAGTTGCAATTACTCTTCCCAACTTCTCTTAAACTCACCAGTATCCCCAAAGTGAGAGTAACCCTATATAAACTTAACATACCTTTTACTTTCATTAGGCATCTTTTCCCTAATACCACTATTTAACACAGTTGCCCCTACTACTTCAACCACACCTCAGAAATTCTCTGTTTCTATTACTTTCTGTCTAACTGTGCTCAAATTCACTGCATTCATTTACGTTTACATACCCTGCTTTTGTTTAAGTTGCCGGTCTACAGTTTTCCTACAGGAATTACAGCTGATATTTCATGGTTTTACCTTCAGGCTGCCACCCTTAATTCTCTCCTAGAGTGGATAGATAATCTTCAGTGGCAGGGAACTCTCCAGTTCTTCCACCCCGATAAAGTCCTCTTCTTTTCTTCTATACTCGCTCTTAATCTCGCTCCCACTCTTCTGCTACCCCCTACCTCTCCCTGATTACCTCCAACATACCATAATCCTAACCCACTCTCTCCTAGCCAACTCAAACCCTTCCTTAGCCAGAGATTGCTGGCTTATTGCATTTCCCTCTCCTCATCCCACTACAGTACCACTCCAGCCCTACTGACCGACTGGAGGAATTCTCCCATTTCTCTACACCTCCAGATTTCCTTTAACACCCTCTACCTGTACCCCCCAGAACTCCTCTACCTCCTACACAGAGTCAGCAGAGACACCCCAGATATCTCATCCCAACAGGCTGCTGCTCTTCTATGCACCTGCCTACATAATCTTTGCCTACGTAATCTTTCCCCCTATGTCAACTCAACACCCATCCACCCCCACCTCCCACTCCCCCACCTCCATTCTCAGACCACTAACCACACAGCTATTCCTATCGCTACTCCCTTACGTATTTCCTGACAATCACCAACTGGAATCCCCCTAGGAAATCTCCTGCCCTCTTTGTGTTCCTTTACACTTCACCTCAAGAGCCCTGTGACCCACGCTAACCAAAAAATAGGAGCATACAAACTGCAAATTACAGAGAAGTCCTCCCTTATTACCAGCAGCCTTAAAATGTCAATAGCAGGTTTTCCCTAGGTAGGCATTTACCCTGTTTCTCACTTTACCCTTGGCTACCCTCCCCTTGCTCCTCAGACTCTCCTCCAGACCCCTCTTCCTGTCTAGATACCACAGGCTTTCTCATACACCATGAAAACAAGAACTCTCCCTCCACACAATTACCCTACCAAAACCCGCTACCACCTTTAATAGCTGAAGCCCTTGCTGGTTCCCTTGGCATTTGGGTCCAAAGCCCCAGCCCCCCTAGAACATTTTCTCATCTTTTCAGTTTACACTTCCAGTTCTGTCTAAGCCAAGGACTTTTCTTCCTCTGTGGTTCCTCTTCTTACATCTGCCTTCCTACCAACTGGACAGGCACTTGTACCCTAGTTTCCCTTATTCCCAAAATTCAGTTTGCCAATGGAGTAGAAATCTTTCCTGTTCCCCTTGTGGTCCCAGCACGACACAAACGGGTCATTGCATTGATCCCTTACTTGTAGGGTTAGGAATTACTACTGCACTCGGCACAGGCATAGCAGGCCCCAACTTCCATCATCACCTCCCGCAGCCTCTCTAATGATTTCTCTGCTAGCAGTGCAGAATTAATCACTATCCCTTCTTCAAGCTCAAGTAAATTCCCTAGCTGCAGCTGTCCTCCAAAACTGCAGAGGTCTTGATTTACTGACTGCTGAAAAAGGAGGTCTTTGCCTATTCCTAAATGAAAAATGTTGTTTTTCTGTGAACCAGTCTGGCCTCGTATATGATGTCATCAATAAAATAAAAGAGCCCAATAGCTCGCTAATCAGGCAAATGGTTATTCTGGACCTAACTGGACTGGCTGGACACTAACTGGATGTCTTGGCTTCTTCCAATCCTTAGCCCTCTGATACCTTTCTCCTTCTCTTATTTGGATCCTGTGTATTCCGATTAATCTCTCAATTCCTACAAAATCATATACAAGTCATAACCAATCAGTCAATACAACAAATACTCCTTTTAACAACCCCACAATGTCACCCCTTGTTCTGAGATCTCCCAGCAGTTTAAATTCCCATGCTGCCCCCAATCCCACTCGAAGAAGCCCTGAGAACATTGCCTCATCATCCCTTTGTACCGGCCTTCCTGATATTCCACTGCCTTCCACTCTTCATTTCTTTTTCCTTTATATTACTAATGTAAAAAGACAGGAATGTAAGGTCTTTTAGGGTGACTGATGGCACCATGGATGCCATGTTAACCTCTGTGATCTGCACATACACTCCAGATGAGTTCCTGGAAAATGTGAAATACCTGGAACACCATGAAAAGGGGAAGAAATGATCAACCCCTGTGGAGCCTACTTAATTTTGAGACATTCTCTATTGTTCCTTATTCCCACCCCAATTGATAAGGCCATTGGAGTTTGTAATTGACCTTGGTCAACTTCATGACTCCAGACCCTATGACCCCCTCCCAGCTTGCAAACCTACAACACCCCCCCCGGCCAGTTCGCAAAAGAACTGCCCTAAACTGTAACTCCTGTAACTTTCCACTCTCCACCCAAACCTATAAAACCAACTCCTATCCCACCGCCCTTCACTGACTCTCTTTTTTTACTCAGCCGGCCCGCACACAGGTGAATAAACAACCATGTTGCTCACACAAAGCCTGTTTGGGGGATCTCTTCATTCAGAATGAGCATTTTAACAATTTCATCCACTTATAAAATTTTTTTTTGAGACTGAGTCTTGCTCTGTCACCCAGGCTGGAGTGCAGTGGCATAAACTTGGCTCACTGCAACCTCTGCCTCCCAGGTTCAAGCAATTTTTCTGTCTCAGTCTCCTGAGTAGCTGGGATTATAGGTGCCCAACACCACACACGGCAAATTTTGTATTTTTTTAAAGACAGCGTTTCACCATGTTGGCCAGGCTGGTCTCAAACTCCTCAGCTCAAGCAGTTCCACCCACCTCACCCTCCTAAAGTGCTGGGATTACAGGCCTGAGCCATTGCACCCAGCCTTCATCCATTGTGTAAATTATTTTGAAAAATAGCACATACCAGTAATAGGATCATAAGCAACTAGTTAGCAGATCTGGCCCCAAATCTGTTTTCCCTGTGCTTTGGGGAAAATTACCCACAGCTGTTTCATTTGCAAAATAGAGATAATGCCCTCGGTCACAGGGTTGTTGTGGGGACTAAATGAATAAACTGCCAAGTCACAGTAAACATTCTCTCTCCGAAATCACTTCCTCCCAGCATCCTTTGATGTCAAGTCCTTGGCCAGGACTGCAATTACCCACTATGACTAACATAAAGAAAAAGATTGGCCCCTTATGATTCGTATTATGCCAGTATCCAGTTCACAGATGTTGGGTGCCAGCCCCAACCCCGTACATGGGTGCCCTTACTCCTGGTGGTGATGAGGGATTGAGAAAAGGAAATCAGGCAAAGACACAAGAGTAGAATTTACAGCATGGGTCCAGGGGACCAATGCAAGTGTGGGAACTGCGTTGGCCCCAAGTTCCAGGCTCCAAACACTTTTATTATGAGCATAATCTAATTGATCCTATGGGCGTGTAAGGAGAGGGTGAAGGGGTAGGTAAGATGAGGAGGAAAGCACTTGAGATCCTTCTAAGACATGCTAAACTAGCACTCTGAGTTTATTACTGATTGTTATCAGGGGCAGCTGCATCAGAATCATATGGTGGATGAGGAGCCACCCAGGCTGACCACATACATCAAGGGGCTTTTCTCTACCAAGCATTGAGGACACAGAGCAATTGAAATCACTCCATATTCCAAGAACCTAGGCAGAGCCTGAGGCCTTCCGTGATCTCTGCCCTGCAAGGCTTTTCTCCTCCTTGCAAGCTCCCATCTGCAAAGACCCTCCCAGATCTTGTCAGCAGAGGTCGCCTCCCTTCTCAGAGATCTCCGAGGCCCTCATGCAGTCTCCAAGTTGAGAAGGCATTTGTGGGAACAGAGCGGTATTCCCTGCTCTGCAGCCACCCAGAGGTGTTCCACAGTATTACTATGCTCTTGCATGGTCTTTACCTTAGGCCTCCTGTTGCCACTTGATTTCTAATTAACTGCACCAATAATATGGTTTAGCTAGAATTAACATATGTCACCCCCTGGCAATCTTGACCCACAACAAAGCATTTTATACTTGACATATATAATTCTACAATTGATTCATGCATTTTCAGAGAACACCTACCATGTGCCAGGACTTGTGTTAGGCTCTAAAATTACAGCAGAAGACACTGTCCTGTATTTATAGTGCTTACATTCTACAGGCAGGAAAGAAGAAAAAAAAAGATATGTATGTGTATATACGTATATATGTGTGTGTGTATATATATACATATACATACATATATATTAAAATATAACTTTACATATATATAGAAGGTGGGTAAAACTTCTTTGAAGAAAAAGCGTGATTAAAAGAATGATGGTGAGGCAATGATAGAGACATGAGACAACCAAGGGTGCCTGGCAAAACTGCACCTTCAAGCCTAAAACAGCCTGAAGGCTAAGGGACTGGGCCACTGGTCCCAAATAAAACCCCCAAACCTGCGGGAGAACTGCCCCTGTTTGCCCACCCTTTCCTGACTGGTTCTTTCTGAATAATGCACACTGGGGAAATGGGATAGAGCCATGGGTAGTTCACACCTTATGAGGAGGAAGGAGGCTGGTCTTTTCAAACCTTGGGTGTGCTGGGCTGGTATTCAACCTCGGAGGTGGGAGCCTGTTGGCAGGATGCCCTCTCACTTTGCTGAGTTTTTTTTTCTTTATTTCCTTTTTGCCCAAGAATTCAGCCCTCCTCACCCTTCAATGTGTCCATGTGCCTAATTTCTCCTGGTCATGACACAAACAAACCAGGATTTAGCTAAACTAAGGAGCAAAAATTCTCCATCACTTTGGTGGCCCATGTGGGGATCAAGGAAGGGTGAGTAAGATGTGAACAAAAAAACTTTTTCCCATTTGTTTCTAAGCCTTTTTGTCCTTGGACTTCTGAGGGTAGAGGAAACTGCACACCACCCCACCCCAATAGTCCCAGGCATGCATGAGATGGATGAGCAAATGGCAGCTTCCTATCCCCTTTCCGTCCCAGCAGGGGCTGGGGCACATGGCCCAAGGGTGCCAGGAGGCAGACTGACTGGGATTTCCTACATACATCCACAGTCTTCCCCTCCCCTGGCCAGGGGAAGACAGCAATTAAGTTAGGGGAAGACAGCAATTAAGTTAGTCTCCCTGTTGGAAGAACCTATCTGCATAAGAATAAGAGGTTCTTCACACATCTTTTTCTTTTCTCCACCCTGTCAGCAGTTAACGCAGCCCAGTATTTAGGCTGTTTTATTTGTTCTTTTTGCCAGTCAGGAGTTAACTTCAATGTGAGAGGCTTTTTTTCTTTTTAGAAGATATTTTACTAGGTCAAGCCCCTAACACTTTATATTCTCTGTAAAGTTTAAATTATGCAAAAGGATTTTTGAGGTTGGTCTTAAGCTATAGCCAATCTGGTGTGCTTTGTATGTCTTTCTGTATGGTCAGTAGCAAACTTCGTGGCAGACCTCCATCCTTAGAAGTGTGAACGCTAAACACACGTGGCAATGCTTTGTTATAGCTTTCGTCATTTTACAGTGGGGGCCCAGGTTCAATCCTGGTTTAGGGAATGAGTCTTTTCTGGTTTGATACCTGTATTACTTTCACCATTTGTTGATTCTCTTCTGCTCCATGAACCACCTTGGATTTTCTTTTCTCTGAGCATCTGGGAGGTCACCTTTAGTAAAGTTTGAAAGCCAGAAATATTGGCCACTTGGCACAGTGAAAGTCGGGTAAGAAGGGGTTTAAAAGGATTTTCTTAAAGAGCACTCAGCTTAATTAAAAGTGGATATCCAAGTTATAGGTATATTTAAAAGACCTTTATATTTTTCTCTTCTTGGACCTTGTTTTGCTGGAAAGGGGTTTTAGGGTTTGTTTGTTTTTTTTTTTCAGTTGACTGAATTATTTCTAATTTTCCTTGCCACTCATAATGCACACAACAAAGAGAGAGACCTCTGTTTTCCTCAAGGATCCCTCTCAAAATCTGTTTTTGCCTTCTGGCTGTACCTGTTTATTAGACCCTAAAAACTACATGTTTTCCTAGCCTTGCTCTTAAAGGGCTCCACCCAGAGGCAAATAATCCAATTAGGAGATTGGTAAATGGAAAATCTTATGGCTACTGGATTTCGTTTTGCCTGCCTCTGTAGTTATATAAATGTTGTATGATATCTATTAAAAAGAGCTCTAATTAACTGACTTAAAGGTGGATAAGTATATGGATGAAATTTTTTTAAAGGAAAGATAAAAGCTGTGGTAACTTTTAGTTCATGTGACTTTAATATTTGAGAAGTAAAAACAGGCTTAAAGATTATCAGTAAAATGCAGATGTCATCAAAATGTGCCTGTGATTTCTGCACATTGATTTTGTATCCTGAGACTTTGCTGAAGTTGCTTATGGGTTTCGGGAGATTTTAGGCTGAGACGATGGGGTCTTCTAAATATACAATCAAGTTGTCTGCAAATAGAGACAATTTGACTTCTTCTCCTAATTGAATACCCTTTATTTCTTTCTCTTGCCTGATTGCTCTGGCTAGAACTTCCAATACTATATATTTTTTTCTTTTTCTTTTTTTTTTTTTTAGTTTTTTCCAATACTATATTGAATAGGAGTGGTGAGAGAGCACATCCTTGTCTTGTGCCAGATTTCAAAGGGAATGCTTCCAGTTTCTGCCTGTTCAGTATGATATTGGCTGTGGGTCTGTCATAAATAGCTTTTATTAGTTTGTGATACATACCATTGATACCTAATTTAGTGAGAGTTTTTAGCATAAAGGGCTGTTGAATTTTGTCAAAGGCCTTTTCTGTGTCTATTGAGATAATCATGCAGTTTTTGTCTTTGGTTCTGTTTATGTGATGGGTTACATTTATAGACTTGTGTATGTTGAACCAGCCTTGCATCCCCAGGATGAAGCCTACTTGATCATGATGAATAAGCTTTTTGATTTGCTGTTGCATTCTGTTTGCCAGTATTTTATTGAAGATTTTTCGGTCAATGTTCATCATGGATATTGGCCTGAAGTTTTCTTTTTTAGTTGTGTCTCTGACCGGTTTTGGTATTAGGATGATGTTGGTCTCATAAAATGAGTTGGGGAGGATTCCCTCTTTTTTCGTTTTTTGGAATAGTTTCAGAAGGAATGCTACCAGCTGATCTTTGTATGTCTGGTAGAATTCGGCTGTAAACCCATCTGGACCTGGATTTTTTCCAGTTGGTAGGCTATTAATTGCTGCCTCAACTTCAGTCCTTGTTATTGGTCTGTTCAGGGATTCAACTTCTTCCTGGTTTAGTCTTGGGAGAGTGCAAGTGTCCAGGAATTTTTCTATTTCTTCCAGGTTTACTGGTTTATGTGCATAGAGTTGTTTGTAATAATCTCTGATGATGGTTTGTATTTCTGTGGAATCAGTGGTGACGTCCCCTTTATCATTTTTTTATTGCATCTATTTGATTCTTCTATTTTCTTTATTATTAGTCTGGCCAGCAGTCTATCTATTTTGTTGATATTTTCAAAAAACCAGTTCCTGGATCTGTTGATTTTTTGAAGGGTTTTTTGTGTATCTATCTCCTTCAGTTCTGCTTTGATCTTACTTATTTCTTGTCTTCTGCTAGCTTTTGAGTTTTTTTGATATTGCTCCGCTAACTCTTTCAATTTTGATGACAGGGTGTCAATTTTAGACCTTTCCTTGCTCCTTACATGGGCATTCATTGCTATGAATTTCCCTCTAGACACTGCTTTAAATGTGTCCCAGAGATTCTGGTATGTTGTGTCTTCGTTCTCATTAGTTTCAAAGAACATCTTTATTTCTGCCTTCATTTCATTTGTTATCCAGTCTACATTCAGGAGCCAGTTGTTCATTTTCCATGAAGTTGTGCAGTTTTTAGTTAGTTTCTTTTTTTTTTTTTTTTTTGAGACGGAGTTTTGCTGTTGTTGCCCAGACTGGAGTGCAATGGCACGATCTCAGCTCACTGCAACCTCCGCCTCCTGGGTTCAAGCAATTCTCCTGCCTCAGCCTCCCGAGTAGCTGGGACTACAGGCACGCACCACCATGCTCAGCTGATTTTTTGTATTTTTAGTAGAGACGGGGTTTCACCTTGTTGACCAGGATGGTCTCGATCTCTTGACCTCGTGATCCACCCGCCTTGGCCTCCCAAAGTGCTGGGATTATAGGCGTGAGCCACCGCGCCCGGCCTTTAGTTAGTTTCTTAATCCTGAGTTCTAATTTGATTGCACTGAGGTCTGAGAGACTGTTTGTTATGATTTCCGTTCTTCTGCATTTGCTGAGGAGTGATTTACTTCCAATTATTTGGTCAATTTTGGAGTAAGTGTGATGTGGTGCTGGGAAGAATGTATATTCTGTGGATTTGGGGTTAAGAGTTCTGTAAATGTCTATTAAGTTTGCTTGGTCCAGATCTGCATTCAAGTCCCAGATTTCCTTGTTGATTTTCTGTCTCATTGATCTGTCTAATATTGACAGTGGAGTGTTAAAGTCTACCACTATTATTGTTCAGGAGTCTAAGTCTCCTTGTAGGTCATTAAGGACTTGCGCTATGTATCTAGGTGCTACTATATTGGGTGCGTATATATTTAGGATCATTAGCTCTTCTTGTTGTATTGATCCTTTTGTCATTATGTAATGCCCTTCTTTATCTCTTATGATTTTTGTTGGTTTAAAGTCCATTTTATCAGAGACTAGGATTGCCACCCCTGCTTTACTTTGCTCTCCATTTGCTTGGTAAATCTTCTTCCATCCTTTTATTTTGAGTCTATGTGTGTCTTTCCACATGAGATGGGCCTCCTGAATACAGCACACTGATGGTTCTTGGCTTTTTATCCAATTTGCCAGTCTGTGTCTTTTGATTGGGGCATTTAGTCCATTTACATTTAACATTACTATTGTTAAGTGTGAATATGATCCTGCCATTTTATTACTAATTGGTTGTTTTGCCCTTTGGTTGGCATAATTTCTTCATTGCAGCATTGGTCTTTATCATTTGGTTCTTTTTTGGACTGACTGGTACTGGTTTTTTCTTTCTGTGTTTAGTGCTTCCTTCAGGAACTCTTGCAGAGTAGGTCTGGTAGTGACAAAATCTCTCAGCAATTGCTTGTCCAAAAAGGATTTCCTTTCTCCTTCACTTATGAAGCTTAGTTTGGCTAGATATGAAAGTCTGGGTTGAAAGTTCTTTTCTTTAAGGATGTTAAATATTGGCCCCCACTCTCTTCTGGCTTGCAGGGTTTCTGCCGAGAGATCTGCTGTGAGTCTGATGTGCTTTCCTTTGTGGGTGACCCGATCTTTCTCTCTGGCTACTCTTAGCATTTTTTCCTTAGTTTCAACCCTGGTGAACATGAAAATTATGTGCCTTGGGGTTGCTCTTCTAGAGGAGTATCATTGTGGCATTCTCTTTATTTCCTGTATTTGAATGTTGGCCTGCCTTGCAAGGTTGGGGAAGTACTCCTGGATAATATCCTGAAGAGTGTTATCCAGCTTGGATTCATTCTCCCTGTCATCTTCTGGTACACTGATCAGGTGTAGATTAGGTCTTTTCACGTAATTCCATATTTCTTGGAGGCTTTGTTCATTTCTTTTCACTCTTTGTTCTCTTTTCTTGCCTTCTTGTTTTATTTCATTGATTTGATCTTCAGTCTCTGATGTCTTTTCTTCTGTTTGGTCAATTCGGCTACTGAAACTTGTGGATGCTTCACGAAGTCTTGCACTGTGTTTTTCAGCTCCATAAAGTCAATTATGCTCTTCTCTAAGCTGGTTATTCTAGTTAGCATTTTGTCTAACCTTTTTTCAAGGTTTTTAGTTTCTTTGCATTGGGATAAAACGTGTTCCTTTAACTCAGAGAAGATTGTTATTACCCATCTTCTGAAGCCTGCTTCTGTCAATTCGTCAAGTTAATTTTCCATCCTACTTTGTTTCCTTGCTGGTGAGGAGCTATGATCTGGTGGTGGGGGAGAGGCATTCTGGTTTTTGGTGGTTTCATTCTTCTTGTGCTGATTTCTCCCCATCTCTTGGATGTATATAGTTTTGATCTCAGATAGCTGCTTGGGGAGATGGCCTTTCCTTTGTCTGCCTGCAGAGGTGCTGCTGGGCTGCCATGGATTCAGCGGAGCTGCTGTGTATTTTTTTACTCAGGAAAACTATGCTGGCTTCTGCAATGGTGGCTTCCCTTTCACCCTCTGAGCTGGATCGTTCCTGGTCGCTCTCTAACTGACTTTCTGGGTGCCTAATGCTGGACTGAGAACTTTTTGGCCTGCTGGGCTTTGTGCGGCAGCGGGACCCATCCTGCCATTTGGGCTGTTTCCCTGCGTTCAGTTCCCCTTCTTACTGGGGGGCAGGTAGCTCCATCCCACCGGCTTTTTGGCTTTCTCGGCATCAGCCAGTGCTTCTGCCTAGATCTATGCTGACAGCCTCAGCGCCAGCCAAAGTTGCTGTTCTGCCCTGTTCAGGCAGCTCGCTAAGGATTTTCAGCCCAGCAAATATCTCCTGTTCTGTGGGTTGTAGAGGGCTTGGGTAGAGCACTGTATCCAAACCAAAGTCCCAGCGGGGGAGATTCCCTAGTCCTCCAGTCAGTTGCACGCTCCTCCTGTGTGGGCAGTGCCCCACCTTGCCACAACTTGCCCTATTTGGTATATACCCACTGTCCGACCAGACCCACAAAATTAATCTGGTAACTAGTTTGGAATTGTGGAGACCATTCGGCTTCTGCATGTCTCTCGCTGGGAGCTGCTTTCCAGAGCTGCCTCTTATTCGGCCATCTTGGGATCCCGTGTGATCTTATTTTTGAAAGGATCACTCTGGATATTCCATTGAGAGCACACTGTAATGCAAAGGTGGGAGCAGAGAGGCTACTGCAAGTCTGGGGAAATTCTCAAACCTGACTTGCATAAGAAGCACCTGTGATTTGTTAAATCACAGATTAACCATACAAAAAACCTGTACATGAATGCTCACAGTAGTTTTGCTCCTAATAGCTAAAAATTGGGAACCCAGATGTCATCCTTGTACAACCATTCCATATACTACTCAGCAATAAAATGGAAAGAACTATTTTGATAAACCTATAGAGAATTATGCTGACTAAAAAAGCCAAACCCAAACTGTTTGATTCCATTTATATAACTTGTTTGACATGACAAAATTATAAAAGGAGTCAACAGATTTCCTGGTTGCCAGGGTTGGGGATAGGGGCAGGATAGGAGGAGAAATGTTGGCTATATCCTACCACACAAGGGATCCTTGTGGTGATAGATGTTCTTTCTTGACTTCATCAATGTCAATATCCTAATAGTGACCATAGTTTTGCAAGTATGAAAGGAAAATAAATCTTGTGACACCAAAATCACTAAGCTAAAGGAAAAAGTCAAGCCGGGAACTGCTTAGGGCAAACCTGCCTTCCATTCTATTCAAAGTCATGCCTCTGTCCACCGAGATAAACACATAGCTGACTGACTCAGTTGGAAAGGCTAATCAGAAACTCAAAAGAATGCAACCATTTAGCTCTTAAATACCTGTAACCTGGAAGCCTCCTCCCTCGCTTCAAGTTGTCCCACCTTCCTAAATCAAACCAATGCTCATCTTACATATAATGATTGAGGTCTTCTGTCTCCCTAAAATGTATAAAACCAAGATTTGCCCCAACCACCTTGGGCACATGCCATCAGGACCTCCTGAGGCTGTGTCATGGGCACACGTTCTTCACTTTGGCAAAATAAACTTCTTAATTGACTGAGATCTGTATCAGATAATTGGGATTCACCCAAGATATTATCATTGGGAGAAACTATAAAAGATACAGGGATCTTTCTGTATCATTTCTTCCAACTCTACAATTTTCTCAAAATATGTTTAAAATAATGTTTGAGGAAATGAAACACACACAGACATGCCCACATTGCTAGGCCTCATCACCTGTTTCTGATTCAGGTCTGGAGTAAGACTTGAAAATGTGCATCTTAACATGTTTCCACATGAAGCTAGTCTGGGACCAGCTATGAAAACCACTAGTTTAGAAAAATTTGCTTCAGCTAGGTTCCCCCTCCCTTTTAAAGCAAGGGTATAAAAGACCACCTAACTTTTTCTTAGAGGCTGAGAGAATTTGGGGCATTAGCCGCCTCTCAGTCACCGGCATAATAAAGGACTCATAATTCAATCTCAGAGTGTGGCGCATTCCTTGACTCGCTCGGGTACATTTTGGAGGCCCCAGTGAGATTTAATATTTTTTTTATTGCCACCAGGCAGGACTGG
Source organism: Sapajus apella (assembly GCF_009761245.1). Taxonomy (NCBI): domain Eukaryota; kingdom Metazoa; phylum Chordata; class Mammalia; order Primates; family Cebidae; genus Sapajus; species Sapajus apella. The sequence goes on along the minus strand of NW_022436959.1, from coordinate 14,385,929 downwards.
GCTCGTTCTGGCCTTCCCAGGATGAATGGCGGCCTATAGGGGAGGTGCTCCCTGAGATGTTTCAGGGCCCCGCAGCCTACTGCTGTCAGGAAGGGAATGGATTGACCACTGGTGTGCCCACCAAATTCGACTCCTCAGTCCTCTATCCCTGGTCCCAGGAAGATAAGTCAGATCTGACTCTGTCTGTCTCTGGGAGGGAACTAGTTCTGATAAGGGTCTTCCCTCATGACTTCAACACTCCAGGACTCTGGAGGACTGAGCCCTGGTTTCTGTTAGCTCTGCCGGCACTCCAGTACGCTGGAAGGCAGAGTCTGTTTCTGTTAGTGTCTCTGGTTTCCCTCTCTTGCTCTCTCTCTCTTTCTCTTTCTTGTTCAATTTAGAGTGACCTCTATCTTACAATGGGTATAAAAAGTGCAATAAACTCTGTGTAAATAGTGAGTGCATGTGCAAGTGAATGGGGAGCTCAAGGGCCTGCCCTTGAAATTCCAATTTGTGGCTCCAAGGCGAAAGCTACGGAGCCCGAGAGGACCTTGACCTACATTTCCGAGGCTACCTCATAAGGCTAATGGCAGCAAGCTCAGCTCGGTCCTCATCGGGGGTTTACACCAGTCTGCCAATACTAAGAGGAGTCCAACGTCTCCATCAGGGGAGCAGCCAGGGAAGCATCTGACCAATCCCAACATGGGACTCCTGTTTGTCAAAACCGTCATAACTGTTTGTATGTCCCAGTGTCTATTGTTCTGTTTGGTGTCTGCTTAAGACTGTATGTCTTGCCACCGATACTGCCAAGGAGGCTAGGGGAAAACTTCTCTAAGGTACTCGGTACAGACTTCCCATCTGAGGAGGTAAAATCCCTCATTTGCCGGTTGGGCTGCCCATCCCAGTCCTGCCTTTTCTGTCAAACACAGATCAGGTGTTGTTATGGGGAAAGTTGTGAAAAACATTCACCAGTCTGTGATTTGTGACACCACAAAGATTGTTGGTGTCTGGGCTGTCATACCCCACGCCCCAACGACTGGGTGCATCTCCTTTTTTCTCAGAACAGTGGTGGATTCAAAACAGCCATCCTGCAGACCTCCTTGACCACATTTTCTGTCACCCCACAACTTTCCCAGTGCCCTTAAACAGGGCACTGAATAGAGAAACCTATACCCAGAACACTCTAATTCTTCTGCATTCATATTATGCTCCCCTGTGGTTGATCTCTAATTTTCAGGAAACTTTGGGTGCCCCTTTTCCTCCTCATCCCCGTCCTTTACCCTGATAATCTCATTTTCCTGTGTCTCAGTAAGTCCAGCGTCTCCAGGACTTGGCTTTGTTATCCTTCCTCAAACCCTTAAAGGAAAGGGCCAATTTTGAACATTATGCCTTTAAGACGTGGAGACATCTGAAGTATCTCGGATATAAATCAAGGAGCAGGCTACCCAGATCCTATAGACCAGGAACTTTTTGACCCCAGCGTTCTGCCTTCTCCCTACAATTCAGAGTCTGAGAATACTTGACGCTGTCATAAGAAATAGTGGCTGTAGCTGTTTTCTTATTTCTCCTGGTTATAATCTTCCTGTTTTTCTGATTCTCCACACCCCCAGGCCGTGAATACTTTTGTCTGTGCTGGGTCTGACATCTCAGCTTAAAATCCTGTTAACTATTGCTTTCAGAGATGGGAGACTCTTCCTCCCAGCCCCAGTCACTGAGCCCCCTATAGTGTATGTTAAAGAATTTCTCTCTAGGCTTTTCAGAGGGCTATGGAGTCTGCCTTTAAAAAGGCAAACTCCAGACTCTCTGTGAAGTGGAATGGTCGAAATTTGAAACTAGGTGGACCCCAGAAGGGTCATTAAACCTCACAACAGTTCAAGCTGTGTGGCAGGTTGTTACCAGAAAGCCCAGACATCCTGATCGGTTCCCTTATATTGATCAATGGCTTAGTTTGGTTCAGAACCCTCCCCTGTGGCTCCGGTCTGGTGCTGTTCATGACCCCACTTCTAAGTTTCTTCTGAATAAAATCCCTTCCCTGCCCGACCTATTGCTCAAGCGGCCCCTTCTGCTTCACCTGTGTTGCCTTCCTCTGAGGAAGAGGAAAGCTATCTGCACCCATTACCCCCACCTTATAAACCCCGTTCCCCAAGGATCCCCCAAAATTTCAACAGCACCTCCTGTGCCCCCCCCCCACTGCCTGCACCCCCTGAGCCATTGTTCCTGGCAGTTTCTCTACCCATTGCCTCACGGCTATGCCCTGGTCAGAGGAAGCTACTCCACTCCTCCCCTTGAGGGAGGCACCACCCCCGTCAGGCAGTGAGCGTTCTGCTGCTCAGTTTTTAAGTCTATGTTCCATTTTCCACCTCTGACCTGTATAATTAGACAGCTCAAAATCCTCCATTTTCTGAGAAGCCCCAGGTCCTAACTGCGTTAATGGAGTCTGTGCTCCAGACTCATAGGCCCACCTGGGACGATTGCCAAAAACTCCTTTTTACCCTTTTCACCTCTGAAGTGAGGGACCAAATTAGAAGAGAAGCCAGAAACCATTTCCTTAGCTCAGAAGGGAAGCCTAAGGAGGAAGCCCAAGGCCTCCTTGAGGTTTTTCCTTCTACCAGACCTGAGTGGGACCCTAACACCTCAGGGGAAAGGAGGGCTTTGGAAGATTTCCATTGGTATCTCCTTGCGGGTATTAAAGGAGACGCCAGGAAACCTATGAACTTGTCTAAGACCACTGAAGTTGTTCAGAGGGCCAAGGAGTAACCCGGAGTGTTAGAGCGCCTCCAGGAGGCCTATTGAATTTACAACCTGTTTGATCTGGTGGCTCCTAAAAATAGCCGTGCTATAAATTTGGCATTTGTGGTCCAGGCAGCTCCTGACATTCAGAGAAACTTACAAAAATTGGAGGGTTTTGCTAGAATGAACATTTAGAAGTAGCCCAGAAGGTTTATGACAATCGAGACGCTGAAAAGGAAAAACAGGCAGCTCAAGCCACTGACAGGGCAGCCAACAGGGCCAGGAAAAGACAGGCAAAAATTATAGTGGCTGCCCTCCAGGGAACTAAATAGGAAGAGCTCCCATCACAGAGCACCATCCGAAGGACCCCAGACCTTCGCCAGAAAAGCCAGAAAGGTGAGGAGGCTCCCCTACAAAGGAACCAGTGTGCTTACTATAAACAGACTGGATACTGGAAAAATGAGTGCCCTTTAAAACCAGAGAAGAAACCACAACAAAAAAGGGTCCTCACCCTCCCCACAGCGGAGGAATCTGATGATTGACAGGACCAGGGCTCCTTTTTGTCTGGTAGAAGGCCTCTCTGGCCCCACCCCCCAGCCACATGGAAGGAGCTTAACTTCCTTACGTGACTCGGCACAATGCCCCCGACTGAAGGAACTCCAGCCCCTTCCGCCTAGCAACCACCTAACCAATCATCACCTGCCTCTTTAGCTCCCGCCCAGCAAACTTCCTGCCCAAATCCTGACCAATCACCATATGCCCTATCAACCTCCTGCCCACTCAACTTCCCGTTCGGCAAACTCCCCGCCCGGCAACCGGGACTAACCAATCATCACCCGCCGCCACTGCTCTCCCACCGCCCCAGGCCCTCTGCCCCTATAAAACCGACCGAACAAGGAAAGCGCGCGCGATTCCTCCCTTCCCGCTTGAGTCGCCCGGAGATCCCAATAAAGTCGGTACCGGTCACCATGCGTCCTGCCTCATGTCTACTGGGTGCCTGCCTCCGTGGGTTGGGGTCCCACAACCAGGGGTCGCACACTTTTCACTTGGCCCCCAGGAGCCCATGGTTACTGCTACTGTGGGGGGCCAGCCTGTATGCTTTTTAATAAACAAGGTGTCTGGACATTCTGTACTACAGACACCTTTGGGCAGTGTTTCTAACAAGAGAATGGCTGTACAGGGGGCTACTGGAGCTATTCAGGAATATCCTGTCACCTACTCATGTGAAGTAAACTTAGGTCAAAAGAGAGTAACCCATTCATTTCTAGTGGTTCCAGAGTGCCCTTTCCCCCTTCTTGGGCGCGACCTGCTCCACAAGCTGCATACTTCCATCTCCTTCCCGGCTCAGCAAACTCATCTCAAGTTAGGAGACAACAAAGCCCCCTCCTGCTCAGCTCCTGCTGACCATTCCTGTCAGAGAAGTATCTTTTAGTCTCGTCTTCACCCCCAAAAGAAAACCAAATTAACCCTCTCCTACCAGATCTGCAAGCTCTTTTTCCCGAGTTTGGGCAGAATCAAACCCCCCAGGACTGGCAAAACACCATTCACTGGTGGTTGCAGAACTTCTGGCTGATGCCCTGCCTGTTCAGGTCAAACAATATCCTATGAGTCAGCAAGCTAGAGAGGGAATCAGCCCCAACATTCAATGGCTATTACAAGCCAATATACTTAACACCTTGCCAGTCTGCTTGGAACACTCCATTTCTGCCAGTTCAGAAACCCAGAACAAATGATTACCAGCAGGACCTTGTGGCATTCCGAGCCAGCCATCCCAACTGTACCCTACTCCAATTCGTGGATGATTTATTATTGGCTACTGAGACTGCCAAAAGCTCTCTGCAACATACTATGGACCTGCTTTACCTCCTTCAGGGGTTTGGGTATCGGGTTCAGCCAAAAAGGCCCAGCTTTGTCTTTCTAGGGTCTCCTACTTGAGATACGAACTAAACCAAAGAAAAAGAGCACTCACAAATGCTCAAAAGGAGGCCATCTGATGAAACCCTACCCCAATTACCAAGAAATAGGTATGTGAATTCTTGGGGGCAGTGGGATACTGTCACCTATGGATATCTGGGTTCTCAGAAATTGCCAAGCCTCTGTACATGGCTACAGGAGGAAATGGCCCTTTAGTTTGGACTGATATGGAAGAGCAGGCTTTCCAAAACTTAAAGAAGGCAATGACAGAGGCCCTGGCTTCAGCCCTTCCAAACATCTCAAAACCATTTCACTTGTTTGTCCATGAAAATCAGGCAGTGGCTAAAGGGGTGCTCACTAAAACCCTGGGGCCATAGGGATGCCCAGTGGCATATTTGTCTAAAAGACCGGCCCCTGTGGCCTCCAGGTGGCCAAGTTGTCTGTGAGCAGTTGTGGCAGCAGCAAGCCTAGCTCATGAGGCCGATAAGCTCACTTTGGGCCAGAAGTTAACACTTATAGCACCACATGCTGCAGAGACTCTGCTACGAGGTGCTCCAGGCAAATGGATGTCAAATGCCTGCAACCTGCAGTATCAGAGTTTGCTGTTAGATCAGCCTTGCTTAACTTTCTCCCCAACAAGGTGTTTAAATCCAGTTACTCTGCTCCCTGATCCAGATTTCACTACACCATCCATGACTGCCAGGAATTACTAGGAACTACAGAGACAAGTAGACATGATCTCCACTTCTTTGGAAAAGGCAGACGCCACTGTATTTACGGATGGTACCAGTTTCCTTAGGCAAGGGGTACGAAAAGCTGGTGTGGCCATTACCATGGAGACCGATGTACTGTGGGCCCAGGCACTGCCAGCTGGTACCTCTGCCCAGAAGGCTGAGTTAATTGCCCTTACTCAAGTCCTCCAATGGGGTAAGGACAAACGTGTTAACATCTACACTGATAGCAGATATGCTTTTGCTACTGTACATGTTCATGGGGCCATCTATCAAGAGTGGGGGCTACTCACCTTAGCGGGAAAAACTGTTAAAAACAAGGAAGAGATTTTAGCCCTGCTCAAGGCTGTCTGGCTCCCCCTACAGGTGGCTGTAATTCATTACAAAGGAAAATACTGCTGTTGCTAGGGGAAACCAAAAGGCAGACCGTGCCACCGCTGCTGCTCTCCCAGTTACTCCACTAACTCTGCTTCAAGCCATCTCTTTTCCGCAGCCTGATTTACCCGAGCACTCTGCATACTCTTCTGAAGAAGAAAAGCAGGCATCGGATCTGCAAGCCAGTAAAAATCAGGATGGATGGTGGATCCTTCCAGACTCCAGAATCTTCCTGCCCCGGGCCCTTGGAGAGGCCTTAATCAGCCGCCTCCACTCTTCCACCCAATTGGGAGAAACAAAGTTGGCCCAACTTTTGAGAAGCCGTTTAAAATCCCACACCTGCAGGACTTAACTAGCCAAGTGGCCTCCCGAGGCACGGCTTGTGCACAGGTGAATGCCAGGCAAGGCCTGAAGCCTGGATTGCACCATCGTCTCTGAGGACAGCCCAGGAGAGAGGCGGGAAGTTGACTTTACCAAAGTGAAGCCATACTGGGCAGGGTATAAGTACCTCCTGGTGTTGGTAGACACCTTTTCCAGATGGACAGAGGCTTTTGCCACTAAGAATGAAACTGCCACTACAGTAAAGTTCTTATTCAACGAAATTATCCCTCGTTATGGATTGCCTGTTGCTATAGGGTCTGATAATGGGCCGGCCTTAACCTCATCCATAGCTCAGTCAGTCAGCAAGGCATTAAATATTCAGTGAAAACTCCATTGTGCCTACCAACCCCAGAGCTCTGAACAGGTAGAACACATGAATCATACCCTAAAAAGTACTCTTACCGGCCGGGTGCGGTGGCTCACACCTGTAATTCAAGCACTTTGGAGGCCAAGGAGAGCGGATCACCTGAGGTCAGGAGTTTACGACCAGCCTGACTAACATGGTGAAACCCCATCTTAAAAATAAATAAATATATAAATTAAAAGTACTCTTACCAAATTAATCCTGGAGACCAGTGAAAATTGAATAAGTCTCCTTCCTTTAGCCCTTCTTAGGGTCAGGTGCACCCCTTACAAGGCAGGATTCTCTCCTTTTGAGATCATGTATGGGAGGGCCCCATCTGTTTTGCCTAAATTGAGGGATACCCAGTTAGCAGAAATATCCCAAGCTAACGTGTTAACAGTACTTGCAGTCTCTCCAACAGGTTCAAGATATTATCCAGCCACTTGTCTGGGAAGCACACCCTAATCCAGCTCCTGATATGACAGGATGCTGCCACCCTTTCTGTCCAGGTGACCTGGTATATGTCAAAAAGTTCCAGAAGGAAGGTCTCATTCCTGCTTAGAAAGGACCTCACACTGTCATCCTTACTACACCCACGGCCCTAAGCGTGGACGGTATTCCTGCTTGGATTCATCACTCCTGCATCAAGAAGGCCAACAGGACACAGCAAGAAACATGGGTCCCCAAGTCCAGGTTAGGGCCCTTAAAACTGCGCCTGAGTCAGGTGCAGCCATCAGACTAGTTATTTTTGTCTACTTTTCTTGTCTGTTCCCGGTCGTTCAGCCCTCTGCCCCCTCCTACTCTTTTCTCCTTACTTCTTTTGCAACAGGCGCTTGTGAACACCACCTGGAAAGAAAGTACCTACAATGAAGTTTCTTTTTCAATTGATTTATGGGTTTTTCCCCAAAGCCCAGCTGTTCCCTCGAGGACCAGCAGTTTGCCCCTGTGGGCAGGGGCAGGACTCATTGACCTTGCTGCAGGGTTCGGGCACACTGGAAGTAAAAGTGGATGCAGCAGCTCGAGGGGTGCAGAAAAGGGACTCCAAGGAGTAGATTTCTACCTCCGTCCTGGAGACCACCCTGACAGTGCCTGCCGGGACAGTTACGAGTTTTTCTGCCCTTTTTGGTCATATGTAACCTTGTCTACTTACTCGGGGGGGCCAACTCAGTCTCCAATCCTTTCCATAGCTCCGACCTCTTGTCCTAGACCACGTATATACTATGGGAGCCTATAATCCCATTACTATAACTGTCCGTAACCCTAACTCTGTACTACGGTATGACATGGGGACTGCAACTCTGTATCGAAGGGTTTGATCTTGGAACTGTTTACCATTCAGAAGAGGATCCTGATCCCCTGGAGGCCCCCTAAACCCATTGGTCCCTTAACTGATTTAGGAGACCCTATGTTCCACCCACACCCAGATAAGGTCAGCCCCATTGGCCCAACTGTCCTATCGCCAGTCCAGGCTCCCCAACTCCGGCCTGAACCCCAACACCTCTAACCCAGCTTAATGTTCATCTTAGGGGGAGTGCATCACCTCCTTAATATTACTCAGCTTCAACTGGCCCAAGACTGTTAGTTATGCCTGAAGGCCAAACCTCCATATTATGTTGGATTGGGAGTTGAGGTCAAGTTGAACACTGGCCCTCTTTTGCGTCATGCTCATCCTCACTCCTTTACATTAGGAGATGTTTCAGGAAATGCCTCCTGCTACCTATAATCAATCTCTGCTTACTTCCCTAACTACTTCAGTCTCCTACCAGATACCAAATAACACTTGGCTAGCTTGCACCTCAGGCCTCATGCACCTCAGGCCTCATCCACTGCATTAGCAGGACTGAACCTGGACCTCTCCTGTGCATGCTAGTTCATGTGCTTCCTCACATTTATGTGTACAGTGGACCAGAGGGACAGCTTCTCATTGCCCCTCCTGAACTGCACCCCAGAGTACACCAGGGTGCTCCACTCCTAGTGCCCCTTTTGGCTGGCCTCAGTGTGGCTGGGTTGGCAGCACAGCAGTATTGGTCCAAGGAGAAGCTGGACTACGGTCCCTAACCCAACAAGTAGATGATGATTTAAGAAATCTCCCACCAGCCATAAATACACTGCATGCCAGGTAGACTCCTTAGCTGAAGTTGTTCTTCAAAACCGCCGTGGCCTGGACCTAGTGTTTCTCTCCCAAGGGGGTTTATGTGCAGCGTTAGGGGAAAGCTGTTGTTTTTATGCTAACCAGTCTGTAGTCATAAAGAATACTCTTCAAAAGGTTCAAGAAAATTTAGATAGACGCCAACAGGAACGAGAAAATAACACCCCATGGCACCAGAGCATGTTTAACTGGAAGCCTTGGTTAACTACTTTAATAACTGGATTAGCAGGGCCTCTTCTCTTCTTGTTGGGGTTAACTTTTGGACCCTATTAAATTGGTTTATTAATCTTGTAAAACGACACATAGCTTCTGTCAAAGTTATGTATCTTAGTACCCAATATAACCCCCTCGCTATAACTGAGGAATCAATGATTTGAATCCCAAAAAACACAAGTGGGGAATGTGATAACCTGCTTTTTCCCAGCTAAAACTAACTCTCTCTTTCTCAGACTAAAAGCTGTTCAGGCTTTGTTAGCTTCTTGAGCCAGAGAGACTCCATCTTAGCTTCTTCATTTTAGTTCTTTTCCCAAAATTGTGTGTAACTATAGTATGTAGCTGGGGCAGGCTGACACTGGGCACCTCCAGGAATGCATTTGTTGCTAAGAGGCTGAATTAAGTGGTACCAGCAGAGCCTGGGAATGCAGGTGGTCGAGCACCCAGAGCCCCCATTATCTGTAAGTTGTCTTTCATGACAGCTTTACCCCTCGCAATTGGCACTGTTTTATTTCTCATGTACTAGTTTATCTTTTAACTTTTTGCTTACTCTGCTTTTGTGAAAAATTTGCTTCTACTAGGTTCCCCCTCCCTTTTAAACTAGGGTATAAAAGACCACCTTTTCTTAGGGGCTGGGAGAATTTTGGGCATTAGCCACCTCTCAGTCGCCAGCAAAATAAAGGACTCACAATTCAATCTCAGAGTGTGGCACATGCCTCGACTCACTCAGGCACAACACAATGACCCAAACTAAATTCCATATTCAGGCTGATCAAGGATTCAGAAGAATGCAACCTTTTGTCTCTCACCTACTTCTAACCTGGAAGTCCCCATGTTGAGCTGTCCCACCTTACCAGACTGAACCAAAGTACATCTTAGACATTCTGATGTCTCATGTCTCCCTAAAATGTACAAAAGCAAACTACCCCCCCACCCCCGCCACCACCACCACCTTGGGCACACCTCCTCAGGATTTCCTGAGACTGTCATGGGCACGTCCTTAACCTTAGCAAAATAAACTTTCTAAATTGACTGAGACCTTAGATATTTGGGGTTCACAAAGGTAATCCTTAAAAGAATACAACCAGTTATGTTTACCATTCACGTTACTATTTTATCAAAACAGATACCTGCCACAGCTTTCTCAATTTCTGGAAATCCCAAGTGAGAAACAGAAGAAAAATGTATAAACAAAATACGAAAATTCCCTGACAACACACTTGGCAAAAAGGATGGGGGGGGACCAGAAACTTAAGCAATTCTATGGAATTTTAATACTGTGCTCAGTTTTCAGCAAAATTACACATGGCTAGATTCACAGAGATGCTGAAGCAATTATATTAAGTACTTACCAAAACTGGTTTTCTGCAGTTAGCTTTCAAAAATTCCACTTTAAAATCCCCTTATGCAATAAGCCGCCACAATAGTCTTCTACATCTCCAGGGCAAAGGTAACAAGACTTGAGGAAATAGGCTTAAATAGCTAAGAGGGTTTTACATTGGAAATAAGAACTTTCTGGTGATGACAGCTCCCAACACCTGAGAGGGATTATATTCATGATCATTCCTAAACACTGGATGCTTAAAATATTCAACCCAATAGGCTCTTTCTAAACTGTCTTATATTGTTTTAGATTCTACTTTCTTATATTAGTAACAATGGCTAAACATAGTAAATAACACTATTTTGTTAGAAGAATGGAAAAAACTAAATAATAAAAGGATTCAAATACAGGTGAAGGTCCCAGGAAACCAGTATCTAGAACTGAAAACTAGTTTCCATTAATTAGCTGCCTTTTCTTCTAGCAGAAAATAGTGCTAACTATTCCATGTAGTTCTCCATGGGCTCTTGCCCAGGCAGCTCTAGTTTCCTAACACAACTGAGGGAAACTTTAGACTCACATTTAACCTACAAATAAATCAAACACACAACTCTCCAGTGCCATTCCCATCCCCTAGCAATAGAGCTGCCGGGACCCCTATTTCTTGCAGTCAGAACTTCAATGTAGAGGAGGAAGTAATGGCTTGCTTTGTCACAAACTGAGAACTAACTGTATTCTTGCTACCTTAAGGGAGTTACTGATTCGCTGCAAAGGGAAACTGTAATCCATATGTTAAGTGAATGGGCAGGAATTAACTTGGAAAATTTTTTGTTTAAATAGCACCCTAGGTACATACATAAATTCCCTGTTTTGAAAAAGTATCAAAAAGCTTAATTTTTACCTGATAACTCAGCATGTTCAATTCAAAAAAGACTCAAGACATAACATTGTTAAAAACATTTATTCTGATACATTCTATCGTAAGTTAGTACAAGTTCCACTCTGCTACAGATTCATCTGTGACGAGCCTTGTGCCATCCAACTGGCGACCGAACGATGTCCCATCTCTTATCCAAGCCAGAGCACACATCTTCCATGCTGTCTGCTAAATTGCTTCCAAATCCAGAAGACCAAATAATCCTTTATCCCCAAAGTAGGCTAAAATTTTTGTAAAGAGGAGAAATAAATCCCAAAATAAAAATCTTTTAGACACAACCTAAGACCTAGAAAATTTTATACATTTATGTTTGTTTCCTCATCTATCAAATTCAGAGTTATTAGAAGACAAGGATCAATCTCAATGAACAAGCAAATTAAACACACGGACCTATAGTAAAATAAATACAGTTTAGTTACTATTGAGCGCAGTTAACTACCATAAAAAAAAAATGTGAGCTGACATAAAATGAAGTCAATCAAAAGGAAAATGATTACTGATTTCCATTAACAGGTAGGCCTGATAAACCAAGAAAACAAAGCTATCTCATTATTAGATACAACATCAATAATATTAAAGTAATATTTATTCAATTAACATTTCAGTACATTAAACACTGTGGAAAGTTCACAACTACCAATTACGATTCCTATTTTAAAGATGTGAAAATTGAGGCTCTGAGATAGTAACATATCATTTAAGTGGGTAGAGTGTGATGTGACTTAAATGCTCTTATAACCATTATGTTCCTAGGGAGCAATTAGCCTCCCCTTCCACCTCAACTAATTCTAACCCCAAACATTCCAGCCATTAAGAAGTCCAAACTCCCAAATCATTTGCTGACTCTATAAAATACAGTCCAAGAAGGAGAAAAGAGATGGTTTCATTTCTAAATCCTCTGCTTAAAAATGTAGCCCAGTTGAATAAAACTGCCTTAAAAAATGACAATGACAGTTTTGTAAAGTTTATTTTTTTAAATATTTTCCCTGTGCCTAAGAAGAAAACACATAACTATTTCCAATTTTCAGATGTGTATTAAAATCTCCCCTTAAACCCTAGGTATTTTTGCACACAGTTAAGATAGGAAAATAAATTCTTGGCTGGGCATGATAGTTCATGCCTATATCCCAGCCCTTTGGAGGCCAAGGCAGGTGGACCTCCTGAGCCCAGGAGTTCAAAACCAGCCTGGGCAACATGGCAAAACCCTGTCTCTGCAAAAAAAAAAAAAAAAAAAAAAAAAAAAAAAAAAAAAAAAAAAA